>NC_029787.2:11246656-11257076 GCF_000816755.2 Arachis ipaensis
GATGATAATTAATTAATTATCTCAAAAGGACAACGAGGCCTCTGTGCCAAAAAAAATTAATGTTGTTTTTTTTTTGCACAGGGACTAATCAATCCAAAAAAAGATTCGAACTCGGATTGAGTGTTTTTTTTTTTTTCTTGAAGACCTGGTTGTCCTTTCGAGGTAATTGCCAGGGGTCGGGTGGAGTATTTACTCTATAAAAATTATTTTTAATATGGAGATGAAGATAGTATTTAATTGAATATTGATATTTGAAGTGTATACGATATTGTAGAAATACAAAAAAAGCGTTCAACACATATCTACGTATTGTCAAAATAATGACACGTATCAAACACACATTCTGCATGTTAATTCTCAACCTACTAAATCCACTCACATATAATTATATCAAATAATTTTATTTTCAATAAAAATACTAATATTTTTTCATATAAAAAAAATTAGTTTATATTTTAACTAATTTAATAATTTATTTTTTGTATATAATAGTTTTGAATGAAATAACTAGACAAGTCGAAGCTAGGATCAGAATCAAAGAAAACATGATTTGGCTTGTACTTGTCACTGACGTTACTGTGTTACTATGTAGACTTTTTTGTATCATTGTAAATTTGTAAACAATCTGACTAAGTAACCAATAAAAATTTAGTCAATAATAAATTAATAAATATTTTTAAATTGTATTATATATTAATTAATTATCACTAATTAATAATTATTTAAATTTTATTTTTTAAAAAATGCAAAATTAATATTTATTTTACCTATACTTTTTCATTTGCAAAATAGGATTTTAAGTATCAAAATCAAAATGACCGCACACACAGTTTTGTGTATGCAGAACGTGTAGCTAGTGTGACACTTGTGTTGCCCTATTTTGAATTTTAGATAAAGTCAAATAGAATACAACCATAATATAAATAGATTTATGCAACTATACTAATAATATTGAGGATTGATCCTTTTCTCACTTTGTCTCGGTTTGTATCTCTCATTCGCAACAGTACCACGCTGAGATTCTCTCTTTAATTTGGCCTTGGGCTTCTCTATCTATTTAATTACAATATACTATTTCTTTTTCTTCCAAATTCAAAGAAGCCAATGGAAAATCAAATAATGTCGTAAGCGACGAGAGAGTAAGTAAGGCATGCACCAATAGGGCTTAAATTAATGCACCACGAGGATTGGAACGTATATCGAAGTTGCAACTGTTCAATACTCGTAAATTTTTGGACCCTTCTCTCCCTTGTGTTGTCTTTACCACTAGCTGTTTATGGTCATGTACGCTTTTGAATTCAGCATTTATGTGTCTAGCTATTTTCGTATTTTAGACACCAATTTTGAATCTAACGTAATTTACTCTAAGCTATGATAATTTGATCATAATAATTACTTCAGTTAATACTTAAATTCATCTTTAAAAATTAATTTATTTTTTAAATTAGTTTTTAAAAAATTTTGTTTATTATATTAATTTTTAAAAAATATAATTATAAATCAAATAAGTCTTTTTATATGTTAAATAAAATGTATTAAATATCACATAGACATAACATAATAACATGATAGATTAATATCACATGTTATAAGATAATTGATTGATATATTCATAATTATAATTGGTTGACCAATCATTTTATAACACATGATATTAAATCTATTATGTCATCACATTATATAGTATTTAATGTGACATGTTATTATTTAATTTAAAAAAAAAACTACTTTAGTTTATATTATATTTTTCAGGAACTAATATAATTAGAGGACTAACTTAACAAATGTGTTATCTTTCATTGATGAATTCAAATATTAACTCATAATTAATTTATATATGTGTATATTTTGATAATCTAATGTTAGATTAATTTTGATACATTTTGTTGTTATTTAATTAGATTCATGTATTTAGATGATTTTTTAAGTATTAGGTATAAAAATTAGTTATTTTTACTAATTAAAAAATATAAAATGACAAATTTTACTCAATTTTTTTTTAAAATAACATATAATTTATATTTTATGATATGTCAAATTTTAATTGAATGTTATCTTAATTTGATAACAAATTATACTTGTAATTTGAGTTACTTCAACTTGAGTTAATATCTTAACCATAATAAAACTATTTGTAATTAAGTTATTATTTAAAATGAGTGATTATCTAATTTCTTAAAATATTAATATAACCAATTTTTTTTTCAAATAGTTATTTTCTAAAAAAAATCCTCCTGAGTTTTCTGCACACCATCACTCCTCAATGTAATCGCTCACAGTTTACTACCTCACCGTGATAATAGTTAAATATTTTGAATAATACTGTATCTTTTTTTTTGTCTTTTTTTAAATATATTTTTACCAAATTATAAACCTTGTGAACTTTTAAATTTTTAAATGAATTTTACTATTCATACTAAAATTTTGATTTTACTAGATGAAATCAATATAAAAAATAATATAACATTGTCAAAAAGAGATAATAGAAAACTGAATAAGAATGAGAATTTTATGAATTTATTTTTGCTAAAGTGTATTCAAATTAATTATTTGATGGGATGAACGATTTTGAAAGAAATTGAGAGAAGTAAAAGCCATTATAAAAAGAGTTATGGTACCTAATTTGAAAAAGAAGTTTTTCAATTTTTTTTTTTCTGTGTTTTGGAAAGAATGATTTGAAAAAAAATAAGATTTAGTTATTAATATTTTAAAAAATTATATAATTATTTATTTTAAATAATAATTTAATTATAAAATAATTATATTATAGTTAAGATATTAACTCTAATTAAATTGAAGTAACTCAAGTTCTAAATATAGTTAGTTATATCTAATTAAAAGTTGACACATCATATAAGATAAGTTGTATATTATTCTAAAAAAAGTTGAGTAAAATTTATCTATATAAAATTGGTTATTTGTGTGTGAAACTTTTTAACTAATAATGTATATATAAAAATTAAAGGATAATTTAAATTAATAAAATGAATGAGTCTCAAAATTATATAGATGTCTCAAACACAATTCAATTATATGTCTGTCCGCTTTATATCTCTATGTAAATCGAATTAACTTAATACGATTTACACTAAACACATATAAATCGAATCAACCTAATTCAATTTATTATTGTACAACATATACATAGTAAATCAAATTAACTTGATTCTATTTACTACTTGTACAAATTATTTACTCTTTATTAACTTTAAAATATAAATATCAATAAAAATACTCGAACTTGGAATAAAATATCAAAAAATCAAAACGAATAAGAATATAAATTCAAATTTTGTATTTTAGTTTAAATTCCAGAAAATCTATAAATCAATCGTAGTCAAGCTCATTAAATTGGTAAATGTTGAAAATTTTTAATTTCATAATCATTATCACATTTTATTGCATATACAAAATAAAAAATTCAGTTAATTTAAGATTAAATATTAAATTAAATATTAACTATAGATTAAGTTATGCAGGCAGCTGAATAATGTATAACCATCACCCATATATATCAATTTCCATTGCTTATTGTGGTTAAGGATTTTTTATGAAATTAGAATCTAGCTCCTATTTTGATTTTTGAATGTTCAAACTTACCATATACTACAATTAAGAAGTACTTACTGGATAGTACAAGTATATATGAAGCATTGCATGAGCACCACGTGGACCAATGAGAGAAAATAAACAATGTGCATAAAATTAGTTAATTAATTAATTAATAATTGATGCAGTACAGTCATATACTCATATCTTTAATGCTGCCATTGCTGTGAAAGCAAAGTTAAGGTGGAAGAAAAAAGGGACACTATCTCAAATTAAAATAAAATATATGTTCAATTATTATAATTAAATCCCTTTTGAAGAGTTTCATGATTTTACCGTTACATATTATTATATATACGGTGGTAGTGATTCTTATGAACAAGTTGTAAGATTCCAAATCCATTGAAAAACTTGAATTTTTAGCAAGTTTCCTTTTTTTTTTTAATGGTTCATTGCAGCTTTTCAAAAAATAAAATAAAATGAAATTATTATTATTATGAAAAATTGCAATGTGGCCCTGACACTTTTTCGAATGGAAGTATCTGACAGAAGTCAATGTTTAATATTTCATTCTACGGAGTAATAATTTATAATTGGAAAATGGTAGATACAAATCTTTGCAAAAGATTAAATGATTAATACAGGAACCTTACCTAGTCACACTCTCACAGCCCCCATCTCCCAAAGTGGATTATATGATAATTAATAAAAGAAAAAGAGTCAAATGTTTCGCTATAAAAGGAGCTTTATCTTCTTTGAAACATATACTTACTTGAATGGTTCTCTAATGTAATGTAATGTTTGGTCATATAAAGTAACTGTTAGTGCAATCTATATTCTAAATCATGACAAGACAATGTTGCTGTAATGATTTTAGGGAAATTTAATTTGTATAAGCATTGAGCATAGAAAAATTGAAGACACAGAAATATAAGAGAGGAAACGGATTACGATTACCACATTTCACATGATAACTACTACATTCTTTTTATTTTTTATTCTTTTGGTTTAAACGTCTTGTACACAAGAACTAGGTCCATTTTAATTGGGCTACTTAGGCTCCATATTTATTATATTACTGTCTTCTTCAAAACGAGTTACAAACTCTTGACCCAACAAAAGAAACAAGATAAATACCAAAAGAGTAAACTACTATTTGTACCCACGGAAGTTAAAAACGCTGACATATCTATCCATAGAAAAAGAAAATTATCATTTGTATCAATAAAATATAGATTTTGCATAATAAAATTATCCAAACACTAAAAAATTACCTAAAATTCCTAAATTACCCTTACTTCACCACCATACCACCTCCTTCACCCAATCACCTTTCTAACCCTAACCCTCTTCGCCCTGCCACCACCCCTCTTTTCCTTTCTAATCTCAAATCCCACCACCACCTCCTTCACCCACCACCACCCCTCAAACTCTTCACTCAATGGTGGCTCCCGCTACCCCCGCAACCGTCACCGGAATCCTCGCCCTCGTTCACGAATTTACCGGTGAATCCAACTAGTTCCTCCAGCTCACCGCCATCTACTTCGCCAAGGCCGGATTCGCCACCTGCGCCATTGACCATCAGGGCCACGGCTTCTCCGACGGCTTCATCGCCCACATCCCTGACATCAACCCCGTCGTCGACGACTGCATCGCCTTCTTTGACGAATTCCACTCTCGCTTCGATCCTTCTTTTCCTTCCTTCCTCTACTCTGAATCCCTCGGCGGCGCAATCGCGCTATTAATCACTCTCCGCTGCTGCGATTCGCCAGAAAATGTCTCATCTGCGAACCGAGCGTGAGCTCTGATTATGGTGTCGTCCTCTTCGTGGGTGAAGGCCTGATGCTCTACCTGCGGGGAGACACCATCGGAGCCTGCAAAAAATGGGTTGGTTCATGAACCTGTAATGAAGAACAAAGCAAAAGGAAATCAGGGGAGAGGTAGATATAACAACGGCAGGGATCAGGCAACGATGGTGGTGGTTCTACGACGCAGAAAGAGGTGAAGAGGGTTGGCTATGTCGACGATAAGGTAGCGTGAAGAGGAGGGTATCTGACGCAGTAGGCTCTAGTTCGAGGCCGATGGTGATGGTGGCGAGGAGAAGCTGGCGCGATGCTCCTGGGTTCGGGGTAGGTCTGCGACGTTGCTAGCGGAGAAGGGGGTGAATAGTGATGAGGAGGGTGATACGGTGGTATGTGGTTGATGTTGGAATTGGGTGGCTGAAAAAAATGAGAGAGAGAGAGGAGATGATAGTGGTGGAGGGAAGGGTAGTTTAGGAATTTTATTTAAATTTTTAGGGTTTGGATAATTTTACTTGCAAAAACTATTTTTTATGGATACAAATAATAATTTTCTTTTTTTTATGGGTAGATTATGTCAGTATTTTCAACTTTTGTGAATACAAACGATAGTTTACTCTAAAAAAAACAAAAGAAACAAGATAAAATAAAATAAAACGAATAAATAAATATTGCATTTGGAAGTGGAGGCATAGCTGAATTGCACTTGGTTCGACTTTCGAGATTGGTTATAACTCAGTGGAGAATGAACTTATTGTCTGCGTGAGTGCATGAACAAAAAGATTCTTACACGATCAATCTATAAGGTTGTGGAGGTCGTCACACAAAACAAAACACATTGTTGTGAAAAAAGAGGGGAAAGATTAATTTAATTATATATTTTTCAAACAAAATTATTCCTAAAAATAAACGGCATTGAATTGTGATGTGGGAAGAGCAAAACTACAAAAAGCCAGGAAGGTGGAGAAGCTAATAGAAATCAGCATCCAATTTGCTGGACGTTGTTTGCTTCCGGCGAACTAGATAAGAGGAAGCCTAACTGATTTAAATTAATAGGATGATTAGTTCACTCGTCTACTTAAACAAATATCAACTAATTTTTTTTATATATCAGAAATAAAAGAATGGAAAAATAATTTGTGTATTATTGAGTGTATTTAGTATATTTGAACATTTATTATAGAATATTACATTTTTATTATTACGATTCTCTTTTTTTGTACGGCCTTAAGCACAACCGCCATTCGGGCAGCCAGTTACCCTTACGACCATAGACTCGTTATACTTCAGACCAACCTGCACCACCCAGTCATAGATCATTAATTTACAATAACGCATACTATTTGGAGATCTTGATAAGCTGTAGACAAATCTCCCCAGAAGAACAGCTTGAGCGTTGTTGTGATGGGAGGCTTCCATGCATAACGTATATCAGTCAAGATGATGTTTTGATTTTGAGTGATCCGGACATTCAAATTATACTTCTCAATAATCTCTCTTTGTGTTTTCTTCGTCTTTCCACCAATGCGACCGTTATCAACATGAAGACCATAAATAAACTGCCATCACCCTGGAAGATGGAATCCAGCAAATAAGGTCATGTTGCATAATGGAATGGAACTATATTCAAGCCAAAGATGTATTACCAAAGCATGAATCAACTAAAGATCGTTTAACCACATGAAAAGAAGACATGGGTGTTTGAGAATGAATTTATATACATATCTGCAACTAAAGAAGGCAAGTAAAAAAAATCTATAAAACAACATTTTTTTTGGCTCCTCGTGCTATCCCTTAATCTGTCTTAGTGGGATTTGAATCACCGACACTTGCTTAAGCAGGCGAGTAAGTTAACTACTCCACTAACACAAATTAGTTACAAAGCACCATTTTATCAGAACTACAATATTCTTTTTTTTTTTTTTCTGAAAACAAAGTGAATTTATGTCCAGAATAACGTTTTTCATTTATACTTTGCAGAGTAAGTTCAGTTTGTTGGTCCCACATTTTTTGTGCTTTGTTTGCTGGACCAAAGCGTTATTACATATAAGTATATTTTACAGTTTGGGCTTGAGTCCACCACTTTTGATAAAATTTGGGCCAGTCTTTTTGTCAAAATTTGGCCCACTTTACTTGTTCCAATATCTCCACTTTCGAAATGGAGTTTATCCCCTGACCAAAACAAAAAGAAATAGAGTTTATCCCCGTCAAAAAAAAAAGAGTTTATCCAGACCGAAAACGAAAAAGAAATGGACTTTATCCTTTGAGCGAAAAAAATAATCTAGTGGTTGTATTTTTCAGTAATTGCACCATAAAATTCTTTGATAGATGTTAGATATTGAAATGACTCGTTTGTATAACGTTTATAATTAAAAAACTAAGTGGGTTTATGCTATTTAAAAAAATTCTCTAAAGTCTTATGCATTTTAAACATAAAACATTAACTTATAATCTTATAATGACTAATAACACAAAATATTAAGGTTTACAATATTTAAATTTCACATAAGAATAGCCATCATCCATCACTAATAACACAAAATATTAATTGTGTATGATGACCGGGCCATCGGGCCGAGTTCGGGTGACCCGAGCTATGGTCCGATCCCGACCCGAAATAATGACCGGGTCTATTTTTGAGACCCTTACCCGACTCTAGATCCGATGAAATCACACTAAATTAGCTCCTAAAGTGTTCGGGCCCGGACCGAAGCTTCGAGTTGGGCCGGGCCATGTACATCCTAGGTCCAACCTCCAAGTTTTCTTAATCCAAATACTGCTTTTATATGTAAATTTCATAGTGCCGTTTATGGTCTAAAACAGATTTCAAAGGTCCTGGTTTCGTACACTTGCTGCAACCTTAAAAGCTAAAACAGTGCAGTTTGTGCCTTTTTGTTTATTTGACAAACCAATCCTTCCATTATCTCTCTTAATTTAATGTAAATGATATTCTTATTGCTAGCAACAATGCATCTGATATTTATTCTCTTATTAAAATTTAAAATGCTGTGTTTTCTCTTAAGAAATTAGGCATGTTTAATCGTTTTTTTCTGGACTATTAACCAAATTTGGGACGGATTCCTCTAAATGGACCCACTCTTTTTAATGTTAAACTAACAGTGTCAACAACTTATTTATTTCTGCTTACCAATTTAACCAAACGAATGAGTTTACCTGTGTCTGGTCTTTAATCAAGGTTAATTTCTTATTTCTTTGTAGGTGAATAATAACAATACAGTATGACTACGTAAAATGATTTAAAAAATGAATGGTGCAGACATTTAGAATGGGTAAAAACATAAAAGTTTTGTTAGATAATATAAATCAAACACATCATGATTATCTTCTACTTATCAATAATTCTGGAGGATTAAAAATGCTACAATAGAACATCGTAGAAGTGTTGTGGAAGTTGTAGTCAAACGTGAGTTGCAATGTTTGACTATAACAATAAAAAATTGAAACCTTAAAGAATTTAAGATAAAACTGAATAGGAATTATGCAAGCTTTGTAAAATGTGCTTCTTTACAAATGCTTAGTAATTCAGCAGTGCCAATGATAATTACAAATTGGTGCCCGTTTAGACTCCGTTTGAAAAGCAGTAGAATTTTTTTTTTATTTTGAATTATAAAAAAATTACAGTACATGTATTTGGTACTTTTTTTAAAACAATTTTTAATTTTTCAAAAAGTTAATTCATATCTTTTTGAAAAAGTAGAAATATATGACTTCTTCTCTTCTATAAGTCATTCTATTATCTTCGTAAAAAAAATATCTCAAAATAAAAAAAATATACTTTTATTTTTGACTCTATAAAAAAATATTGAAAATATTGACTTCCCATTACTGTTTTCACCCAAGATTCCATCTGCTAAAAGTATTGGTCTTCCACTATTATTTTCACGTAATGATTTATCTGTTGAAAATATTTATTTACCCTCCACCACTATTTTAAAATAATATTCCATTTGAACCACTTATTACATGTATTCCTTTCAATTTTTTTTAATCATTTTACCACTCTATTTTTATTATTAAATTTGTATTTAATATTGTGTGCGGTATAAAATCTCAGTTTTAATTTTATATAGTTGCAATTATTTTTATAATTAGTTATAACAAGTTCTTGACCCCAATAAAAGAGGTAAAAATTTTAATAGAAGTAAAAAAGAAAATAAAAAACAGCAACAAAATATACATTGACACATATTTCATAATTATTTTTTATTTTTATCGACCATATTATACACAATAAAATAGCAAACACTAACTACACAATAATTTTGTTGGCATTGCCATTAAGATTATTGTGAATTAAAATTTTATTACTATTTACCACATACAAGAACACCATTGTGAGTGAAGATATATGAAGTAAAAGAATCAGTTTCTACCTAAAAAATGGAACTAATAAGAAAACAAATAAAGAATTAATTGCCTAAACAATTGTAATCTTAGTAATTAGGTTATAGAAAATTAACATTTAATATTAAAAAGTATTTGTTATCATGTTGTTTTAATATCTATTTTTTGTGAAAAAAATATATTTTTTTAGTTATTTATCTAAACGTTACAACTTTAAAATAAGTACTTCTATAACTAAAAATTCAAATACAAAATAACTTATTTATAAACTACTATTAATAAAAATCCTTATACTTAAATTTTTTTTTAAATTTATTTAAATTATTTACCCAAACTTTATACTTGTAGAAATGTCATAAATGAAAATATACTTATCAAGAAGTCACTTGTCTCTAGCTTCTATTTTTTTTTTTCTTTGAGTTTTAGTGAATTTGAGAAAAAAAAAAACATGATAACGTCATCCATGTGAATGCAAAATTGTACACTAATTAATTATAGAATTTATTATTACAAATTTTCCAAGGCACCAATAATTTAGCTGAAAGACTAGTCCATCTCCGAAGAAGCTAAGAAGGCTGGCCCATCGTTATTGAGGTAGAAAAACAATTTTTCTAAGTGATGGAGAAGACTAACTACTGCTACTATATGGAAATTTCCCTTTTTTTTTCCATAGTATATATCATACGATTATAATAGGTATGTATTAA
>NC_029787.2:11257082-11258352 GCF_000816755.2 Arachis ipaensis
TACATCTAATTTTTTTTAAATTTTATTTTAATGTGGAATCCTTGTGTATCGATTTTTTTTTTAATACAATGGCAGCTAGCTAATCAGGAAAAAAAGAGAAGCAAGCATATATTATTTAAGCCATTTAGCATTTAGGCCTTTATAATGTTCACATTATAGTGCAATACACATAATATGAAACATATATATAGAATTTGTTCCCCCTACATCTACTTTATTCTAAAGATTGAGTCTTGCATGCATGCGCAAATTATATATTGGATAGAACCTTAACCATTTCTTGACGTGGCTTGCAAAAAGCAACCAAAGGTTTAGCTTTGGGCAACGTAAGCCCTATTCCCTCTGCCATGTCCACTTGATCCTCAATTTTCTCCCATTCAAAACACTGAAACAGTGCTCCTAATGCATGTCCCATAACATGTTTTGCCAAAACAGCTCCAGGGCAAGCTCGTCTTCCAACACCAAATGGAATCACATTGTAACAAACTTTACTACCATCTCCATTATCATCAAATCTTTCTGGAACAAATTTTGTAGGATCAGCCCATAAGTTAGGGTCCCTCTGCAGTGTCCACAAGTTCACAAGCAGCATTGTCCCTTTCGGTATGTCATAACCACAAACATTGCAATCACTTGAAGACTCGTGAGGTAAGAGAAGTGGTGCCACGGGGTATATGCGAAGTGTCTCAGTGATTATGTTCTGCAGGTACTTCATTTTGGAAGCGTTTGATTCATTCAAGAGTTGATCATGGCCTGCGTGTGTTTCGATCTCGTGTTGAAGCTTCTTCATTGTTTGTGGATTGTTGAGGAGAAGCGACACTGCCCATTCCATTGTAATAGCCGAAGTTTCTGACCCAGCTATCAGCATTGCCTGGATTTTTAACAGTTTTTAAATTATAACTATTTTTAATTTTTTATATATTTCAAACATTAAAAATATTAAAAGTTATTTTTTAATAAGTTTTAATAAAATATTTTTTTATGATATTCTAAAAAACGTATTCGTAAAACATATGCTACTATGTTAGTTAGCTCTTTTCATTTTTGAAATAATTAGTGATTGAAATCAATTTTGACCTATGACATGACAACATCATCAAATCTTACAATATTTCCCCAAAATTCACTCTCTAAACCAGTCTTAGGCAACGCCTTTTGTACTATTTTTTTAAAGTTCATTTATATCCAAATCCAAAAAATCATTGCCTATGCTAATATAAGCAGCGGTTATAAGTTTTTTGGCGTTAGAAGCAAATTAACATATATTTTT
>NC_029787.2:11258632-11262640 GCF_000816755.2 Arachis ipaensis
TGAACTGAAATTTCTTTTACATGTAGAAGACAGAAGATATTATTATTGTCAAAGATATGGTGATGAGAGACTTGGAAGAGATACGTCTTCTTTAATTTGGAGTGGCATATGATGTGGGGTATTTTCAGTCAATTTTTCTCATTACGTGTTTTGACTTTCTCCCTCTGTTTTCTACCTTGTCTATTCAACAATACTTTTCATTTCTTCCAACAAAAAGACAAAAGGAATAAAGTGTGCGATTTACATTATTATATATGGTGATACTATCACCAAAATTTTATAATTATCTTTATATAAAGATATTTTTTTATAATTATTAGATCATAAATTATATAATTTGATTTTGATGTATTATAAAAATATTATTTTTTTAAAATATAACTAAATAAATAAAATATACTTTTAACACAAAAATTTTTATGAAAAAATATTTTTAATATTTTTATTTAAATAGATGGCATTAGATATTCGTACCACCTTTAATTTGAATGTTACCTTTGTATTTGGATAAGGTATACTTAACAATATCTCAAGAAGTGAAATGTGAATTTGCTTCATTCTCAACTCAAAAAATATAAAGAGCTGAAGATTATCTATAATTCCAACAATTTAACCAAAAAAAATTTATCTTATCTTATCTTTATGTTATCTTCTCTTCTTATCTTATCTTTACTTTTATCTTTCATAGGACAATACTTTATATATATATTTAGTCTTACCCTCATAGTTTACAACACTTCAGTACAATTCAATCAATCAATAATCAATAAAAGTTCGCATTCTTTTCTTTTCTTATTCTTTCACAATTTTATCATGGTATCAGAGCCACTTCTTTTTCAACTTCCTCCCACAATAAATAATCATAGATTTAGTTACATGCATCCAAGTGAAAATTCTACCACAGTTTTGATTATCCCGGTTCTTTACCAGCAATTCCGTCTGCGCCTTCTTGTATTTCATCTGCAACTTCTTCCGGGAGTTTTGTTTCAGCAGTTCAATCTGCATCTGTTCTAGCAGTTCAATCTGCATCTGTTCTAGCAGTTCCATCTGCGCTCTACGCGCCATTTGAAGACCACTCTTATTGCGCTATACGCGCCCTCTAAAGATCAATCTTGTTGCGTTTTACACGCTTATTTTTTATTTTTTATTTTTTATTTTTTATTTTTTATTTTTTATTTTTTATTTTTTATTTTTTATGAAGATCGCTGCTTGCTCTCTCTCCCTCAAGCACAGCATCTCCTTTTATGTATTTTTGCCGTCGGTAGCTCAAGCTCCGCCGCACGCAATTGTTTAAAGATCGCTGCTCAAGCACAACATCTCCTTTTATGTATTTTTGTCGTCGGCAGCTCAAGCTCCGCCGCACGCAATTGTTTAAAGATCGCTGCTCAAGCACAGCATCTCCTTTTATGTTTTTGCCGCCGGCAGCTCAAGCTCCGCTGCGCGCATTTTTTGAAGATTGCTGCTCAAGTACAGCATCTCCTTTTATATTTTTGCCGCCGGCAACTCAAACTCCGCCGCACGCATCTTCCTCCGCGTCACTACGTCAAACGCGTCTTCATCAACAATTTCATTGGAACTTATCCAAGCTGTGGATTATTGACATCTTCCATCCACCAGCTTGCGGGGGCGTATTAAACTAGCTCATGACAACAATAAAGAAGTCTTGTGGCCCACAAATTCAGCCCAACAGAATACATAAATTCAGTTCTAATTTCAGTCTTTATTAATTTATCTTATCTTATCTTTATGTTATCTTCTCTTCTTATCTTATCTTTACTTTTATCTTTCATAGGACAATACTTTATATATATATTTAGTCTTACCCTCATAGTTTACAACACTTCAATACAATTCAATCAATCAATAATCAATAAAAGTTCGCATTCTTTTCTTTTCTTATTCTTTCACAATTTTATCACATGCAAAAAGCCAATAACCCTTATAACAATCTCTTAAGGTGAAGAAGAAATAAATATCTCACCAGAATGACTCCTTTCATTGTTTCATACGTGTAGAGTTCAGGTTCCTTATCTTGCAAGTCCAACATGACTTCAATCAAATTTAGTTTCCCATTATTATTATCACTTCTGATGCTCCTATTCCTTTGGATCTCATCAAGTAGTTTCTGAAGAAAACTATCCACCCTTTTCATCAAATTCACCATCTTCTTTTTCATGCCTTGAAAATCAATCCATTCTGGTATTGGAATGAAGTCATTCAAGCAACTAGCTTGAAGCGCCGTGAACTCCTTCATCAGAATTTGGAACTCTTTACCTTCTTCATCAATATCCTTGCCATAGTACCTTTTCCCAGATATCATCCTCAGCAGCATGTTGAAAGAGACTTCCACAAATTTTGGCCTCAGTTCTACCTATTATCATTAAGTAGTGACCAAACCATAAATAAAAATAAAAAAAAATGAATAGAAGAATAATTTTACATAAACTTTATCTTAGTATATGGACTAATAAAGATAATTACACTAAAATATATTATATATTTAAAATTTATTAATACTATGTGTACACTAAAGTAAGAAACGAGACTCGAATTCGAAATCTTTAATTGAGTATGGAAAGATTATGTCATTTAAATACTATAATTGATGAAAAATTGAGTATACGATGAATTGAATCTTTTTGGCAAACCGGATATTATAATGTTCTACCTTTAACTTTTGAGTTTGACCACCTTTGCTGCACTCTTGAAAGAGTTCCTTCACCAACAACCGAATCTCTTCCTCACGAATGCTTTCAAACATGGCAAGACGATTGGTAGAGAAGAGCTCCAAGGTTGTTAGACGGCGGAGGCTGCGCCAGTGGTCGCCGTAGGAAGCAAATCCTATCGTCCTACTACCATAGTTGAGAAGCTTCGCGGCAAGTGTGGTGGGACGGTTTGCAAAAGTGATATCATTCTTTGTGAAACATTCTTCAATGGCGGAAGGTGAAGAGACAACAAGGACTTTTCGTGTGCCGAGTTTGAGGAACAGCATGTGGCCATATTTCTGTGTGAGGTTGTGAAAGCTTTGGTGCAAGGGTTGTTTTATGAGATGAAGGTGACCTATCATTGGTAGAGAAGGTGGACTTGGTGGTAGGTTTTTGTGTTTGCCATGGATTTGAAGAATGTATTTAGAAACAAGAAAGAAGAAGAGGAGAAATATTGAAGTAGGTATCAGCCAGTTACTTGCTTCTTCCATGTTATTGTGAAAGAAAAAAACTGTGTGGGAGAGTGTTTATATATTTGCTGAATGATTCTTGTTGATTCATTTGTTTTACTAATGAGCTTGACTTTTGAAGCATTTTGATAAGGATTTCATGTACTAAAATTTTGAGATTTTTTTTATACGAGTGGAATATTTACAGTGGAACATTGCAATTATTGTTGTACCGACCACTTTTGCTAAGAAATTAACCTTTTTTTTTTTCTGATCATTAATGAGCTATTAAAATGGAAAATGAGCATAGAAGAGTGGAAGTTTGACGCTGTTATTATTATAGAGAGGGAAATGACTCAAATGAGAAAGTTAGATGATTCAAAATTTAATACCTATTTTTTTTAAGTTTAAGGAGTAAGTTAAATAATTTTTTTTATTTTTTATTTAAAAATTAAAAAATTAAAATAGTAAACTTTTTTAACTAATTAATTAGAATTGCCTTCAATCTTAGTTTATCCTAGCAGAATTGTGTTTTTTTTTTTTTCACTCAACCACGTTACCTAAATCTACTAATCAACTTTTAAGATGTGTGTACATAAATTTTGTACCAATAAATGTTTTTTCTTAACAGAAGTTGGCCTCTATTTTCTTCCTTTACACATGTACTCCTTAGTTAATTTTCGGTCCATCTTATTGTATGTTGAGTTTTTTATTTCAAAAAAAAAAAAAAATTCCATACTGAAATTTGGGAGGATATGGACAAGCAAAGAAACTGGGTTTGGTAGTCTCGAACAGGGACCTACTTCTGCATTTAATATAGGCGGCTAAAAATTTAGTGTCTTGGAAGTATTTTG
>NC_029787.2:11262706-11266735 GCF_000816755.2 Arachis ipaensis
TTATTAATTCGCTTAAATAAGTGATCTAATTCAAAGCATACCTTGTATTAATAGACTCAGTAGCACAGTAAATTAATTTTTTATTTTTGAATTGGACTAAAGGATATTGTGAAAAACTAAAATATATTGAAAGCTTCTAGTATGAGGAAAGTATTTTAAGGTCTTTTATAGACCAGGATAAATTACAAATATGTAAAAATTATGGGAGTCACTTTGAAATATGATAAACAAGTAATTAATCTTTACATGACTATCACACTCATATGATCATCACGTGTGTTCAAAGAGAATTCAAAACCCAAATTCTCTACATGTGTCAACATCACTAATAAAAGAAATACTGTAAATTTAAATTACTTGTTCATTTCTAAAAACAATTTCATTAAAAGATCTAAAACATTTTTGTTAAAAATGTGTTAGTCATAAAAAGTAACAATAATAACAATAATAATAATAATTATAATAATATCAATTAATGTACTACATTAGAGAAATATATTTTTTTTAAACAAAAAGCAAGTGACGGAATTGTAGATTTGTTTTTGAACTTAGTCCTTGTAGTTTTATCATGTAATATAGGCCCAAATATAGAAAATGTTGGACTTAATTTACAAAAACAAGGCCCAAAATACTTCCAAACTATTGTCAATAACAGGATTGAGGAATAACCGAATAAGTAACGTGGTTTTTTTATAAATGGTTATTATCAGTCCCTAGTTGATAATAATACTTTCAAAATATTGTATAACTAATGGCAATTAAATCACACACCAAAATAGTGTACAACAACTCATATAATAGAGGAGTAGCATTGTTAGTTAATTTAAAGTGATAAGGTTGAGGAATAAGAAGCATCGTATAATTGACCAATTTTTAGCAGCTAGAACATGAAATTCAGGATAAATGGAACACACTCCAAATTTTTTACTCTTAGAAGAGTAAAAAATACGATGAGATTATACTAATAGTTCGGCTTTAAATCTCAAGTAGGTACATAGAGTCATAGACAGACTCCCCCACACTGTAGCACCAGGCCAAAATGCTTTACAGGACTTCCCTAATTCCTATCACCAACCTCGGCACCAAAGGCGGATAAATCTGAAAGTTCTTGGTGAAACATGAAATTTATTGTCTCATATGATCCCTAACAACTAACCAGTCCTCTGCAACCTGCAATAAGTTCAGCAGAAAAGTTCTATGAAAATTTTCAACAACAGAGTCTGTGAGCCTTCAAGTTTACTTCTACAATGTTAAAGTTTGTGTAGAACTGGAACTCCATACAACATGCAGAGTTGCTACAAGCACAACAAAACTTTTTCCCCTAGATGTGTCTGCTAAATAAATCATATCATGCAATGTATGAAAACTAATTTTTCTAAAAGCTTAAATAAATTTTTGTGTAGAGATGCAACTACTTAAACTAGGGTCAGCCTCATTCATGTCGTGCTCAAATCTAGAAAATAATTTTTCTAAAAGCTTAAATAAATTTTTGTCCCCTTTAAAAATAAAATAAAACTATAAGGACAAAAACCAAAGTTTGCTAATGTTACAGAGACCAAAATCTTATTTAAGTCTTCTCTAAATTTGATAATACTAAAGAGTCCTAGCAAGCTAAATGCTTCATTAGATTAAATATTCATATTATAAATTACGAATATACAAGGAAATCAGAAATAAGTACACTAATTGGTGAAACCAAGTTAATACAAGTTGGCAAGCATCATCTGAACAAGGCAGTAATATAAATTAAAACAAACCTAAATATCTCAATTACAGCTTAGCTTAGGTAGTTGTTTGCTTGGAATGCAAAACATTATTAAAAGAAAAGATAAAAAGATGAATCCCAAATATATATATAAGGAAAAAAATAACAAAGTTCTAACAGGTTAAGACTTAAGATGTACGAGTGATTTCTTCCCGTCAATAAATACATTGGGGACATGAGCTATCTCTCTCAAGTACTTGATATTTGGACAATAACTCAATTCCAAACGCTTAAGAGAATTGAGGCTAGACAACACTGGAAGTGAGTGCAGTTCAGGGCAAAATTTTATCTCAAGTTTATTCAACCATGGAAAGTCTCCATTTTCTACTCCTGTCCACTCTTTCAATTGAGGCATGGATTGAATTGACAGTGTTTCCAACTTTGGAAATGCATGATATAGTTGATCTTCTCCATCCCGACAAAAGTGTTCATCTATTCTTTCAAGCTTGTCCATTCCGTCGATCCACAAAAAGCGAAGAGATGGCAATTTACCAATGGGTAGAAGACATTCACAATTCATACAATTATAAAGTTCCATATCAACTAGATGGGCATAGGATGGATCAGAAATCCAATTTGGAAGCTTAAAACCTCCATAACTTGTTATTTCTAACTTTTCAAGATCCAAAGAAGGTTGAAGATATTGAAGGATTTGTTCTTCTTTAACAGCATCACATTCCCGTGAGGTAGTCCATATTAGTTCTAGACTAAGCAGCTTCTTATTACTCAAATCAACCTCCTGGGCTTCCTCAAAACTCGAGATGTTTTCCATTCTTAAAATACATAATGATCCAGTCAGATCAACCAGATCCTTCAGCTCTAAAATCCTACAACCATCATCCTTACCAACAACGAATTTGGACAAAGTCTGAAGACTAGTCAGGTTACCTATCCCATGAGGCATAGAACCCGATCCTCCAATAATGTCAAAAACAAGATGCATCAAACTGGTGAGCTTCCCAATCTCTTCGGGCAACCCATCTAGCTTAAAACAATTCTTCAACCTTAGAGTCTGCAAATTAGAAAGACTACTAATTGAATCAGGCAATCTTTTGATGGGCGTAAAGGAGAGATCAAGATATCGAAGCAACTTCAAGTTCCCCAAGGAACTAGGTAGTTCCAAAATATGACTTCTACTAAAATTTAATGCCCTCAAGTGCTTAAGCCTCAAGAAAAGATCATGCGGGACTTGATGAGCATAAAAGTCAGGTGTGGGAGTAACGAACAGCGTTTCCAGATTTCGAAATCTTTCCAATGACTCAAAACCAACATGTTTGATGCTTTTAGCATCTAAGGACAAATGCTTAACATCGTCGGAGACACCATCAATGTCTCCATCAAAGACTCTGGCATATTCTGCAGAAAACTTTAATTTGGATTGGTTGATTTTATACAGGAAAGTGCGGAAAACACCCATAGATGGATCTAACCTAGAAGGAAGAACAACTTCATCAGATAGCAACGAAGCAAACACTTGATTCTCCACCTGTCTAGAAGAAGCGGTAAAGAGGTCTTGAGCTGCCCATAAGGAAATTAATTCTTGTTTGGAAAATTCATAACCGAGAGGAAAAAGAGAACAGTGAGAAATAAAAGGAAGAAGATCAACATGTTGTTCAGCGGTGCTTCTTTCAGAGTGAATTGCAAACGGAGGAGAGGATGCTGAAGGAGAAACATCCTTGTCCAGATTAACTTTGAGCTGTGTTAATTTCACAGCCTTTCTACTTCTCGGTCCGGTAGTAGAAGGGAACGGCATGGTCGCATCAGATGGTGATCTTGGAGACAGTCCAATCGTATCTCGAATTGTGGGCAAGGATTTTCTTGAATGGATAGGAATATGATCCGCGAGATCCCTTGAAATGTTCCCCACCCGCGGAGGCAGAGTCTCGTGTGTGTCAGGAGGAATAACTTCCTTTGGAACAGCTCTTGGTTTCGGCTGATTAGAACTGGGATTCGAGTCCATGGGGTGTGTGCGTAGATTCTGGTAAAGAAGATGGTGGTTCCAGAAGGAGAAGCAGCTGCAGAAGCAAAGGCACATAGCGAAAGAAACCCTAACACATTGTTTGGTTTGATAGAAAATTGGTGGAAAGAAAATGGATGGAAAATGATATTTTCCTTTGTTTGATTATGAAAGAAAATAGAAAGGAAATAAAATTTTTGTATGGTTCCATTGACAAAATTTTCTTTCCATCACAAGCAAGAAAATAAGAAGAAAAGTGCTATATTTTTGTATTTTCAATACTACCCTTAGTTATATTATTATTAGT
>NC_029787.2:11267035-11271360 GCF_000816755.2 Arachis ipaensis
TTCTCTCTATTTTCTTTCCATCTATTTTCTATTCATCCAAACAACACACAAATAACTTAACTTTTCTTTCCATTTTCTTTCCTCTTATTTTCTTTCCTTTCATTTTCTTTTCAACATCCAAACAAACCCTAAGCGAGGGAATAGAAAAGTAAGTTTGTATTAGAGTGATTTATGTTTGACAATTTTTGATAAAAAGTAAGTTTGTGTTAAAGTAATTTATGTTTGGCAATTTTTGTATCAAAATTGATTATAGTAAAATAAATGTTGTTTGACTTATACAATTCAAAATCACTTTTAGATCAAAAATTACTAAAATAGACCTCAACTTAAATTATTTTTTTTATATTATCTTATTATTATAATAACAAACATAATACACAAAAATCACAATTATAAAGGTGTATAATATCAAACAAACAATTGAAAAAAATAAAAATAATAAATAATAGAAAAATAGAGCTCATATAAATAGAAATAACAAGAATTTTATAAATAATATAATAACATACATGAAGGATAAAGTTGATAAAAGATAAATAAATGGTTAGTATCCATGGTTAAGAACGCATAAGCTAAAAATAGTTGCTTCTTGTAAACGTTGGTTTTGGTAGCAAAATCACTTCTGCGTTCATAAAAAAAAATTTGCCAAACCAAAAGTTGAAGCTTTCAAGAAGTCTAAACGTGCTTCTTCTCTTCCAACGAGTTTCCCAAACACAGCTAGTGGTGGTGGTGTTGCTGTCAACTCGACGTCGGCCCTCGAGTGTTATGACGTTTTTAAAGTAGGCTTTGCATTTTGGTAGCCCACTTTTGAATGGACTATCGTAGCCTCTCTTAAAACATAAGAATAAAGCACTTGTATAAACTAAATCGATGCTAATATTATATGAATCACCCAGACTAAATAACGTTACGTACATGTCTCCAATTATACTTCTATATAAATCGAATTAAACTAATTCGAATTGCATAATATCTTTCAATATTATGCCGAGGATGATATCTGGGAAGAGATACTATGGAAAGCATGGAGTGACCGAAGGAGGAAAAGAGTTTCAGATTCTTACGAGGGAGTTCACTGAGCTTGAAGAGAATGATTGAGTTGATGAAGAAGATGGACCGGTTCTTGCAGAACCTCTTTGACGAGCATAGGAGAAACAGGACTAAATTAACGAAAAAAGGAGCATGACTCTGATTGATGTCATGTTGCATCTCAGAGAAACTGAACCTGAATTCTATGCTGATGACAATATGAAAGGAGTCATTTTGGTAAGTAAATAATTCATTGACTTATGGAAGAAAAAATTGAGATTTTACGTGAAAATAAAAAGGTAAATTAAAAATTGTATCTTAATTTAAATCATAAAATTGTCTCTTCTAATTGAAATTTTGTAAAATCAGTAGACTCATTTAAAATTATAATACTGGAAGATTTTAGTAACTATCACTTAATTGCCAACAATAATTGAAACACTTATACCCTGTGACACCACAACTTATACCCCACGAATCCTCTAGTGATTGCCAAGGAGAGGTTCGAAGAAGAAGATAGAGGTGGGGAAGTGTACTACAATATGATTCCATGAATATTGGAAGGAGAGCTTGCCCTGGAGCAGTGTTGGCAAAACGTATCATTGGGCATACATTGGGTGCATTGATTCATTGTTTTGAGTTTGATAGAGTTGGAAATGAAGAAATCAACATGAAGGAAAGACTAGGACTTACCATGCCCAAAGTTGAGCCTTTGGTGGTTTTGTGTGGGACAAGTCGGAGTATGATTGAAGTTCTGTCTAAGTTATGTGTTAATAATAATTAGATCATGAACCATCTTGGATTGGTCTAATAGTTAATTCAATAATTCGTTCAAACAAGTACTAGAGATTCAAATCTCACTTTGTGCATGCAACAACCCATTAGCCATCAATAAATCTAATACTAGTAGAATTATTTTCTAAACAAACACCAACTATTTTGATGTGCAAATAACATTGTTAGTTAAGTTAAAGTGACAAGATTGAGGAATAAGTAACATGGTTTTTCATAAATTGCCAGTTCCTAATTGATAATAATACTTCCAAAATATTGTATAATCAATTGCAATTAATCACACACCAAAATAGTTTACAACAACTTATATAATAGAGGCGTAACATTGTTAGTTAATTTTAAGTGATAAGGTTGACGAATAAGAAGCATAGTATAATTGACCAATTTTTAGCCGGTGGAACATGAAATTCAGGATAAATGGAACACACTCCAAATGATTTGATAATTGTAATAACTATAAGCGAAACAGTCTCTTAGAAGAGTAACAATACGATGAGATTACACTAATAGTTTGGCTTTAAATCTCAACATAGGAACATAGAGTCATAGAAAGAGCTCCCTCATACTGTAGCACCAGGCCAAAATGCTTTACAGACTTTCCTATCACCAACCTCGGCACCAAAAGCGGATAAATCTGAAAGTTCTTGGTGAAACCTGAAATTCATCGTCTCATATGATCCCTAACAACTAACCATTCCTCTGCAACCTGCAATAAGTTCAACAGAGAAGTTCTATGAAAATTTTCAACAGAGTCTGTGAGCCTTCAAGTTTACTTCTACAATGTTAAAGTTTGTGTAGAACTGGCACTCCATACAACATGCAAAGTACTACAAGCACAACAAAACTTTTCCCCCTAGATGTGTCTGCTAAATAAATCATATCATGCAATGTATGAAAACTAAATAAGATGGAAATCTTCTGATGGTGCAACTGCTATGCCTATGCCAAAACCACCGAGCCTTTTCTTCTCTTTCCAAACTGAAGGAGGAACATATATTATTGTTATTTCTGGCTTACAATCCACAACTACATCTCCATTTTCAGGCACAAGGCTACATACATCTATCCTTCCCAAACCTTACCAGGTAAGGAGCATTGAACACTGCATCACCCTTGTGTAGAGATGCAACTACTTAAACTAGGGTCAGCCTCATTCATGTCGTGCTCAAATCTAGAAATTAATTTTCTAAAAGCTTAAATAAATTTTTGGCCCCTTTGAAAATAAAATAAAACTATAAGGACAAAACCAAAGTTTGCTAATGTTACAGAGACCAAAATCTTATTAAGTCTTCTCTAAATTTGATAATATTAAAGAGTCCTAGCAAGCTAAATGCTTCATTAGATTAAATATTCCTATTATGAATTATGAATATACAAGGCAGTCAGAAATAAGTACACTAATTGGTGAAACCAAGTTAATACAAGTTGGCAAACATCATCAGAACAAGACAGTAATATAAGTTAAAAACAAACCTAAATATCTCAATTACAGCTTAGGTAGTTGTCTATTTGGAATGCAAAATATTATTAATAAAAGTAAAGATAAAAAGATGAATCCCAAATATATATAAGGAAAAAAATAATAAAGTTCTAACCAGTTAAGACGAGTGATTTCTTCATCATCAATAAATACATTGGGGACATGAGCTATCTCTCTCCAGTATTTGCCCTCCACTTTCTTGCAGTCTTTCGGTAGCTCGGAGCAGTGTCTGATCAAAAGATATTCAAGACATCTAAATCTGTTTCCATCAAAAGAATATGAGATATTTGGACAATAACACAATTTCAAATGCTTAAGAGAATTGAGACTAGACAACACTGGAAGTGAGTGCAGTTCAGGGCAAAATTTTATCTCAAGTTTATTCAACCATGGAAAGTCTCCATTTTGTACTCCTGTCCACTCTTTCAATTGAGGCATGGATGAATTGACAGTTTTTCCAACTTTGAAAATGCATGATATTGCTGATCGTCTCCATCCCGACAAAAGTGTTCATCTATTCTTTCAAACTTGTCCATTCCGTTGATACACAAAAAGCGAAGAGACGGCAATTTACCAATGAGTAGAAGACATCCACAATTCATGCAGTTATAAAGTTTCATATCAACTAGATAGGCATAGGATGGATCAGAAATCTAATTTGAAAGCTTAAAACCTCCATAACTTATTATTTCTAACTGTTCAAGATCCAAAGAAGTTGAAAATATTGAAGGATTTATTCTGCTTCGACAGCATCACATTCCCTTGAGGTAGTCCACGTTATTCTAGACTGAACAGCTTCTTACTGCTCAAATCAACCTCCTGGGTTTCTCAAAACTCGAGGCGTTTTCCGTTCTTAAAATACATAATGATCAGCTCTATTTTTATATAATCAATGAATTGGTACTAATTTATTATTATTATTTTATTTTACAGGTAAAAAACTAATAATTTTGGACGTTTCTAATTTTCAATAAATAGAGACTAATCAAATTTAAGATACTTTTAGTTTTTATAAAATATA
>NC_029787.2:11271382-11277669 GCF_000816755.2 Arachis ipaensis
TATCTTAATTTTAATTTTACCCCTATTGTACACATTGTACACTAAATTTATTGGCTTCTCATACTTTCTCCTTTATAAAATGTATTGAGATAATTTGAGACTTTTTAGGATTAAAAATATCATAATTTAAAATTTTTATTTGAAAAAAAAATTATAAAATTATATGAATGTAATAATGAAAGACAATTTTTTGAGATTTGGTTCACATTTAATTTGGAATTGACTTTTGGTGTAATTAATGAGAGAAGATAGTTGTAGAAAGAAATTAATTGTGTCAATTAAGTTAGGAGCGTAATTTACACTTAGGGCTGGCAATGGGTAGGATAGAATAGGATTTGGACTCTACCCTTACTGTACCCGCGGGTTGAAAACTTTTTTAAAATTCTATCTTACCCTACCAGCGGGTTGAAAATCTCTCAACCCTAACCCTATCTGCATCCTAAAGTTCTAAACCTTATCCTATCCGACCCTATCCATAGAAAAAAAATTTTCAAACAAATATAAAATTCAACCATTCCAAATTTTATACATATTAATAAAATAAAAAATTAAAAATTAAGTTCAAATTAAAATTAAAAACAATAAAATCTTTAAAAAATCCAACATAAAATTACAAATAATATAATCATCAACTAGTTTAATGGTTACTTCAAGTTTTTATAAGAAAAAGATTGTGACTTCAATACTTACTTTCTTCAATACATACATAATTTTTTTATATATATTATATAATATATTAGAGGTGCGGGTAGGATAGGGTATACCCTAAACCCGTACCCTACCCCACCCTACTCTACCCACAGCGGGCAGAATAGACAACCCTACTCGAACGGGTTGGTCCGAGTTGGATACATATTACCAGGCCTATTTACACTCTTTTATCAGTACAAATATTATTGATCATATATTTTTATTTATTGTCTATAATATTTTGGCTACCTAGCATTACTCAAAAATAAATATTATGCATTGTTGCTGGCAGTAAGAATATCATTTACATTGAATTAAGAGATAGATAATGAAAGGATTGATTTGTCAAACGAACAAAAAGACACAAACTGCACTGTTTTAACATTTAAGTTTGCAGTAAGTGTACGAAACCAGGACCTTGAAACCTGTTCTAGACAGGCGGAAAATTAAGCGTTTGATTCATTGCTATCTGATCAAGTTCTTGTTCCTTCCAGCTGTGGGTTCTTTTCGCACTTTCCTGTATAAAATCAACCAGTCAAAATTAAAGTTTTCTGTAGAATATGCCAGAGTCTTTGATAGTGTCCCTGACGATGTTAAACATTTGTTCATAGATGCTAGAAACATCAAACATGTTGGTTTTGAGTCTTTGAAAAGATTTCGAAATCTAGAAATCCTGTTCGTTACTCCCACACCTGGGTTTTATGTTGATCAAGTCCTGCGTGATCTTTTCTTGAGTGAGGCTTAAGCACTTGAAGACATTAAATTTCAATAGAAGTCGTATTTCGAAACTGCCTAGTTCTTTTGGGGACTTGGAGTTGCTTCGATATCTTGATCTCTCCTATACGCCCATCAAAAGACTGTCTAATTCAATTGATAGTTTTTCTAATTTGCAAACTCCAAGGTTAAAGAATTATTTTAAGCTAGATGGGTTGCCCAAAGAGATTGGGAAGCTCACCAGTTTGACACATTTTGTTTTTGACATTATTGGACAATTGGATTTTATGTCTCATGGGATAAGTAACCTGACTAGTCGGCAGACTTTATCCAAATTCGTTGTTAATAAGGATGATGGTTGTAGGATTGTAGAGCTGAAAGATCTGGTTGATTTGACTGAATGTATTTTAAGAATGGAAAACCTCTCGAGTTTTGAAAAAGCTCGTAAGGTTTGATTTGAGCAATAAGAAGCTGCTCAATCTAGAACTAAGGTGGACTACCTCAAGAATGTGATGCTATCAAAGAAGAACAAATCCTTCAATATCTTCAACCTTCTTTGGATCTTGAACAGTTAGAAATATGAATATCAACCTTCTTTGACAGCATCACATTCCCTTGAGGTATTAGTTCTAGACTAAGCAGCTTTTTACTGCTCAAATCAACCTCATGGACTTCCTTAAAATACCAGTCAGATCAACCAAATCCTTCAGTTCTACAATCCAACAACCATCATCCTTACCAACAACAAATTTGGATAAAGTCTGAAGATTAGTCAGGTTACCTATCCCATTAAGGATAGAATACAATTGTCTAATAATGTCAAAAATAAGATGAGTTAAATTGGTGACCTTTCCAATCTCTTTGGACAACCCATTTTACTTAAAACAATTCCTTAACCTTAGAGTCTGCAAATGAGAAAAACTATCAATTGAATCAGACAATCTTTTGATGGGTGTATAGGAGAGATCAAGATATCGAAGCAATTCCAAGTTTCCAAAGGAACTAGCAGTCTCGAAATATAACTTCTACTAAAATTTAATGCCCTCAAGTGCTTAAGTCTAAAAAAAGATCACCCTGACTTGATCAACATAAAATTCAAGTGTGGGAATAACGAACCGCGATTACAGATTTCAAAATCTTTCCAATGACTCAAAACCAACATGTTTGATGCTTTTAGCATCTATGAAAAAATACTTAACATCGTTGGGAACACTATCAATGTCTCCATCAAAGACTGGCATATATTCTGCTGAAAACTTTAATTTGAATTGGTTGATTTTATACAGGAAAGTGCGCAAAAAATCCACGGATGAATCTAACCTGGAAGCAACAACTTGAGCAGATAGCAATGAGTCAAACACTTGATCCTCCACCCGTTTAGACGAAGTGGTAAAGAGGCCTTGAGCTACCCATAACGAAATTAATTCTTGTTTGGAAAAAAAAATAGTGAAAAATAAAAGGAAGAAGATCAACATGTTGTTCAGCGGTGCTTCTTTCAAAATGAATTGCAAACGAATGAGACGATGCTGAAGGAGAAACATCCTTATCCAAATTAACTTGATGATGTTCGAGCTGATCCCCTTTAGGACATTGGATGATCCCTGATTTTGGCGGCTTTAATTTCACAGTCTTTCTCCTTCTCGGTGAGATGGTATATGCGTACCTAACTCACAACAGACAGAATATCATAATGTTTAGGTTCCAAAAGGAGAAGCAGATGCAGAAGCAAAGGCACAAGCGAAAAAAACCCTAAGTGAGGGCAAAGAAAAGCACAATGTTTAGGTTTGATTTGACAAAGCCAAGGTTCAGACAACCAAACCGGTTGTTACTGGTTTACTAGTTTAATAGATTCAACTGTGATTCAATCAAAAGATTGTTTTATAAACTAATGTAAACTTCAAACTATCATCCAAATTAAAAGAAATACACAACCACAACATTATAATCTCCTCCAAATACAAACTCAAAAGTCAAATAATAAAGAAACAATCAATCATGAAATGCCAACATCAATAGATACACAACCAAGAAAAAATTCACAACAGAACAGAATATCATAATCAAGATTCAAGAATATCATCAACATCATCGAAAATCCTAAACCAAACCAGGATATGGACAACAATAGGTACACAACCAAAAAAATTCACAACAGAATCATAAATCCATAACAGAATCAAAGAAAATCAGTCACTGTAACAACAGAACCATAACAAATTAAAAATATAACCACAGAAGATCATAATCAAGATTCAAGAACATCATCGACAATCCTAAACCAAACCAGAGTAATGACAACAATAGGTACACAACCAAAAAAAATTCACAACAGAACCATAAATCCATAACAGAATTAAAGAAAATCAGGTAACAACAGAACCATAACAAAGTAACAGTAGAACCACGCAATATCAGAATCAAGATTCAAGAACATGATCAATATCATCGACAATCCTAAACCAAACCAAAGTAATGACGGCAATAATTGAAGAAGAAAAATGGAAAATCACATATTAACAATGCTAAGAAGAATACCTTCTAGAGCACAGAGGTGAGGGAGAACCGGATGGCTGGAGCAGAGAAGGGTTGGAGCTTGGTGGAACAGAGCTGGCGCGGCGGAACAGCGGCTTTGCGCGACGGAGGAACGACGCGAGATGAGAGCAAGTGACGAAGTGATGGAGACGACAGTGGACGAGAGTGACGGAGTGAAGAGAGCAAGTGGACGGTGGCTTCGAGCAGTGGTGGAGAGACAGTAGTGGGGAAGGCGGTTTCGATCAGTTGCTATGGCGGAGGTGACACGTCGGTGGCTGGACGGAGCAATTGACCGAGTGATGGAGGAGCTCGATGCTGCTGCTGGTAGTTGTGAGTGAGTGAGTGCTCATTGCTCAACGAAAGGGGAAGGGGATTAGGACATTTTAGGGTTTCCGTTTTCATTTTTTTTAATGCAAAAAACGGTGCCGTTTTTTTGGTGCAAAATGTGAACCGGATTCCGGTTCTGCGACCCAATAGTATTAATCTCTGGTGCAATTTTTAAAATCAAATTGCAACTTTCTAAGAAGCTATTTAGGAGCTTATAGAGAAGTTAAAAAAAAATGACTTCTCTCATAATACTTCTACTTTTCATCACATTTTTATAAAATAAGCATTTTTAGAGATAAAAATCCAAACACAAAATAACTTATTTATAAGTTACTTTTAACAGAATCATTTATTGTTTAAGTTATTTTATTAAAAAGAGCTTAATTAAGTTGGTTACTCAAACTGGGCCTTAAAGCATAAGAACTTTTATTAATAACAGCTTATAAATAAGTTATTTTGTATTTGGATTTTTAGTTATAAAAGTACTTATTTGAAAATTATAGCGTTTGGATAAATAACTCAAAAAATAATTTTTTTTACAGAAGAGAATGAATATTAAAATAACGATGATAATAATGTTGATTTTATATAACCTAATCACTAATATTATGTATGATATGGTAGGTGAAAATAAAAAATAAATATAAAATGTGTGTCAATGTATATTTTGTTGCTATTTTTTATTTTGTTTACTCTTATTAGAACTCTCTCTCCTTTATTGAGGTCAAGAACTTGCTATAATTAATTATGAAAATAATAGCAAGCTATAAAATTACATATAAAAAAAAAATTGAAATTTCATACCACAGTTAAATATAAATTTAATAATGAAAAATAGAGTGATAAAATGATAAAAAAAAATACTTAGAAGGAATATATGCAGTAGGTTGTTTAGATGCAATATTGTTTGAAAATAGTGGTGGAGGATCAATACTTCTATCAGATGAATCATTACGTGAAAATGGTGAAGTTTGGAACATTGCGTGAGAATGATGGTGGAATAATGGTGGAAGACCAGTGCTTCTAGCAGACCTTGCGTAAAAATGGTGGTGAAGGGTCAGTATTTTTCACAGAGTCAAGAAGGAAAGTAAATTTTTTTTATTTTGAAATTTAATTTTTTTTAAGTAAGTGGTAGAATGACTTATGGAGAAGCAAAGAAGTCATATACTTCTATTTCTTCAAAAAGCTGCAAATTAACTTTTTGACAAGTTAAAATCTTTTTATAAAATGGTGGCAAATACGCAGATTATGACTTTTCATAATTCAAAAATAAGAAAAAAAAAATAGCTCCTGCTACTTCTCAAACGGACTCTTAATTCTTGTAATTTTATCATGTGCTATAGCCCTAAAAATAGAAAATGTAAATTTACAAAAAAGGCCCGAATAAAAGCCGGAGAAGAGATAAAACTCATGTCCAAAAACCAAAAAAGGCAAAACTAAAAACCACAGATCAGTTTTTGTTTGCTGCTTTTGTGGTTTTAGAACCCCCGATGTCAATCTTATTCTATCTTGACTGTCCTTTGGTGGAGGTATTGATAAACTTCTTTTCTTTGGGCTTAGGCCCCTATGTTTACCAAAACCAAAAAAGAACCCCGCTCTCAAAAAAAAAAACATATATAGGGCGCCACCCCTGCTCGCGAATTACTAGTTCAATGTTCCATTTTATGTTTTGCAGATTGCAACAGTCTAGGTAAAAATCAAGTTCATCATATGTAGAAGCAGCGAGGAAGGAGAATTATAATAGAAATAGGAGAATAGTAATAAGGATGATATGATGTTTTCTTGATTATTGTGTTGTCTTTGTTTCTTGACTTAGGCTCTTCTGAGTATTTAGTTGTCAAAGAGAATAACTAATATTCATAAAGAGTTGCTTTGTTGTCTCTCACTTTTTTTTGTGGGTAGAATTGTTGTAAATGACCTAAAATAAGCCATATGTAGAAGCAATTGTAATTTGAAATTGATATCTACTATGAAAGTGCGGTATTGCTTTTATTTTTTTAATTAATCATTTTAGTTAAACACAT
>NC_029787.2:11277763-11278095 GCF_000816755.2 Arachis ipaensis
TATATTATATTGTAAAAATAACACTAACATAAAAGATATTAAAAAAATAAAACTAATTTAAAAAAATCATACTTTTTGTATATAAAAAATATCATCCATCAATCACAATCATTATATCAGAACGGAAAAGTCTAGGGGGCCAGCAATTTTATCAAATTTTGGCCAGCATGTAACCATCAAAGAAGAGTGAGCCATTGGATGAAATCTCATATTAATCTCACACCATTAAAAATCTCATTGATGGCTATTTGATGGCTATAAATCTCAAATGTTGCTGACCCCTAACATTTCTCTATAAGAATATATATTGTTTTTGTAAAAACTTTTTTTTT
>NC_029787.2:11279065-11279882 GCF_000816755.2 Arachis ipaensis
TTAAAGAGATAATAGCTAATTTGATGTCAAAACTTTAATGTTTATGAAATTTTTTTAAATGGAAGAAACTTTTTCCTTGAGGCTCGATAAAATAACATTTACCTGCTACATATATAGTATCTTATCTTCTGCCGGCCAATATAATAATTAACATTAATATATAGTGTGTTCAGTACCTTAGATTTTACAATAATAACATATCCAAATGGAAGACGAAGCATCAGTTTCAGGGGACTGGCTGATGATACTTCTTCTTCTCTTGTTTCTTTTTCTTGCTAAATTCATACTTGAAAGAAATAATAAGAACAACAAAAATCTACCACCAAGTCCAACTTCTCTACCAATCATAGGTCACCTTCATCTCATAAATCAACCCTTACACCGAAGCCTACACAACCTAACAAAGAAATATGGCCACATCCTATTCCTCAAACTTGGCACACGCAACGTTCTTGTCGTCTCTTCACCTTCCGCCATTGAAGAATGCTTCACAAACAATGATATCATTTTTGCAAACCGTCCCCAAACACTTGCTGGGAAGCATCTCAACTACAATTGTAAGACAATGGCGTTTGTTCCCTATGGCGACCATTGGCGCAGCCTCCGCCGTCTAACATCTCTTGAGCTCTTCACCGCCAACCGTCTTGCCATGCTTGCTAGAGTCCGAGAGGACGAGGTTCAGTTGTTGCTGAAACAACTTTTTCAAGATTGCAAAGCTCAAAACTTAAAGGTATAAGTTTAGACCTAAAATTTTAAGTATGAATTGTAAAAATATTTGATTGCAAGATCACTTATTCAAAAGTTTAACTTTGTTCCT
>NC_029787.2:11279912-11280793 GCF_000816755.2 Arachis ipaensis
ATGGCGGAGCTTCTGGGTAGTGGGAACTTGAATGACTTCATTCCACTGCTAAAATGGATTGATTTCCAAGGTGTGGAAAAGAGAATGGTGAGGTTGATGAAAAAGATGGATGGCTTCTTACAGAAATTACTTGATGATCATCGAAGAAATAAGAGCATCAAAGGAAACCAACAAAATAATATGAATAATCTCAATTTAATTGATGTCATGTTGGATCTTCAACACAAGGATCCTGAATTCTACACGCATGAAACATGAATTTTCAACTTATTTTTTATGTATTATTTATTTTAATTATAAAGTCCAATAACTTTTTTTTTGTGTACAGACATATTGCTTTTAATATTTATATACTATTTTTTTATTTTGAACTTCAGTCCAATATCTGAGACTTACAAAAAAAATCTAAAACTTGAAAAAAATGATTAACCTGATTAACAGGTTACCTTCTTAAATCCAGACCATTCAAATAAAATATAATAAATGAAGAATTCAGATTTAATGAATTCACAAGGTGTGCAGCACTCCATACTTAGCGAGGAGCGTTTAAGGATGAGCCAAGAAAATATTATATACTAAAATCAAATAGAAGCCAAAAGAAAAAGTTTCTTTTAAAAAGGAATTTACTGTTTTCCATGCTCTCAGCCTCTAAACGAGAATCAAATCTCTTACACTTAATTAAGAGAGAATGAATTTCATCCACTCAGCCTCACTTTTAAATTGAAATAAAGAAACCTTACTTTAATCAATAAATTGTATGTGAATGATGACCATATGATTGAATTATTAATTATTATTTTCCTATCAAATGGCTGACATCGGTGCAAAATTATTAGTCAAATAAATTTATTAGGATTTGCTTTCAATGCTACCTAAATTAA
>NC_029787.2:11281012-11298760 GCF_000816755.2 Arachis ipaensis
AGATTATTATTGTGTCTATAACATATTGGAAGCTTTTTTGCATGCATATGAAGGCAATGGAATTTCTAAATCGATTGTCTTTATGTGTGAGTGGAATATGTGATGTTAGAATAATGCACTTCTATAATGCTACTGTTCCGTCTGTGATGACCGAGGTTGATGATCTCCGGCCGAGCGTTTGGATGCGTGGCTGGACTGTATGTTGTCCTCGAAGAATAATGTGAGTTTAATCTCGGCCTTCTGAAACACGGCGGCGGAAGCACCTGCACAAAGCACTCCGACGCTCAAGTAAGTGGGGGAATAATTAAGAGTAAACTACCATTTGTACCCACGAAAGTTGAAAACGCTGACATATCTACCCATAGAAAAAGAAAATTACTATTTGTACCCATGAAATATGGATTTCGCATAACAAAATTATCCAAACACTAAAAAATTACCTAAAATCCCTAAAATACCCTTATCTTTACCACCACACCACCTCCTTCACCCAATCACCTTCTTAACCCTAACCCTCTTCACCAAACCACCACCCCTCTTTTCCTTCCTAATCTCAAATCCCACCACCACCCTCTTCACCCAGCTACCACCCCTCTTTTCCTTTCTAACACACTCTCACCATTAAGTCGAAAACCTCAGCTTCATGTTCTGCGTAACAGAGCCCCTCTCTTCTTCCGACTAAACTCAACTTCAGGGCCCAGAGCTTGAGCTACAATGGCGCCGAAGAGGCAGGACGATGGAAGCACCAAGAAGAGGAAGCGGATTCCAGCTTCGGGCTCTAATGCCGAAACATTACATGAATCCCCTTCTAAGGCTCCTAAACTCTCTACCTCTAAGAAACCCTTCAAATCCCTCAAAACACGCAAACCAGACGCCGTTCCTAAAGACAAGACCAAGAAGACTCCCCTTACAGGTCGAGAACGTCGTCTTCATGCTAAGGTCTTAAAACGTTACCAATTTACTTTCAAATGCATTTGAATTTGTGTTTTGTTATTGTTATGAATCAGTGGAACATTTTGTTGTTTGATTTCAGGAACTTGCGGAGGCTAGAAAAAAGAAGAGGAAGCGCCATTTCACTATTGAGCAAGTTTTACTTTGAAATTTTGTATAACTCAAGGCTGGTGACAGAAGCTCTGCAAAAGATGAAGGGGAAAATTCCTGAAATTGCAGGCCTGTCTCGCCATCTGCAAGGTCTGCTGGAACGGCTGTTGCTTCAACTCTGACATTCTCGCAACTTTTGATGCTGCCGTCGCCGATAAGGTAGCGTGAAGAGGAGGGTCTCTGACGTGGTAGGCTCTGGTTTTTGGCTGATGGTGATGGTGGCGAGGATAAGCTGGCGCGGTGCTCCTGGGCTGGCAGAGGTCCGCGACGTTGCTAGCAGAGAAGGGTGAACGATGATGAGGAGGGTGAGACGGTGGTTTGTGGTTGATGCTGGGATTGGGTGGCTGAGAACATTGAAAGAGAGAGAGAGAGAGAGGAGGGAGGAAGGAGATGATAGTGTGGAGAGAAGGGTAATTTAGGGATTTTAGATAATTTTTTAGGGTTTGGATAATTTTGCCTGTAAAAATATTTTTTGATGGGTACAAATGGTAATTTCTTTTTTCTATGGGTAGATATGTCAGCGTTTTCAACTTTCGTGGGTACAAATGGTAGTTTACTCAATAATTAATGAATAAAGAGTAAATAACTAGAAGTGAATGTGGAACCTGCCCCTTTCTGAATCAGGGGGGTAAGATTTATAGGCTCCTTGGGTTTACTGGTGAGCTCCTGTTAGTTCCGATATTCCTGGTCAAGTGCCGTTGTGGATATCTTGTGAAGAGACGTGATTGAGTGGTGTATTCAGTTTCGGAGATAATTTATAAAGTTTGTTTGTTCTATTCTACTTGGTTCCGACTTTTAAGGTCAGTCTGCAACTGAACCTCCATGCCGATTATGGCGTGGTACGCATCATAGCCCCCCAGGTCGGCTAGCGTTCCGTGTAGGTCGGTAGGCGAGCTTTTTGTTTTTCATACGTGGCTAAGTTTTGTTTTGAAAAAATTTGAAAAGGGTTTTACTTGTCTCTTCGCAAATCGTGTCATCTTTTATTGCCCATTATTGCCGTGACTACGAGTGCCAGGGCGAGCTGTTCTATCTTCGGGTACCTCTGTTCCGTTGGTTGCATTACTCTGCTGACGAAGTATACTGGCTGTTGGATCCTTCCTGTCTCAGTGACAAGGGCCGAGCTTATGGAATGATTGGAAATGGATAGGTATAGATATAGAGGCTTGCCAACCTCAGGTCTTTGTAGTACGGAAGGTGATGATAGAAGGGTCTTTAGCTCGGCGAACGCCGTTTCGCACTCTGGTGTCCATTGAAATCGTTTGTTTTTTAAGATCGTCTGGAAAAATGGATGTGACCGACTTGAAACCGCGGGTAGGAATCGGGAGAGGGCGGCTATCTGTCCTGCTAGTTGTTGTACTTCCTTTATCGTCCTGGGGCTTGTCATGTTGAGTATAGCCTTGCATTTCTCGGGGTTTGCTTCGATCCCTCTGGAAGTCAACATGAATCCTAGGAATTTCCCTCCTTGGACTCCAAAGGCGCACTTTTCTGGGTTTAATCTCATGTTGTATGCTCGGATCTGTTCAAATATTTCCTTGAGGTCGTCGCAGTGTGACCGATCTTTAGTGGACTTGGCGACCATATCGTCCACATATATTTCAATGTTCCGACCTATTTGGTGTCGGAATACTTTGTCCATCAGACGCTGGTAGGTTGCACCTGCATTCTTAAGGCCAAATGGCATAACTCTATAACAGAAATTACCATGTTCAGTTATAAATGCTGTTTTGCTTTGGTCTTCTGGATGCATTAGAATCTGGTTGTACCCAGAGTATGCATCCATGAAGCTCAAGCTGTTAAAACCTGAGGCGTTGTCTACAAGTTTATCGATGCATGGCAGGGGATAAGCATCCTTGGGACATGCCTTGTTTAGATCCGTAAAGTCGATGCACATGCGCCATTTACCTGAGTTTTTTCTTACCATTACCACGTTTGAGAGCCATGTGGTGAAACGGATTTCTTTGATGAAGTTGGCCTTGAGGAGCTTTTCTGTTTCTTCTAAGGCCGCTTTTGACTTCTCTGTGCCGAGGTTTCGCTTTTTCTGGGCTATGGGTCGGCATGTCTTGTTAGTGGCTAACTTGTGGCAGATGATATCTGGGCTAATGCCAGGCATATCTGCCGGGGTCCAGGCGAACAGGTCAGCATAGTCTTGTAGTAACTTTATCAATTCCGATCTCTGTTGTCCTCTTAGTGCTTGGCCGATGTAAGTCACCTGTCCCGGGACTTGAGTTAGCTGGATCTTGTGTAGCTCATCTGTTGGTTGAGGTCTTTCCTGGGTATCTCCTCGAGGATCAAGCTCGGCCAGGGATAAGATTTCTGTGCCATTTATTGCATGGACCTCCCTTTGTTTGTGGCTTATGTCCGATTTTTTTAAGCTAGCATTGTAGCATTGCCGAGCTTGTTGTCGATCAGAATGTATTGTCGCTATCTTGCTGTCTTGCGCCTGAAACTTAACACACAGATGATAAGTAGATACGACTGCCCTGAACATATTCAGGGTAGGTCGTCCGAGGATAATATTGCAGGGGCTGGGGCAATCAACTATTAGGTATTGTACGCTAAGGTTTTTGATAATGGGTTGTTTCCCATCGTCGTCCTTAGCCATATGTAACCTTTGATTGGTACTCTCTCGCCAGAGAACCCTACTAATTCCCCGGACGATGGCTGTATTAGTTTTTCAGATAGATTCATTTTTAAGAAAGTAGAATAAAAGAGAACATCTAACAGGGTCATTGTTAGGTCCGTTAAAAAACATCATGGATTGAAATTTCTTTAGGTGAGCCCGGGGGTCACCAATCCCCTTGTACGGCTCAAGAGAGGAAGGGAGAGTGAAATGTTTTGGCATTTGGTAGTTTGTGATCTCCTCGGAAAACGGGTTGTCCAAGGTCAGCTTTTCCTTGGGGGGGTTGGCACAGATTAGATCGGCTGGACCTTGGGTTGGACCTTTGTTTTCTTCTTGCTTGCTGTTCTGCGTGGATAGCTCAGCTAATCTCTTGACTTCTGCTTGTAGTTCGGCCAGCTGGGCCATGAGTTCGGCCTGACTGGGTTGAGGGACTCCATTGTCAGCCATGTACTCAAATTAATGGGTCCTGCGTAAGAGAAGAAAAGAGGGTGGAAATAAAGTGGGGTTAGATCGGGCCCCACAGTGGGCGCCAAATGTTCCGTCTGTGATGACCGAGGTTGATGATCTCCGGCCGAGCGCTTGGATGCGTGGCTGGACTGTATGTTGTCCTCGAAGAACAATGTGAGTTTAATCTCGGCCTTCTGAAACACGGCGGCGGGAGCACCTGCACAAAGCACTCCGACGCTCAAGTAAGTGGGGGAATAATTAATGAATAAAGAGTAAATAACTAGAAGTGAATGTGGAACCTGCCCCTTTCTGAATCAGGGGGTAAGATTTATAGGTTTCTTGGGTTTACTGGTGAGCTCCTGTTAGTTCCGATATTCCTGGTCAAGTGCCGTTGTGAATATCTTGTGAAGAGACGTGATTGAGTGGTGTATTCAGTTTCGGAGATAATTTATAAAGTTTGTTTGTTCTGTTCTACTTGGTTCCGACTTTTAAGGTCAGTCTGCAACTGAACCTCCATGCCGATTATGGCGTGGTACGCATCAGCTACTATTAATGTATTTTCTTTAGTTATGTTTTCACAATTTTATTAGCCAACTAACTTTTTGTGTAACCAATAATAAATTTATAAAATAGTGAATGATAAAGGTAATATAAGAATTTGAATTGCTATTGTTATTGTTAAAAATTTCTTATATTTTCATATTACTTTTTTTTAAAAGATAAAAAAATAGATATACTTGATCGTTTAATTTATTTTACATTTTTCTTCTACCAGAGGCTTTCCTTGTAACAACTATGAAACATTGTAGCCAAATTATGGTTGCAAAAAGCAAGTTAGAGAGCCATAGTATATAAACTGTTAATTTCTTTTTACAACAACAATAATAATAATATTAAGCATTATTCATGTTATATATGTAGGCAATGCTCACAGCTGGGTCCGAAACTTCAGCTACTACTCTGGAATGGGCAGTGTCACTTCTCCTCAACAACCCTAAAACAATGAAGAAACTTGAAGCTGAGATAGAAACTCACGCAGGCCATGGTCAACTCTTGAATGAATCAGAAGCAACCAAACTCAAGTACCTGCAAAGCGTAATAACCGAGACTCTTCGCCTTTACCCAGCGGCTCCGCTTCTTCTACCTCACGAGTCTTCAAATGATTGCAAAGTTTGTGGTTATGATATACCAAAAGGAACAATGCTACTTGTGAATGCGTGGACACTGCAAAGAGACCCTGATTTATGGGTGGATCCTGCAATGTTTGTGCCAGAGAGATTTGATCTGGGAGATGGAAGTGGCGGTGGTGATCACGTAGTTTATAATATGGTTCCATTTGGGGTTGGAAGACGAGTTTGCCCTGGAGCTGCTTTGGCAAAACGTGTTATGGTACATGCATTGGGAGCATTGGTTCAGTGTTTTGAGTTGGACAAAATTGGAAATGAAGAAATCAACATGAAGGAAGGACTAGGTCTTACCATGCCCAAAGTTGAACCTTTGGTTGTGTTATGCAGCCCTCGCCAACAAATGATTAAGATTCTGTCCGATATGTAATAATTCAAGGTATTATAGTGTGCATCTTGCTGTGACGTTAGATTTTTATTGGTTGAATAAGGTGACATTAGATTTTTATTCATCAATTTCTGCATAGTAAATAAACATCCTACGACTTCCCAGTAAACCTAACACTAATAGACTAATTCTAACATTCTCTCCGTGATTTTGATACAATTTCACTCTCTCTATTGATTAAGCAGCTAACTACTTCTTGGTTTTCCAGTAACCCTATGAGTCTGATCTATCTCTTCCATATATTGTTGGCTTTCAAGTAGTGATACCTACAAGTCTCTATTTATCATGTTTGTACATATCCACACAACAACACAAACTTCAAATCTCTAATATTATTTAAGCCCACATTCTTTTTCCACATTCTTCATTAACTTTAGAGCGAAAATGACAAAAGGATTATTTGATTCTCTTGTGCATGTATACCTGGTCTCCTTTCCGAGGCAAGGCCACGTCAACCCTCTCCTGAGGCTAGCAAGCGCTTAGCCACAAAAGGTCTGCTGGTCACCATTTGCACGCCGGAAAGCTGGGCAAAACAAATGAGTCTTGCCAGCGATATAGTCCCGGGTAAGCCGTCCCTAAACTGGGTGCGGCTCGAGTCCTTCGAAGACCAGTGGGCCGAGGACGAGCCACGTCGCCAAGACTTGGACCAGTGTCTTCCCCAGCTAGAATCCGTTGGAAAGAGAGTCCTCCCTGTCATCATCAAGAACCAACACCCTCCGGTGTCTTGCCTCATCAACAACCCCTTTATTCCATGGGTTTCCGACGTGGCGGAGTCCCTCCGCCTCCCTTCCGCCATGCTCTGGGTTCAATCCTGCGCATGCTTCTCCGCTTACTACCATTACTACCACAAATTGGTGCCGTTTCCGTCCGAAACCGACCTAGAGCTCGACGTTCACTTACCCTGCATGCCGTTGCTGAAGTCCGACGAAATTCCCAGTTTTCTGCACCCTAATACTCCTGAACCTTTTCTGAGAAGGGCCATCCTGGGACAGTATAGGAACTTGGAGTTGGAGAAACCGTTTTGCGTTCTCATAGACACATTTATGGAGTTGGAGCACGAGAATGTTGACTTCATGTCTAAGATCCGACCTATCAAGACGGTGGGACCGTTAGTTGTTCAGTAACCCCAAGGCAGCCAACAACGCCGCCGTGAAGGGTGGCTTGCTAAAGGCTGATGACTGTATCATCCAGTGGCTCGACACAAAGCCAACGTCCTCGGTGGTTTACGTGTCTTTCGGCAGCGTGGTGTATTTGAAGCAGAAGCAGGTGGATGAGATCGCTTACGGTCTTTTGGATTCAGGAGTTTCTTTTCTTCGGGTGATGAAGCCGCCGCACAAAGATTCTGAGCTCAAGATTCACGTGCTGCCGGAGGGAATGTTGGAAAAGGCGGGAAACAATGGTAAGATAGTGTGGTGGAGTCCCCAGAAGCAAGTCCTGGAGCAGTCCTCTGTGGCGTGCTTCGTCACCCACTGTGGGTGGAACTCATCCATGGAGACCATGGGCTCCGGGATGCCCCTTGTGGCATTTCCGCAGTGGGGCGACCAAGTCACGAATTCTAAATATTTAGTGGATGTGTTTAAAGTTGCGGTTAGAATGTGTAGGGGCCAAGCTGCCAACGAGTTGATTAAAAGAGAAGAGGTTAAGTGTTGTTTATTAGAGGCAACGGTTGGCACCAAGGCAAAGGAGATTAAGGAGAATGTTTTGAAGTTGAAGGCAGCTGCAGAAGCCGCTGTGGCGGAATGTGGATCTTCTGACCGGAATATCCAAGAATTTGTGGATGAAGTTAGAAAGAGAAGTTTGGAAATAATTAAGATAAGCAGCAATAATAATAATAATAATAAGTCAGCCAAAGTGAAAATTCACATGAAATCATATAATTATCTTCATCTAAAGTTGATAGCAAATAGTCATGAGATAAATTGACAAGTTTGATTAAATTATTCTTTAATAACTTTTAATTATCAATTTCACATGAAGATTACTGCATGTTAGTTTTTACCGTCAGCTAATGTCGCAGCGTGTTCTACCGAGGAACCCACAACATCTCTTAGTGAGGTTGGTGATTTTCTTGAAGAAGCCAATTCCTAACAGCAAGGCACAGTTAGTTTGAACTTTGCAGCTTTGATCTATATTGCATTAATTAATAAGAGAATAAAGTTCTGAGGAAAAAAAGTGATGCTTTATTTCTGTTGTTGTTCCCACCGTTATGAACGAATTAAAATCATTCCAAGAGAAAACACAACACTATTGCACTGCAAACAACCCAATCGCACATGGAGGTGTATTAATATTTTATGTAAAGTTTTTACACATAATTAGTAAAAAATTGAGGTGAGGTCGTTCATTATTCTTGACTTTTAAGTCAAGTAATTGAAGAGTGTTTGTTTGTGTGTGTCACTGTGTTACCCGTGCTGCTTGTTCTGTTAGTTGTTTGTAATTCCTCGTCTAGTTTTCACTTTTGCTTCTTCTCATATTTAACTTAATCTAAGCTAATAAGCTATTATGTGTCCGGTTGTTGGAAAATAATGTACACAAATTATTCTAATTAAATATATAGACTCTAATTAAGGAGTAAATATATTAGTATATTAAACATAATTTTTGAATTGAATTTTGAGAATAAAATAATATTTAAAATTTTTTATTATTAAAAATTCTTTGATTAGTTTGTTTAAGATTGTTATTTTGAGATTTTATTTTCTCATATATTGAGTATGATTTTATTTTGATATTTTTTATTATATTATTAATTAATTATTTTTTAAATTAATCTTAAAAGTAACTAAATCAAGCTTAGTTTATTTTAGATTGTTGTTTTAAGATTTTGTTTCTTAACATATTGGGTATGATTTTATTTTGATGGTCTTTATTTTCTCTATACCTGTATATGGGTGTTTTAGGAGTGTACAACTATTACAAAAAAAATATTTAATAATATTAAATACTTTTTGAAGGGTATTTACAAATTTGATTAATTAATATTATTGATATTATTATTAATATTAATAAATGGTTACTAACCGTTTAGTACCATTTGGTTGAAAGGACACAACCTTTTAAGGATTGTGTATGTTTAAAACATTGTGTTTATTGGTTAAAATGACACAACTTTTTAAGAATTGTATATATTCAAAACATTGTATCTATTGGTAATAGAAAAGACACAACCATTTGTATACGTAACTAATCATAATTGCTACGTGCGATATGTATAAATAAATCATTGTCCACTATTTCAGAAATATAAGTACTAAGTGTACATTTTAATCAACTATTAAGAGATTTTCTTTGTTCGAAAGAATTGAGAATTTCTTACTATTGCTAATTAAGAAATTCTTAGGTTTCATTGTATCTTGGGAGAGTATTGTCATCAACCCTATAACAACTAAATGTGGAAACAAATATCTTTCTAAAGAAAGCGATCTAATCGTGTTTTGAAACTACTATATAAATATAAAATTTTGTCATCTTCTCATACTACTATACCCAACACTTTTAAAATTATTTTATAAAATCTCAAGTAGAATAATCTGGTTAGGACTTAGGACTACAAATAATAAAAAAAATAGGATAGAATAATTATTAAATACAACATATATTAATTAAATTGTTATAATCAAGATAAATTTTTTTAACACATATAAGACATTAAAGATACAATTAATATATTACTATTACTATTATGTTTCTTTTTATTTTATATTATTGTTTGGTATTTGTATAAATAACCAAAGATATATAATTATTTTATACAATTTAAATATATTCATGATAAATTTCATTTAAAAATATATTTCAAACATAAATACAAAAAAATAAATATTGAATATTTTTATGATAAGAGCTTTAAAGTAAAATTTTTAGAAAAATATCTAACTGATATATTTAATGAATTATCTTAATGTACAAATACTATGTACTCCATGTAATTCATTGTGTTTAAAAAAGAAAAAATTAACGGAAAAGCTCTGCATACAAGCCATTAGGGCTTGTATGCTTTACAAGTTCATTAAGCAATAAAACAAAAAAACGTGTTGCTCCACATACGTTGTATACACGCGCTATATAAGATCCCGCGTATATCTAACTACCAAATTTAAAAGATTTGTTTCCTTCTTCGTTTTCGTTATTTTGAGATTTAGTTGTTCTTCTTCTCGCGCGTCTTCCCTCCTTCTTCTCAATCGTTCTTTTCCTCTCCTTTTCTCACTGGTATGTTCTTCGTTTACGTTACTTTCCTCTCTCTCTGCAACTCAAGCTTCATTTTCTATTTTGATTTGTTGTTTTCTGAAATCAAAGTTTGAACTCGTTTTGAAGATAATGGATCATTCAACCTCAGATTGTCAGCTGAATCCAGGCGAAGTGGATTATGAATTTGAATCTAACGAAGTTCCTGAGGTTTGATTTACATAGGATTAGTATGAATTTTCTTTCAGTAATTTGTATAGTATTGTGTAGTTGAAAAATTGCTGAACATTGACTGTGAAAGTAACACGTTAACATGAATTTGTCGATTCAATGTATTAGTTGTGATTAATTATCTGGAATTTATAGCAGACGCTCGGGTGTAGATCAATTCCATTTTGGGTGTATTTTTTCTAGAAGTGTGGGTGTATTTACACTTTACTGGTTTTTTGTTATTTTAATTGAGTTGTTGTTGTTCAGGTGTATTATATCAGACATGATTGGGTGTGTTTTTAGTTTTTGACATGGTGTATTCTGCAGCCTGTGTATTTACAGTTTATGGCTTTAAAGGTCATTTTGTAGTTGAGTTGTTGCGGTTCGGGTGTATCATATTAGACATGATTGGGTGTATTTGAGTCATATCTATGGGTGTATTCACAGTTTCTGACATGGTGTATTGTGTAGCCTCTCTCGGTTGTTGATGACGAGCTTGTTCCGAAGGTTGGAATGACCTTTACCACCCTTGAAGATGCTGGAAAATTTTACAGGAACTACGCTAAGGCTGCAGGTTTCTCTACAAGAGTTCGATGCACAAATAGGAAGGGAAACGAGATTAAGAATCAACTGATTACATGTAGCAGAGAGCGAAAATGGAAATCTAAAATATCTCCGACCGAGAAGACCAATCCGACAGCCGGTTTAAACTGTCCTGCAAGAATTTATATACACACATTGAAGGATGTCGGTGCTTGGATCATTTCAAAGGTTGTGCTGGATCATTCACACCCCTGCTGTCCAAGTAAAGCAGAGATGCTCAAACAGCACAGGGAACTAAGCATGTCCATTCGTCGTACGATAGAGAATAACGAGGAGGCCGGTATCAGACCAAGCAAAACCTACCAATCATTTGTTGCGGCTGCTGGGGTCACCGCGAGTTAAATTTTATCGAAAAGGACGTGAGGAATTACATTACCAGGGAAGTACGGAATATTTCCGGACAAGAAGATGCAAAGAAATTCGGGAAATATTTCTTAAGAATGAAAGAGAAGAATTCGAATTTCTTTTTTGAGCTCGAACTCTAGGAGGATCAATCGATTAAGCTCGCTTTTTGGGCCGATGCAAGAAGCAGAGCTGCCTTTGAGTATTTCGGAGACATCATTTCATTCGACACCACCTACAATACAAACAAGTAATAAACTGCCACTGTTTATGATGCTAAATTAATGTATTTTTACGAATTCGCAGCAGAGGTGTATATTGGCTGTTTCATTGGGTGTATACGAAGCATTTATTGGGGTGTACCTAATGATTTTGCATTCTGGACTATGGTAATTTGTTTCAGGTATAATTTGGTCTGTGGTTCTTTTGTCGGGGTGAATCACCACGGTCAGTCAACACTTCTCGGATGCTCTTTGGTGAAGAACGAAGAAATTGAATCATTCAAATAGTTATTTCAATGCTGGCTTCGTTGCATGGGAGGAAACGCTCCGAAAGGGTTTCTCACCGATCAGTGCGCATCAATGAAAAGGGCTTTAGAGGCCTGTATGCCAACGACAATTCACCGTTGGTGTATTTGGCACATCATGAAAAAGATTCCAAGCAAATTAAACGGGTACAAGGGACATGCTGATATTGAACAAGAAATGAGCCAAGTTGTTTGGAACTCTCATAGCAAAGACTTATTCGATAGGAATTGGAATGATTTTCTGCTGAATTTTGGTCTTGCGAACAACAAGTGGCTTTCAGGTAATGTCTTTTTAAAATCTGCAGCAGAGGTGTAAATTGCATGTTCCCTCGGGTGTATTTATAGTCTGTGTTTGGGTGTATTATGCAGATCTGTACGAAGACCGTCACATATGGGTTCCTATCTATCTGGATCACCACTTATGGGCAGGGATGAAAAGCACACAAAGGAGCGAGAGCATGCATTCATTTTTTAACAAGTATATCACCCGGAACAGCTCGCTTATTCAGTTCGTCAAACAATACGATAATTGCCTCGGAAGCAGGGAGCAAGCAGAGAGAGAATCAGATGCTGCAGATTTTCATACAGTCATACCGTGTGCAACCAAATCCTCCATTGAAGCTCAGTTTCAAGATGCGTACACTCATGCAAAGTTTAGGGAAGTCCAAGCGTAATTCAGAGGAAAGGCGAATTGCATCACCAGATTAAAGAATTCTGCTCTAGGCTATTCAGTATACGAAGTCGGAGAACAAGTTTCCAGCTCAATATTCAACAAGTTCGTGGTTACTTACGACTCAATTGCAGCCGAGGTAAAATGCCAATGCTCATTATTCGAGTCGAGGGGGATACTATGCCGTCACGCACTAAGCGTGTTAAGCTTCGAACAAGTAAGCCAAGTGTCACATAGATATATACTGGAACGATGGAGCAAGAAGGTAAAGAGGCGACACACACACATCAAGAGCAGCCACGACGAGCCACTAATGGATCCAAGAAGCAAGAGGTTCTACCAATTGATTTTTTGTTCGCAAAATATTTGCGAATTTGCATCCGAATCGGAGGAGCTGACTGCAATTCTGCACCGTGCGTACGATAACGTCATGGCCGAGGACAATATACACCCAACACAACTAACGAAATAGACCTAAATATTAAAGTAAAGAAGACAGAGGCAACTTACAGTGAATTTATTAACCTTCTTTCTCTCTTCGCCGGGAGCTTTTTTGTGTAGCGGGTCAAGTATATGACATCTCCGCTTCGTTGTATCTATCAGCCATAACCACCAATGCCCCGAGTAGCAAACAGGTGCAAAAATCTGAAGGATTGCCACATTTCAACAGTGTGTTATTTTATTTGGCATATAAGTAAAGAAGCGTACTAACAAATTTAGCAATATGGATGTGAAGTTAATTTTTTTGCATCTATGAAGGGAATAAAACTCGGGTAGTCTTCCACCCTGAATTCCTTATTCGTTTTCGGTGATATGAATTCCCCGTTTGGGTGATCCGAAAGTGCCATGTTCTGCAAGAATTGCAAAACAAGAAATAAAATACTGAAAATACACAAGATACAATTTAGAAATATATGCCGAAATCAATTTTACATTAATAAACATTGCAGTTGACTTTGGTGTAAAAACATTAATGTTATTCTAATATTACCCTAGATTCTATATCACTTTTTGCCTGGAGGGATGCAAGGTGCATTCTAATCAAAAGGTATTCATCTTGGGCAATTAGAGTGCACATGTGCTCATACTCGTTAGTATTGCCATCTGCGTCTTCCTTCAGTCGCGTCCCCCAGATGTAGCACTTTTGTTTCATATCATCCGTAATCTGATTCATTCCCCCAGGAGTTTCAAACTTCCCAGAACTTTCCCCCCAGTCTCCCTTTGAATTTGTGGACTTTTGTTTTTTCCCTTCGCCGCACTGCTTGCTATTTTTTGGACCAAATCGTCTAATTGTTCTATCAAATTTGCAGCTTCTGGAGATTTTGCCCTTTCTGTCTCCTGTGTTGACGCTCCCTCCTGGCTTGAATCAGTCAATCCAAGGCTGAATGATGGCACCCCTGAATCTGTTTTAGGAACATAGGATGTTGTCCGTGCCATCATCAACAGGGCAGCAACGTCTTCTGCGGCTGGATGACTGCGTCATCATGTATAAGAATAAGAATAAGAACAAAAATATACGGATGATAAGCAAAGATTGATTTTAGTCTGATGAATTTACATTTTAGTTGGAGCTGGGGGAAGCGTGGGTGTGGTTTCTTGAAGTTGTTTGGGGGTTTCAGGAGTGCTGCACAGTTACACAAAATTAATCATGGCGTAAAAAAAACTAATCAGGAACAATATACACCTAAACTGTTAGCAAATATACACCCAAACTCTAAACAAATATACACCCAATACTATTTCTTACGTTTCTGTAGTCCCTTCAATCTGTAGCATAGGGGTTGGTTCAAAATCTGTCTCAGTGGTTGTTTGGGATGTCGGCACAAAAACCTGAATCGGGACTCTAAACAAGAAGAAAAAAGAAGGGTTAACAACGCCTTTGAAAATAATAAGGTTATAAGGTTGAAATATTCTTGGAAAACTCACATTGTAAGCGCATCCGACGGTGTCTGTTCCCTCACAACCATCATATTCGAATCAGCCGGACTCAACCTAAAATACACCCAAAGAAGGTCAAAAAATACACCCGAACAATTCAAAAAGAAGACAGGCTTTGTTTTTTGAGAACTTACATACTTGCAGTTTTTGCTTTTTTTTCCTGCCTTTTTTTTCTTGAATAAAATAATAAAGGGCTTTTTTTTTCTAAAAAAAATATATATAGAATTAGAAGTAGAAGGTAATAGAAGAACAAAAGTAACGGTTATTTGAAAGAGAAATTACATGCTCTCTGACGGCTGATTTACACTACTCTGTTCTGTGCGTCCTTGAGAGGAAGGATAATCACTTCCCAAGTTCACAACCGGTATTCTAAAACAGATTTGATGTTATTCAGACAAAATAAGATACAGGTATAAAATACACCCAAATGAATGCACAAGATACAACCAACCGAATGGACAATATACACCCAACACAACAAACGAAATATCCCAACTTAATAAACAACATACACCCAACTTGATCAACAAAATACACCCAAATGGTTCCACAAAATACACCCAAATCATGATAACAATATTTTATTAAATAAAGCTTCTTACATTTCAGAGGACACATAGCGACCTTCTGTCGATCGCAGGTCTGCTTGGTTCTCCCTGCGAAACAAGAAACAATTATTAGCAAACAAAACACACCAAAATCTGAAATAGACACCCCACCAATACATACCCCTCTGCAGCAGATTTATCAACGTTTTCCCTTAGCCATTCTTCTAGTTCGTCACTTGATATTTCATATCTCTCACTACATTCATAAAAGAAGATGTTAACAAAAATAATTACGATGATAGACGGTAATATAGCTTACGAGGTACTGTACCCATCAAAGTATTGATCTTCTTCAGGAGGTGAATCCTCCACAACAACTTTTTTCTTTTTTGGTTGTGTTCTGGGTGGAAAAAAAAGAGTACCAATGAAAAATAAAAAATTAATTTTATCACAGAATATTATCCAAAGAAGTGCTTACTTTTTTGGTGATGTTTTTGTCTTTTTCTTTTTCTTTTCCTTCTCCACCGGTGATGATTCTTCGCTCCTATAAGTTAATAAGAGACACTTCAGTTAATACACGAAATCTTTATAATGAAGCCAAAAGAAAGGAGTAATAATTTCAGGACATTACTCATCACTTGATTCAGATTCAGATTCTAAATCAGAATCTGACTCCTCTTGACTCTTCTTTCTTTTTCTGGAGTCCATTCTGGAAGGCAAACAATCATTATTTAGAACATACTAAAAAATACACCCAAATGAATGCACAAGATACACCCAACTGAATATATAATATACACCCAACGCAGCAAACGAAACACACCCAACTTAATAAATTACATACACCCAACGTGATCAACAAAATACACCCAACTCGAAAAAGAAATTACACCCAAGTATGGTACTTACTTTTTCCCCTTTTTGCTGCGGTGTTTTCTTCCTGAATCCTCTGAGTCTTCTTGAGTCTTAGATTCAGAGGTAGAAGTGTCACTGTCAGTAGTTGTTTCTGTCTCCGAAGACGATGTTGAACTCGCCTTCCTTTTTTGTTTTTTTTTTTTCTTTTTTTTTTCTTTTTTTTCATTTTTTCTCTTGCTCTTGTCTCCGCCATCTTCACAATCCCCTGAAACATTAGATATTTTAGCTAGCAGCATTCAAGTAAATAAAATACAACCAACATATTATGTTTACTTACCAAAATTTCCTCTCTTTCTGCAGTCATTCTTTCCACCAACTGCTCCTTAGTCCAGTTGGCAATCCAGGGCTTTGGTGGTCTTTCAGCCCTCTTCTTGCCTTTGTTTTTTGAAAGATGAAAGTAAATTATCATCAGGGCGAAGAGGCAGCCATCAATTGCCTTCTTTTTTTTTCTCCTTATAGTCTGTGATGCCCTTGACCATGAAGGTCAAAACATGCCCCCCCAGTTTCTCTCCGATATGCCGTCCATCTTAAAAATTGGGGCCAAGTGCACAGGCGATATTTTGTTTATCGTCGTTGGCAAAAGGAACGCCATCTATATATAGAGGATGAATATCCTCTTGAACATCAGGCGTTCCTCTTCGTTGCCAACGCCGATTTCCATCATCTCATCGGTAAGACTTTTGAGGGTCTTACTCTGGAATCTTCTAAAAATTATTTTGTCATCATCAGAAAGTTTCTTATACTCAACTTTCTCAGGAAATAGATCTCCTACAAAAAGGAAAACAAAAAAGTATCCAAGTCGGTTCAAATACACCCAATCATCAACTTAATATACACCTATAATTTTAAGCTAGTTACCTGTTGCATTGATGCCAAGCGCATCACCTATTATTTTTGGTGTTATTTTGAAAGAACCATATCCTGTTTTCAGTCTGTTCTCCCCATGTTTGAAGTTGTTTGCTTTACCTTGAGTATTGTTGCTTTGTTTTCTCTTCAGATTCTTGATGGAGAGTTTGATGGTGTGTTGATGGAGGTTTCGAAGGTTAGCGACGACTTGTATATTTTGAACTTCGATTTTCGCTCGAAAACGGAAGGGTTGCTTTGTATTCGAATCGGTTTGAGAAGTGGAAGAAGTGAAAGAGTCTGTCATTACTCCTAGGATACGTAACCGTTTGAGTGTTGAGCGCGTGAATGTGACGCTCCATGTAATCCTTCTTCATGCGCATGAGTTGTATTTGGGCTGGGTCAACTTGTAAGCTTGTAAACTTGTAGCAGACCCGAAAAATTAAATCTTGTTTGATACGATTTGATTCAATATGAAGATTACCATTAAATTTTTAGACTAAAACATCGCTAAATTAATAAGTTCTAATTTTTTCATATAAAATATGGAAAGGACATTAATCGAATCTTAAAAATATTAGTGTTTGAAAATCTTTTATATATGTTAAAGAGATTATATACTAATAAATTAATGTTAAATTTAATAAATGAAATTTATTACTCTAAAAAAATAAGATATTATTTTTATCACCTTTTCACGACAAAATATTTATGGCAAGAGGTTTTTAATTTTTTATTTTTTTAGAAAAAGAAACTCTCTCAAAAAAATAAGGTGCATAGATAAAATTTAATAAGTAATTGAGTTTGGAACATTCACGAATCTCTATCTTTCGAAGACTTGCAGGATATCTAATTATAAGAAGGATTTATAGAACAGGACAATGGCTTACGGTAAGTTGATACAGCATACTGAGCATAGGCATGTCATCCTCCTTTAAGCATGTCATCCTCCTTTAAAGCTCTCCAGCTTTAGGTCTTGCATGTTATGTAATGTAACATATTTCAACCTACTAATCTGTTAAATGCAAAGATCTTTTAGCATGAGAAAATAGCTAAAAAAAGGAGAAAATTATATAAATATAATTAATCAAAACAATATTCTCAATCTTTGTAAAAAATTTAATTATTAAAATAAAATGATACATAAAATGGTTAATATACATTTTTTTTGTTATTAAAGATTTAAATTTGATTTTATAATTTTTTTGTGAATTTTATTAAATAGATA
>NC_029787.2:11298843-11300512 GCF_000816755.2 Arachis ipaensis
TAGTTGATGATGGTGGTGTATACTACTACTAATTTTTTAAGGACTACTTTTGTCTTTTTATTTTTAGATATTGTATAATTTTTTAACTATATTATTTCAAGTATATTATGCATGTATATTTTACACTTCTATTTTATGATTTAAGCATAAGATTCTGTGTAGTAAAGTATTATAAAAAGTACTTAAGACAATTCCATATTCATTCCATCCCTTCTACCACATACCAAACTTCAATTTTATCAATTTCATTTCAAACAATCCACAACCAAAACAACATGATTCATCATTATACATTATCATAATCAAACACCAAACTCATCAATCAACAAAGTCATCATTCATCAATTCATTTTCAATATAATTCTATGTTTCTATCAAGGTTATTAAACATCCACATACGTATACATTTTTAACCTATCATATGATTATGTAACCTACGTTTTTATGAAACATTATATATTATCTACGGCAACCTAAACCCATACCTTGGTCGATTCCTCCCTAAACTCGGAACACCTCAATTATCCACTGTTTCTCAATCTCCAAAGTTCCAACTCCTCACCAATTGAATTTCTAACTCCCAGAATTCAATATTTCAAGCTTTTAATATCTACCAATTTAACTCCTAGTCACCAAATTCAACACAATTCAATCTATTTCCATGAAATTCACCAAATTAATACTAGGGTTTACATAATTGAATAACCACAAGGGTTTAGAGTTTTCTTACCTTACCTATGGATTAATTAGACAAAATCCAACAATTATTCACCTGCAATGTCTTAGATGAGTATGGAAAAATTATGCCATTTGAGTTATAACTCATTGGCTGTGATTGTATCTTTTTGTTAAGCACAAGAAGAGAAAAATGAATTGTATTTGAGTATTATGAAAGTAATTTTGCAATTTTGTCTTTTACATTAGTTTGATAAAGAAAATCACTTAAAATATAGATTTTTAAGTACCAGATTTACATAATTACATGAATATTAAGACATGTTGAACCTAATTTTTTTTGTTTTTTATTTAATGTGTTTTGAATTTAACTATATACTAATTTTTAGAATTTTGAATATTTTGTGAATGACAATATAGTATAGATAAATTTATTTTTTTTTAAATGGCATTTATCTTTGTATACTATTCTGGCCGGTTCCGGCTAGCCTAAAGCCTAAATCCGAGTAACCGGCCGACCCGACAGCTTTACGCAACCTGAATCGGGAGGCGAGCCAGATGTCACCTCCCCTTCCACGAGGTACCTGAGTACCTGACAGTTGGGAAGGAAACTTCCTAGAAGGTGGGTCTGCCCATGTGAACCTGCTCTAATACAGACTATATTAGGGAGGGTCCTACCCCTCCCCAAAGGTACGACACCTATCCTTTATTCTATCTGTCGCGTTCGTACGGACACTGATTTGAGCGTCGAAGTCCTTTTGCAAGTGCTCCAATTCCAAGCCGTCAGCTCGACGGGACCTCACGCCTCGACCTCACCCCCTTCACGCTAGCCCGGGAGACCCTGACGCACGAAAGCGAACCGAATCCAATTTTCTTACCTCTTTCAGGCATTTGGCATATCCTACTCGTTCAAAGTCTAGCTACCGAACATATACTTAATAAAAAATTTACATAATTAATAGATTTTAACTAAATATATAAAGCACTAGTAAAA
>NC_029787.2:11301123-11325912 GCF_000816755.2 Arachis ipaensis
GAATTTTTTAAAATAATTTGTTAAATTATTTTGTTAAAATTATATTTTTTATTTATTAGATTTTTTAAAAATGATATAAATACTAAAAATATATGTCTTTACTCTTTACAAATATATATACAGTTAAATGTTATATGTTTGATAAAGATGCGCAGTCATTTACCTAGTCTTGTAAAAGGTTGGGTTGCCCACCCAACTTGAAACAAGATACCACCATATCCTGTTATGAGGTTAAGTTTTCCGGGCACATCTTGTGAGGTTATATACTAATAATAGTAGTAGAAGAATTAACAGATGTAATGATGTAAATTTGGGTAGTATTTTGTTTTATTTATTAGGTACTCTTTAGGTACTCTAATGTATATAGTTTGTTAAAATAAATTTATTAAAATTTAAGTGTTTAGTACTTTATGTAGTGAAATATTATTTCTATAATCTTTTTTATGATAAAATATTTATAGTGAGAGGTTTAGTCTTATTTTAGAAAAGAAATTTAGAAAGACAAAGTGAAGAAATAGAATTTAGTATTATGGACATTTCCAAACTCATCATCAACATATTCTAACTTACTACTAATTTATTCAATGTAAAATCTTTCAGCATGGAAAGATGATAAAAAAAAAAAGGAAAAATTACACAAATGCAATTTTCATAACAATCCTCTCAATCTTGCAAAATGTTGGATAGCCCACCCAATACTTGAAACAAGATGCCACCATATCCTAATATGGTTAAATATAAAGATCTTTCAACATGGAAAGATGATAAAAAAAAAAAAAAATTACACAAATACAATTTTCATAACAATCCTCTCAATCTTGCAAAATGTTGGATAGCCCACCCAATACTTGAAACAAGATGCCACCATATCCTAATATGGTTAAATGTTTATCCTCTTGTAAGGTTTAAGTTTGCTTAACATATCTTGTAATTGAAGCTATATATTAATAATAGTATTATAAGTATGTAATTAATTAAGTACTCGGTACGTACTCTCATGTATATAGTTGGATAGAATAAATTTATTAGGATTTAGATGTTTAAAATTTTATGTAGTGAGATATTATTTTTATCAATCTTCTTAAGATAAAAATATTTATTGTAAGAGTAGGACAAATCATTCAAGCTTGGAACATTCACAGATTTCTATATTCTCAAGACTTTGTAAAATATCCAATTGTATGAAAGGTTTTTAGAGTAGAACATTTGCTTATGGTAAGCTGAAATGGCTTAGTATGTTCCCTTCCTTTAAAGCTCTCCACTCTCCTAGATCTTACATATTATGCAATTTAAGATATTATAAAGATTTAAAATCAGTTAAGATTCTACCAGACTCATCAATATATTCCAACTTATTAATTTGTTCGATGCAGAGATCTTTTAGCATTAAAAGATGTTCAAGAAAAAGAAAAATTACACAAATACAATCTTTAAAATAATACTTTTAATGTTACAAAATACTTGATATAGTTAAATGTTTGATCCTCTTATGAGGTTTAAATTTGTCTAACATATCTTGTAATTGAGGCTATATATTAACAATAGTATTATAAGTATGTAATTATATGAATTTGGCTAGTATTTTATTTTGTTAATTAGGTACTCCGTATGTATTCTCATGTATATAGCTTGTTAGAATAAGTTTATTAGGATTTAGATATTTATGTGGTTTATGTAGTGAGATTTTATTTTTATTATTTTTATTAGTGACAAAGTATCTGTTGTAAGAGGTTTAGCTTTTTTTTTTTTTAAGAAAAAGAAACTTTTTCATAAAAAAAGAAAAAGGTAAACAAATAAAAAACATTCAAGCTTAGGACATTCACAAATCTCTATATTCTCAAGACTTATATAAGATATCTAATTGAGCTAGCTTAAACATGTTATCCTCCTTCAAAGCTCTCCACCCTTTAGGTCTTACATATTATGAATGTAAGAGATTGCAAAGATGTAAAACTAATTTAGGATTCTACTAGTCTCGTCATCAACATATTCTAACTTACTAATTTGTTCAATGCAAAAATATTTTAGCATTAAAAAATGTTAAAAAAAATTACACAAATACAATCTTTAAAATAATGTTCTCAATCTTGTAAAATGCTACATTATCCACTAACCTGATATGATATGGTTAATGTTTGATCCTCTTATGAGGTTCAAATTGTCTAATATATCTTGTAATTGAGGCTATATATTAATAATAGTATTATAAGTTTGTAATGATGTAAATTTAATTTGTATCTTATTTTATTAATTAGGTATTCCATGTATATATCTTGTTAGAACAAATTTATTAAGGTTTAGGTATTTATGACTATGTGTAGTGAGATATTATTTATGGCTATATAAATTTAGTTTGTATTTTACTTTGTTAATAAATAGCAAGTTTGTTTCTACATACAAAGAGTGTGTGTTCTAGTGTGGTATAAATAAATTTAAATAATGTCCCTTAACATCGTAATAAATGCGATATAACCATTGAAGTAAGTAATTTTTTATATGTTTTTAATATGGTGAATATTATCCAACACCCTCTAAAATAATATGTAGGTTATTCTTTATAATGTGTCAAATTTTAATTGCTCATTATCTTAACCATAGTTGAATTATTTTGTAATTTATTATTTGAGATGGTAATGCTATAATTTCTTAAAATTTCAAAATCTCACTCCCATTAATTGAAGCACCTTTCTATTATATTCCTCGATTCTTCCTTCATCGCGTAGTTTCGATCCTTTCAAGCATCGTCGTCGCGGTCGTGATAAGAAGCGCTGACGTCTACTGTCCTCTCACGCAATCTCTCTTTTTCGAGTGCATCATTCCTTAACTACGTCGTTGAATTCCCTCTTTCTGCTGTGGATCACTCCTTACTAACATAATTAATGATTAGTTTGGTTATTAAATTTTTTATTAAAAAATATATTTATTTAATTACATAATAGAACATATATTCATATGTAGAATATAATATAATAAAATAAATCTATTTAGAGTATTTAAAATATAATTAAAATCATAAATATATAAATATAAATAAAATTCAACTGTTTTACCGTATTTTTTATAGTATTTTTTTTAATTTTTAATTTATTAGTACTTTATTATTTAATTAATAATTAAATAAATTATTTTTATAAAAATTTATTTTTTGTATTATATTAAAGAAGAGACCAATATAATAGTTTAAAAAATAAATTGTATAAATATTTAACAGATAAATATGAAATACATGCCTAAAATAAATAAAACATATAAATAGAAATACTCTTTGAGAAATAGAAAATTATTTTTGTCTGTTTTATTTATTTTAGACATATATTTCATATTTATCTTTTAAATATCTATACAATTTATTTTTGCATTTAAAAATTTTAATATTAACTATTTTTATTTAAAATATTATTTTTACGTTATTTTTTAAACTGTTATATTAGTCTCTTCTTTAAGATAATACAAAAAATAATTTCTCATAAAAATAATTTGTTTAATTATTAAGTAAATAATAAAGTACTAATAAATTAAAATTTAAAAGAATAAAAATACTATAAAAAATATTTGTAAAAAAGTTTGATTTTATCATTTTAAACTTGTGTTATTAATTTTAACCATTTATTTATTTTTTAAATACTTTATGTATGATAAAAGATATGTTTACTTGTTTAAAATACAAATTTTATTATTATATTTATATGTTCCTGATTTTAATTATACTTTTAAATACTCTGAATAGATTTTATTTTATTATATTATACGAGTATATGTTCCATCATGTAATTAAATAAAAAAAATATTTTTTAATAAAAAAATTTAATAACCAAACTAACCATTAATTATGTTGACAAGGAGTGATCAACTGCTAAAAGAAGGTTCGAGTGAGAGGATAGGAGATAACAATAAAGTCAGCACTGGCTATATTGGGAAGGACGGTAAAGTTACGGACGACGAGAATTTAACGACGTCGTTAAGAAATGATGATGACGACGTTGGCGTTCCTTATCACGACAGCGATATTTGGAAGGACGGAAACTACGCAATGAAGAAAGAATGGAGGAGTGAAAAGTTGTTTTAATGGAAGTGGGTTTTTTTTTTTGGTGACTTCTGTCTATGGAAGTGGGTTTTGATATCTTAAGAAATTATATCATTACCATCTCAAATAATAAATTACAAAATAATTTAACTATAGTTAAGATGATGACCAATTAAAATTTGACACATTATAAAAAATAACTTACATATTATTTTAAAGGGAGTTGGGTAGAATTCACCTATATAGGGATGTTTGTAGTGGATATGTGGGTTGAATGACTAAGGTGGCCAAGACCACCAACAAATTTAAATGGGACACGTGATAGAGTTTGGCATGAATGAATTGATAATTTGACCCCAGTAATCAAGTAGCTAATGTGCTAGGATAAAATCTATGAATTATTAAATAGTTATTAACCAATAATTATTAACAATTTAACCAAAATAGCAAATCATGGAGACAAATTTGTAAATTTTCAGTAAGATTGAGCAAGTTGGAACTTGAAAGAGCGACAGTATGAAGCATCGAGGATGAACTAGAGTTTCAAGTGTTGTTGGTGGTTAAGTCGCGTAAGCCAATTAAGGGTGGCAAAGCGGGCCGACCCGTCTCAACCCGCCCCGCTCCGCCTAAGTCCGTCCCATAAACGGGGCGGACCGGCCCGCCCCGCCAACTAAAATGAGTTTAAAATGCTAGCCCGCCCCGCTTTATGGCGGATTGGCGGGTTGGCGGGCTAGTCCGCTTCTTTTTTTTTTAAAAATAAAATTCATTAAAATTAACTAAAAAATAATAATTAAAAAATCAAATATAAATAAAAAATATAATATAAATAATATAAATTTTTTACTATTTCTTTTTATTTTTAACTTCAATAAAATTGTTCAAAATAATATTTGTCAATAGAATCATCTTTATTTTAAAAAATAAGTCACATAATTTGAGCCTATATACGAAATTGTAAAATAAAATAAATAAAGTTAATAACTAAAAAAAGACTAAAAACAAAAAATGAAAAAAAAGTGTTTAAAAATTCTATAATTATTAATTTTATAATAATAATCACTCTTTTATTTAATAAAAAAAAATAAAAATCTTTGGCCCGGCGGACCGGCCCGTCCCGTCCCGCCAAAACCCGCCAATTTGGCGGTGCGGGTTTGACGGGTTTTTTTAATTTGGCGGGCTCCAAATCCTAACCCAACCCGCCTTTTTTAGCGGGGTTAGCGGATCGGCCCGACGGACTCGACTCGTTTTGCCACCCCTAAAGCCAGTAGGAGGGTGATTTTCGGCGTGCAGTCGGCGGCAAAAATAGTGGCGGACAGGAGCAGCGGCTATCGTGGTGCATTGAAGGGTTGCGTTGGTGAGGGTTGCGTTGAACTAGACTCCTGGTCCTGTGCACCCACTAAGAGCATCATTAAATAGTATCGATTACTAAAGCTTCTCCGGCAATGACCAATGGCTACGTGTCGAAAGGGAATCTATTCCAAATGGAATAGATTTCCATTTGGAAAGAACCCCTTAAAAGTTAAGGGATCCCGCCCTCCTTTAATTCATATCTCGATTTTAACTCTCTCCAAATGAAATCTATTCCAAACATATATAGCTGGTAAGATATCCAATTGTAAAAAGGATTTCTAGAGTAGAAAAGCTGGCTTAGCGTGTTATCCTCCTTCAAAGTTCTTTACTCTCTTAGGTCTTAAATGTTATGCAAAGTAAGAGATTGCAAAAATGTAAATTCAGTTAGGACTTTATTAGATTGATCATCAACATATTCCAACTTACTATTTTGTTCAGTGCAATCTTTAAAATAAGGAAAAGTATGAGGAGCTAATGAAATATCTGAACAATGTGTACAATGGAGGTTTATGGAGTATTAGAGATATAATCATTAGTGTTACCTTTTTCCATCAGTTGAAACTTTTGGGATGAGTGGTATCATGACATGATATTAGAATGTTAGATCCAAAAGGTCAAGACTTCAATTCTTGGTGAATCCCAAAATTAGCTTAATCTTTTGGGAAGATGTTTATTATCCCTAATACTCTGATGATTATTCTAGATAGTATGGAGGATGTTCATTTTGTAACTCAATAGCTCATTGTACATATTGTACAAATAGTCCATTGTCTCTCTAGCAGGATCCTTAAAATAATGCTTTCAATCTTGTAAAATGCTGCATTGTTTACCCAACTTTAAACAAAATGCCACCATATCCCGATATGGTTAAATGTTTGACACTCTGATGGTGAAGTTCAACTTTGTCGTCTAACATATCTTGTAACTGAGGTTATATATTAATAATAGGATTATAAGTATTTAATTATGTAAATTTGGTTGGTATTTTACTCTGTTAATTAGGTATTCTGTATATATGGTTTTCTGTAGTGAGATAAAAACTCTCTCTCGAAATAAAAAGAAAAAAAGAAAAAAAAGATGAACCAATAGAACTTGGTAAGCATTTAAGTTTGGGACATTCACAAACAAAAAAATTTTAGCATTGGAAGCTAGTCAAGAAAAGAAAAAATTATACAAATACAATCCTTACAAACAATGTTCTCAATCTTGCAAAATGTTGGATTGCCACCAAACCAAAAATAAGATGCCACCATATTCTGGTATGGTTAAATGTTTGATCCTCTTATGAGGTTCAAGTTTACCTAACACATCTTGTAAATGAGACTATATATTAATAATAATATTATAAGAATTAACATATATGTAATTATATAAATTTGGTTGGTATTTTATCTTATTAATTAGGTAATTTTTAAGTACTCTAATGTGTATAGTTTGTTAGAGTAAATTAATTAAGGTTTATGTGTTCAGGATTTTATGTAGTGAGTAAACTTGTATATATATATATATATAGATTATGGTAATAACAAAAGTGTGTGATTCTATCTTTCAACTATCTTTCTTTTCTTCCTTTGGAATTTTTCTCTCATATATATGGTGTTCCACTTTTTCACTATCCAATTCTACATGTTTGAATAGAGCTTTGTCATGGTGCAATGAGTTTTATTACAACAAATTTTCAAAACTTTAAAAGGATAATTGTTCAGTTTCAACCAATCCAAGCCACTTCCAAATTCAACATCAATTTTCTTCAAGATCCTTCAAGTTGTTACTATACTTCCATCCAAGTGAGACACTTAGCATTCGCAATCACTCTACTAACCACACTAAACTATCACACCTGATCCAAATTTGTGTACATCTATCTAAACTCAGAACAAAATTAGACTCATGGATGACACATTGCTCAAACTACCTCAGGGACCGGTACAACACATTCGTGCTGTCATGGCTACATGGCTCGTTGAGCCTAAAAATTATGCAGAGTGTATTATTGTGCATTCTACATGGAAGGACCTCAAACATCAATTCTATTAGGGTAATTTATTTCGGATTGCTGAACTTGAGGAGGATCTGTTCAACACAAAATAAGGTGAGTTATCCATCACTTATTACTATACAAATTGAAAGAGATATAGAAAGAACTAGATGAATTCATACTCATACTAACTTGTGCTTGTTTGAGTAATTGTAATGGTGAATTAGACATAATGAAGCAATATAGGTTGCAATCCTATATGATCTGTTTTCCTAGAGTTTTAAATGACTGATATGTAAATGTACGCTTCCAGATTATGTTGCTTTAGGCCCTTCCAGATGTGAATATTGCTTTCTCTCTACTTCTTTAACAAGAGAGACAAATGATGCATCTCATTGAACTAGATTCTAGAATGCGCTAGTAAATGCTATTTACACAAAATCTGTAGCTGCTAATGCCTTTGAGACATACCAGAGTAGCCAAGGAAGAACCAAATTTATCAACACTGAAGGTGAAAAAGGCCGTTTGGAGCCAACAATGTCAGAGGAAGAGGAAGGGGGTGTGATGGTAAAAGGTAGCAGCGGTACTGGGAGCGGAGCTCCCAAGCTTTGCTCGCATTGTGAAAAACAAGGTCATTTTGTGGATACATATTACCAGAAGCATGGCTTCCCACAAATCACTCTAATGGAGTTCCACATTCAGCTACTTCAGTGAACTCAATGCTAGTTGCAAGTAATGCAGAGTGCAGCCCCTAACCTGTTATAAAAAATGAAAGAAAAATCAGTTTGGATGGGATATTTCTCAGATAGGCAGAAGGAAGCACTTATTACACTATTCCAGTAACATAGAACCTCTTCATGATGGAAATTGAAAAATATTCATGCTCCTTCAGAGCTGTTCAAACTTCTTGGATCGGAGCTTTACTTCTCGACAAGCTTTCATCAAGGGATACTCCGCCAAGGCTGCACCATTAATTGATCTTCTCAAGAGTAATCACTCTTGAAAATGGCCAAAGGAGTATCAAAAGGCCTTTGATGAATTGAAGGCTATTATCATAGAAGGGTCAGTACTAGCACTGCCCGACTACTCAAAGGTGTTTGAAGTCTATACTGATGCTTCTGACTATGCTATTGGAGGAGTTTTGGTACAAAAAGGACATCCTATTGCCTTCGAGAGTTGTAAGTTGAATGATATAGAGAGGTGATACACTGTCCAAGAGAAGGATATGATCGTGGTGGTGCATTGTGTGAAAACTTGGTGACACTACTTGCTTGGTTTACACTTCATCGTCAAGACAGACAATGTGGCTACAAGCTACTTCTAAACTTAGAAAAAATTAAGCCCCAAACAAGTTAGGTGGCAAGATTTCTTAGCCAAGTTTGATTTTGAATTTAAATACAAGCCTGGCAAGACTAATGTGGTAGCAGATGCACTGAGCCTTAAGGCTGAGTTGGCAGCCATTTTTATGGTCAAAAGAGATATTGTGCATACCATCAAAGAGGGGTTGCATCATGATCCATTGGACAAAAAGTAGGTGGAGTAGGCTAGAGAAGGTAAAACCAAAAGATTTTGGTTAGAAGACAACCTTTTCTACACCAAAGGGAGAAGACTATACATCTCTAAGTGAAAAAATCTAAGGAGAAAGCTAGTGAAGGAATGCCACAACACCAAATAGGTTGGTCATCAAGGCCAACAAAGGACCTTGGCACTTATTGAATTTTTCTATTATTGGCCTCAAACGAGGGATGAAGTGGAGAGCTATGTGAATACTTGTCTTATGTGCCAACAATATAAGATTGAAAACAAGACATCAAGTGAATTTTTGGAACCTATGTTGCCACCAGAGCGACCGTGGCAAAGTGTGTCTTTGGATTTCATCTCTGCCTTACTGAAGTTTGAGGGGTTTGGATCTATCCTCGTGGTAGTGGATCGATTTTCGAAGTATGCTACCTTTATACCTACTCCTACTGAATACTGATTGCACTGCAGAGGAAGCATCATGAATATTCTTCAAGAATGTGGTAAAGTACTGAGGATTACCTAAGAGTATCAGATCTACGCTTCACAAGATGACTATGGACAAAGCTGTTCAAACTTTTTGGATTGGAGCTTCATTTTTGGATAAGCTTCCATCCTCAAATAGATGGACAAACTGAGAGAGTGAATGCTTTAGTCGAGTGTTATTTGAGACATTTTGTAAACGCTAATAAGAAGGATTGGACAAAACTCCTAGACATTGTTCAGTTCTCATACAATCTGCAAAGGAGTGAGTCCACAGAAAAGAGTCCATTCGAGATTGTGACTAGACAACAGCCACTTACACCATATTCTCTTTCTTCCTCTTACTCAGGAAAGAGCCCTGGAGCTTATCATATGATTAATTCATGGGAAGAATAGGCAGATGCCACTCGTTCTTACCTCGACAAAGCTGCAAAGAGGATAAAGAAATTAACAGATAAGAAGAAGAGGCATGAAAGATATCAAGTGGGAGATAAGGTAATAATTAAACTTCTTCCACAATAATTCAAAGCCTTTCACAAGGGTCATAAGGGCTTAATCCACAAATACGAAGGGCCATTTGAGATCATTGGGCATGTTGAAGAGATTTCTTACAAAATACAACTCCCTCCCTCTATGAAGATCCACCCGATTTTTCATGTGAGTATGCTTAAACCATATCATGAAGACCAAGATGAACTGAGTAGAGGTGACTCGAGTCATGCTCCGCTGTGGTGATTAGATCCTTTGATAGGAAAATCGAAGAGATCTTAGCTAATCGTGTCGTGCGACGAAGAAGAGTACCACCAAGTATCTAATACTTGATCAAGTGGAAAGGACTCCCGATAACCGATGCTAGCTGGAAAGCTCGTAAAGACTTGTGGCAATTTCAAGAACACTTAGAACGCTATCATGAACAGAACGTGACGAGGACGTCTATGTAATAGGTGGAAAAGAATGTCATTGTAAATTTTAGAAAGTTAAATTTAATTGTGTTTGTTTAGTTTTCTGGAATATTTGAGAATGCTCTAGGTGGTTCTGAAACATTCTAGAAGTTTTAGAAGGTCTCGAAATACGCTAGAAGATTCTAGGAGACTCTGAAAGGTCGTAGAGTATTATAGAAGAGTGTGAATATATATATATATATGTATATAGAAGTATGAAAAGTAGTATGGAATGAAAATGATCTAGAAATATTTTGAGAAATGTGGTAGGATAGATATTTATAGTGAAGGTTCTAGATGATCAATTTAGACTGTTGATTAGATTTAATCCTAACCATCCATTGAGGAGGTGGATGGCTAAAAATAGGGGTGAGAGTTAGAGCTAGGTGTGTGAGTCATTTGTAATAAACATTTAGATAATAAAGTGTTCTTTTCACCAAAACTTTTTTCCTTGTGTACTCTTGTATTCTTAACTTTTTTTTGTTAAGTATTGAGGGTTAGGCTAACTTGGTCTTAACTCAAGAGGTTGAGTAAGTCCGAGTATCGACATGATAGCGTTGAAATGTGTCCAGAGCCGTGACAAACTACTTACATTTGCTTTAGTCTTAAATATTTACATTCTTTTAAACACATTAATCTAGTTAAAATTATCATGCCAAATGATTCACAAGCTATTATAACTTTATGTGGAATCGTTTTTTCCTCAACGAAATTTTATTTGAAGTTTTATATGTGTCAAGCTTTAAATGTAATCTTATTTCTATTTCAAGAGTTACTATTGCTTTATCTTATTGTTTTATGTTTAATACTCAAAATGGTGAGATTTAGAAGTGGCCTACTTTAAAAAAACAGAATTTTATTTGAAGTTTTATATGTGTCAAGCTTTAAATGTAATCTTATTTCTATTTCAAGAGTTACTATTGCTTTATCTTATTGTTTTATGTTTAATACTCAAAATGGTGAGATTTAGAAGTGGCCTACTTTAAAAATGATTAGAGTTGCTAATAAAAAATGAGGGCCGTACACAATGAATACTCAAGCAAAGATAGCCGTTTAACTTTAGCAAATTAGAAAAAAAGAATTTTGCATATTATGGCACAATAGGACAAACATACTTCACACACCTTACAAAGTGTTTTTTGGTATTATTTTTTCTAGATTACAACAATCAGAGAAAATGCATCTATTCATCTCATGTCTAAATAATGATGTACTATGTGATCCATATTATTTTGTAAAATAAAAGAGATTATTCTAATTAATATAACCAATTAATTATAATTAATGTAGTCAAATAAAATATTAAATAATTTAATATTTATCTGAATCAAATCAAATAAATGATTAATTTTAATACTTTTAAAAATAATTAATTAAAATACATAAGACAAAAAAATTAATGTAAATTAAAATAAAATAAATTTATTTATTTCAGTCAAATCAAATAATTAATGTAATTAATTACTTATAGTTAATGTGATCAAATAAAATATTAAATAATTTGATATTTATCTCAATTAAATTATTTAATTAATGTATTTAAATGAATCAAATAAAATATTAAAAAATATTTTTTTTTTGTGACTTAAAAGAAAATAAACAAAAACTAAGAAAGAAAAAAAAAAACAAGAAACTGCTTAAGAAAGGCAGTCCCGCTGAATACTACTCTCAAACTCCTTCCAAGGCAATGGAAGCTCCACTTGGGGAGAAATAGTCCTCATTGCAGTCTTTGCCATGATGTCTGCTACTGTATTTGCATCTCTCAAGATCAACCGAAGATCAGCACGCCATTTCCAAGACATGATATCTCGGATTTTTAACACCAAAGGATCAGTAAACCCAGAGCAATCTTGTAAATTATTGACAATAGTAAAAGCCTCCACACAGTCTGTCTCACATATAATGTCTCTTTGTCCCGAGTCCCATGCTAAAAGAAAGCATCTCCAAATAGCAAACAACTCTCCTTGCAAAATGCTACGACTCTCAATTGTTCCCAGACAGCCTCGTTGCCACCTTCCCTTCCAATCTCTGCTAACACAAGCAAAACCAACTCGAGCACCACTGCCAGGATAGCTAGCATCACAATTAATCTTAAAGGTACCCACTGAGGGGGGAATCCAAGAGCCACTAATGGTTGAGGGGATAGATAGTCGTTGCAACTCAAAAATATTTCGGAGCTCCTTTTCTAAGGACAAAGCCATACCAATCACCTTGTCTGTGGTCCAATGCTCGTGAGGATGAAAGATCTCGTTGTTTCTCGAACACCAAATCCACCAGAGACCAGAAAAGAATCTAAAGGGGCGCTGTTTGCTATTATGTAAGAACCAACTCATCAAATCCACTGGTTGATCGGAGATCCCTAAAGCTTGCCAAACAAGTTGGGCTTTTGGACAATCCCGAATACAATGTAAAACCGACTCCTGACTTGAGAGAAACATCGTGGACAGCTATCCGTGTGCGAAATGCCCATTCTAAAACGAAATGCAGCAGTAGGAAGAGCCTCCCGAAGACATATGTCTTGTCAGTTACGCTATTAATTGAAAAAAAAATCTGATTTTAATAATAGATAATAGATTAGAAAAAAAACTAGAACAGATCCACAATTATTCATAGATAATTTTTTTATAAGGAAATTGCGTTTATAAATATGATAAACAATTCGAAATAAGAATTCTTCTCAGTATGTTTTTGCATTTTATCATTTCGTCTTTCCATGTTTGCAGTTTATCATTTTGTAATTTAAGTTTTTGAAATATTATATTCTTAATATTTTTTTAAGGAAAAATATTTCAAATATAAATTCACCTGTAGCCACTTCACTCTTAGTATTTATTTATTTATAATGGTGAGGTACTATCATGGCACAGTTAAACAGAGGCAGAATAAAAGTTTCATAGTCACCACTCACCACTCACTTCTTCCCCAACTTACACTTTAACAAATAATTTCACGGTTATAGAAACAGGTAGAGAAGAGAGAATGAAGAGAAAGGTTCTGTTGGTGAGTTGTGTTGTTGGATTCTTGGGTCTATTGTCAGCTGCAACTAGCTTTGGTGCAGAAGCGACAAGGATTAAGGTAACTTTGTCTGTAGTGTTCTATTTGGTTCAATTCCTTGCTGGCACATGAGAAAAAAGAAAAAAGAATCGAACTTTAGATTAGTTTTGTTGCTTAATAGGTGTTTGTGTATTATGCAAGATTTTTAAATTTGGTATCTTTGAGCATTATTATATACTTTTCTTTTTCAGCCGTCTAATTGAGAAGTTAACAACTTTAATGTTTCTTCTTTTGTCTTATTACACTGTTCATCAAGAAGATTTTGCTTTCTCTATGGTGCTGTCACTAATCTTGTTTTCTATGGTAACTTAATTGGATAATCCTTTTCTATTTTGTTAATTTTGGATGAATAACATTGTATCTGAAAAAAAGAAGGATGGTAAGATTTTGCCATCAATCTTCTGTAAGGAGACAAAAAAAAGGGAGTGATATGATGTTCAAATAAAACTTACTGCTGATAGTTTTCATTAAGCAATTTACTTTTGCTTCTTTTGTTAAGGAATTTTTGGCAGATTTAGTATCTTTTGTTTCTTATTTATGATGTTGACTTTGCAATTTCTAGCTTTGACTATTGTTTGGAAGTTCGGATGTATGTGTAACATACTAACATTGAAAATATTGAAAGCTCCTATATATCAATTATCATAACTATTACTTTGTAATATGTGCAGCGTTCTCAAGTTCAATTTGTAACCCCAAATCAATGCATATATCCTCGAACTCCAGCTCTACCTCTTGGTTTAACTGCAGCTCTGGCTCTCATGGTATCTCAGATTGTCATAAATGTCGCAGCCGGCTGCATTTGTTGCTCGAAATTCCCTCAAATCCCTGATTCCAGTTGGAAGGTGGCTTTGATCAGCTTCTCTTTATCTTGGTAACTATGCTGGTATCCTGATTTGGCCTAAATTGTTTTTATTTGAGAACATTGTTTCTGTGGTGTTTGATTAGGTTACTTCTGATATATAATTATAAGAAACTTATATGTAATTTAAGTATTGAGTTCAACCATGTTGGTGATTATTAAAACACTCTTTTCGAACAGGTTCACATTTGTCATTGCGTTTCTTCTGTTGCTAACTGCTGCGGCGCTGAATGATCAACACGGCGAAGAGAGCATATACTTTGGCAACTACTACTGCTACATTGTGAAGCCTAGGGTGTTTGCAGGGTGTGCAATTTTATCCCTTGCAAGTGTTGCCTTTGGTATTGTCTATTATATTACCTTAGCTGAGGGAAAAAATGGTAACAACTCTTGTGATTCCTTGGATCCAAATCATGGGGGCATAGCCATGGGACAACCTCAGATACCACCAACTCAAGTTAGCCATGACCCACTGTTTGTACATGAAGACACATACATCAGAAGACAGTTCACATGATAATCAGCAGTAGTCCCTATTTCTTTATAGTTAGAAAAAAAAGGTCTATAATTATATTGTTGTGTCTAGCAGTTGGAATAGGACATAAATATAGAGATAGTATAAAAAATACATCATTTATGTTTTGAGATATGTACCTCATCTAGTTTTCCAAGGTAAGCCAAGCTTTATTCATATTCATAGAAATAGTATTTGTTAGAGTTTTTTTTTTTATGTAATAACTAATTAACTATGTACATGCATGTGTCTCAAAAATGTTTTGTGAGGGAGTTATGTTGGTTCTGACATACAATACAGAATAAAGATGTTGCCTCCGTTTTCATTTCAATTCATGCTGTTATTATTACCAAAATCAATCCTTGGCCATTTGTTCATTGTTAATGTACTTATTGTTATTCAATTGGTTGTAATATTTTAACCATTGCACCAAATTCAAAATCATCTTATAGTATAAAAATTTCTACATTGCACCATTCCATAAATCAACTCCTTTTTTGTGACATCCTGAATATAAGATAAGAATGTAATAACTCAATTAGTCAGTTTCTGCCATATCATTCTATTTCATGTCAGTATTATATCAAAATAATAAAATAAAAATAAAATTACTGAATAATGGCATTAACCATATTACCAACTTTGAAATGGTTGGAACATCAAAGATTCTCGACATTGAGCTAAGGAGATTCGAGTAAATATTTACAAGACTTGATTGTCTGATTTCCTTGCATGGATACATGGATCTAATACCACGTTGTTTCTTACCTTCTTTTCCTTTATTGTGATATCAAACTAGATTTGATACTCTCTACTTTTGAAGCAACAATTTATTTGCCTTTCTTGGAAAACTAGTCTAGATGTGTGGAATAATGCAGCCTAAGCATTCTTCTAAATGGAATTTGCACCCATTCTAAGCTATTGATTATTGTAGGGATGGCAAAATTCCCCGAGACGCGGGGATTCCTGCGGGGGCTGCCCCGAATGGGGATCCGATTGTGGGGAATTTTTTCTGCGGGGATGGGGATGGGGGACAAAATTCCCCCGAAGCAGGCGCAGAGACCCGATCGGGGATCCCCGCCCCATCCCCGCTATTCCCCGAAATTTATGAATTTCTTGAATTATCCTTAATAGTTTATTTCTCATATATGTTTTTTAGACATTTCTCACACACACTATATATAGAAACCCAAAACTCCTAATCTTTATTTGCATAACCCTTCTTCATCCAACCTCTCTGCAGCCACCCCCTCGTCACCCTTCTCACCGCATCGTCACACCTCACCGTGCCATCACCCTTACCGCGTCGTAATTTCTTTTTGCGGCGTTCATTTTCGTAACTCTGCCGTCGTGTCCATTCTCCCCTCTGTTGCCGCGTCTCCCACCTCGTCTAGTACTTTGTCCTTTGGCTTGTCGTTGCATCCCCATTGCGTTATTTCGAAAGAAGTCACCATCGTGTCATTTAGACTTTTTGTATAAAATCTTGCAGTTTTTGTATAAGATAGACACTTGCAGCTCTATTCATATGGAAATTAATAATTAGTTAAAACTATTATGTACATGGGGAATGGGGTCCCCGCCGAAAATGGGGCCCGTAAGGAATGGGGATGGGGAGTAATATTCCCCCACAGCGGAGAATGAGGCGGGAATGGGGAGCAAATCTGAGGGTGGGGATGAGGAGCAGAGAGGCATTCCCCGCCTCCGCCCTGCCCCATTGACATCCCTAGATTATTGGAATAATTACTTTCTTACCATGTGGATTATACCTGAAATATATATGTATAAGAAATTAAGAATTGAGAATCCGGCAAGGACGTTGCTCTGTTCATGAATAAAACATATAGGCTACATCATAGCAACAAGTAGATACAAGTTTAATCATGATTAGGAGCGATGTAAAGAAAAATAAAAAACTTTTGAATTTTATTTGACTAAAATTATAAACAAAATTAAGTAATGTCGCTGAATGTGGGTTTGATCCATCAATATTGTTAATGGAGAGTATGATGTGACTTTCAATTATGTAATTTTTAACTAAAAATATAAATGTTCACTTTTATACACTGTAATTAATTATGTTTATCATATAAATAAAGTAATTAATTTTCACAGACTACATAAAAAATATCCAAACATATTAACTTTTTGAAAAAATATAGGTAGACAATGAGAATACTAAATAATGTGAACAATAGATATATCAGATGATCAATTCAATAGGTATCTCTAGGTGAATATGGGGAGACTATACCATTCAAATTGTAACTCGTTGGCTCTAAATATATTAACTTGATTAGAAAAGTATGTAAAATTTTATTCACTATTATTGTTTCAAAATTAAATTAAAAAAAATTGTATAGCTTCACTTGGTTTTGATTAAATTTGATTGATAATAAAAATTTGATCTAATATGTAATCTAGTTCAATTTATGTGATTTATAAAATTTAAGATTCCATTTAATTCAAACTTTTGGGATTTTGTTGGCTTGCAAATTAAATTGAATTTGTTTAGTTCAGCAATTTCGATTAGCTTGAATTTGGAATTTGAATCATAAAATTAGGGCTGGCAATTCATATTTTATCCGTGGGTACCCAATCCGATCCAATCCGTTTGGGTTTAGGGTGTACCCTACTCTATCCTACCCGCACCTCAAATATATAACACATATTTTATAAAAATTAAGTATATAGTGAAAGAAGTAAGAGTTGAACCTACAACCTCTCTTATATAATGACTTACAATAAGTGAAAACCACTAAACTAGTTAGTCAATTTAGTAATTTAAAGTATTAGTTTGTTATTTTTTATGTTATTAATCTGTAAAAAATTTGAAATGATTGAATTTTATATGTACTTTGAAAAAATTTGATATATCTGCGAGTAGGATAGGGTAAGGTAGGGTTTAGAACTTTAGAGTGCGGGTAGGGTTAAGGTTGAGAGATTCGAACTCTTAACCATCCGGATACAAGGGATAATAAACAATCTCATGTTATAAAAAATTAATTTTGGGTTCACCAAAGTTCGAACTCTTAACCTTCCGGATTTGGAACTTTAATACCATGTCCTGAAACCACTCATCACAAAAACGTAACCTAACAAGACAATATAACACTAATAATCATATTGGCTCCCTATACTTTCTCATAAATAAATAGCAAGCAAAATCGTATAATAAAAATCAATTTAAAAAAAAAAAGAAAAGGTATTTAAGCCTATATTTATTTATTCTTTTATTTTTTTTACTCTTTCTTTGTTGGGCTACTTGCTTGCTTCAAAACCTTCAACTTGTCAGTTCTTAGCGGAAACCAGTCGAAAATCGTTTCGCCTGAAGAACACATCACGCTCACTGGGTTACCATCTCCTGCATCCTTGAATTCTTATATCTCCGTTTTGCATTTCTTGCTGCGATTCATTCTCCATACGATATTTCGATTGGAGTAAACACGTTTTTGTTTATCAATCGCTAAGCCAGTGCCCTAGCCCTACCAATTATAGCGGTTTGCTTTCTTCTTCTCTTTCAATTTCAGTTCATTTATTTATTTTTTTTCTTCAATTATTTTTTTGCGTGCTACGTAATATGTTCGTGCTGTTCTTAATTCGTTATTTACTTGGATGCATGTGCCACCCGATTAATAGCGCGTACAAACGTTCCCAATTTGCCTGCTAGGGTTTGGGATTACTTTGTGGTTTTTTTTTGTGTCTGTCTAAAATGTTTGCTTTTGCTTGCAGCGTGAATTCTGAGGAGAAGGGACTCAAGGGAGCTGATGGAAGATGGAAAGCATAAATCAAGGAGAGAAGATTCTGAGGTGAAGGAAGATGATTCCAAGAGGAGCCACCGTGACAGGGGCGGGGAAAAGGATAAGGATAGAAGCAATGGGAAGCATAGGGATAGGGAGAAGAGGGACCGCGACCGGGATAGCAGAAGGCATGATAGAGATCATAGTAGTGATGATTCTGATGATAGGTATGAGAGGGAGAGGGAGAAGGAGAAGCGCAGAGATAAAGACAAGGAAGAAAGAAGAGCTCGCGAGAAGAAAAGAGAAAGGGAGAGGGAAAGGGAAAAGGAAAGGGAAAAGGAAAGGGAGAGGGAAGAAAAGGAGAGGGAAAGGAGAGAAAGGGCGAAGGAGAAAGAAAGAGAGAGAGAAAGAGAAAGAGAAAGGAGGGAAGATAGAGAGAGGGGGCGGGAGAGGGAACGTGAGCGTGAAAAGGATAAGGATAGAAGGGAGCGTGAGAGAGAGAAGGAAATTGAAAGAGAAAGGGGGAGGAGAGTGCGCGACCGGGAGAAGCGTAGGGAAGTTGATAGTGATTATAGTGATGATGATTCTAGGGAGAGGGAGAGAGACAGGAAGAGGCACAAGAACTCGGATGCCAAGGTGAAGGAGAGAAAACCTACTCATGAAGAGGAGATAGAGGAAGAACACAAAAGATTGGATGAAGAAATGGAAAAGAGGAGGAGAAGAGTTCAGGAGTGGCAAGAGCTGAGGAGGAAGAAGGAAGAAGCTGAGAGAGAAAAGCAGGGTGAAGCAAGTGCTAGTGAACCAAAGTTGGGAAAGGCCTGGACCCTTGAAGGGGAATCTGATGATGAAGAAGCAACTGGTACAGGGAAGCCAGATACTGCGATGGATGTAGATGAAGATGAAAAACCTGTTGATAAAGAGCCTGGGGATCCTATGGTGGCAGATGGTGATAATGGGGCAATTACGTCTGATTTACAAGAAGGAACTGCTGGTGCTCCTGAGGATGAGGAAATTGATCCATTGGATGCCTTCATGAATTCTATGGTTCTACCTGAAGTTGAAAAGCTGAACAACACTGTTTGCTCTTCAATACCTGATAAAACTAATGACAAGAAACTCAAGGATAGAGGGGATGAGCAGGGTCGTAGTGGACAGGCAAGGAAAGTTTCCAATAATAAATCGATTGGAAGAATAATTCCTGGTGAAGACTCTGACTCTGATTATTCAGATCTTCAAGTTGACGATGACGACATTGAAGAAAATGATGAGGAGTTTATGAAAAGAGTGAAGAAGTCAAAAGCTGATAAGCTGTCTATAGTTGACCATTCAAAGATTGATTATCAACCTTTCAAGAAAAATTTCTACATTGAAGTGAAGGATGTCTCAAGGATGACTCCTGAAGAAGTTGCTGCATACCGGAAGGAGCTGGAGTTGAAGATACATGGGAAGGATGTTCCAAAGCCAGTAAAATCATGGCATCAGACTGGACTTACTAGCAAAATTTTAGAGACAATAAGAAAGCTTAACTACGAAAAGCCGATGCCTATTCAAGCCCAGGCACTGCCTGTAATAATGAATGGTCGAGACTGCATTGGCATTGCTAAAACTGGTTCAGGCAAAACACTTGCTTTTGTTTTGCCTATGTTGAGGCACATCAAGGATCAGCCACCAGTTGTTACTGGAGATGGACCAATTGGGCTTATCATGGCTCCTACAAGGGAGCTTGTTCAACAGATTTATAGTGATATAAAGAAGTTTGGGAAGGTACTGGGTCTAAGATGTGTACCTGTGTATGGAGGTTCTGGTGTTGCTCAACAAATTAGTGAGTTGAAGCGTGGAGCTGAGATAGTGGTTTGTACTCCAGGTAGGATGATTGACATACTATGTACCAGTGGTGGCAAAATAACTAACCTGCGCAGGGTTACTTATTTGGTCATGGATGAGGCTGATAGAATGTTTGACATGGGGTTTGAACCCCAAATCACAAGAATTGTTCAGAATATCCGACCAGATCGTCAAACTGTTCTATTTTCTGCTACTTTCCCCCGCCAGGTTGAAATTCTTGCCCGCAAGGTTCTAAATAAACCTGTTGAAATACAAGTTGGTGGCAGAAGTGTTGTGAACAAGGACATAACACAGCTGGTGGAGTTGAGACCAGAAAAAGAAAGATTTCATAGGCTATTAGAGATATTGGGTGAATGGTATGAGAAAGGAAAGATTTTGATATTTGTCCAGTCACAGGAAAAATGTGATGCTTTGTTCAAGGATTTGCTAAAGTCTGGTTATCCTTGCTTATCTCTTCATGGAGCTAAGGACCAGACAGATCGTGAATCCACAATTGCTGATTTCAAAAGCAATGTCTGCAATATGTTGATTGCAACTAGTATTGCTGCCAGGGGACTAGATGTCAAGGAGCTTGAATTGGTTATCAATTTTGATGTTCCTAATCACTATGAAGATTATGTTCATCGTGTTGGCCGCACTGGCAGAGCAGGCCGAAAGGGTTGCGCTATTACTTTTATTTCGGAGGAAGAAGCAAGATATGCACCTGATTTGGCAAAAGCATTGGAGCTATCTGAGCAAGTTGTTCCTGATGACCTGAAAGCACTTGCTGATGGCTTTATGGCAAAAGTGAAACAAGGGCTTGAGCAGGCTCATGGAACTGGTTATGGAGGCAGTGGCTTTAAATTTAATGAAGAAGAAGACGAGGAGAGGAGAGCAGCGAAGAAAGCTCAAGCCAAGGGATATGGGTTTGAAGAGGATAAATCAGATTCGGAAGATGAAGATGAAAATATTAGGAAGTCGGGAGGTGACATCTCACAGCTTGCTCATATTCTTGCTGCCTCAAAAGGAACTGTCCCTGCTATACCTAGCCCCATCTCTCCTGCTCAGCTGATTTCTAATGGTGGACTAACTGTTCCGTTGCCAGCTGTTCTTGGTAATCTCCAAACTACTACAGTTTTGCCTACAGGGCTTCCCCTTACTACAAATGATGGGGCAGCTCGGGCAGCATTAGCTGCTATTAACCTGCAGCACAACTTAGCTAAGATACAGTCTGAAGCATTGCCTGAGCATTATGAAGCTGAACTAGAGATAAATGATTTCCCTCAAAGTGCTCGGTGGAAAGTCACACACAAGGAAACCTTGGGTCCAATTTCTGAGTGGACAGGAGCCGCTATTACCACCAGGGGACAATATTTCCCACCTGGTAAAATTGCGGGACCTGGGGAACGCAAGCTCTACTTGTTCATTGAGGGTCCTAGTGAGCAGTCTGTTAAGAGAGCTAAAGCAGAGTTGAAACGTGTTTTGGAAGACATCACAAATCAAGCTTTACAACTTCCTGGTGGATCTCAACCTGGCAAATACTCTGTTGTTTAAAGGGTACGATCTGGCCTATTTGAGCATATTATTACTTGCATATTTGATTGATAATGCCCCACAGATATATCCTCCTTTGGTTCACTCAGCTTGTAGTGAAATCATTCTATTAGTTACTATTTCATCATGTCTCATGCACTCTATATGCATTAAGTTACATACTTAGTAATGGTAATGATGTGAGTCCAGATTAGTAATGATTATTGTTCTTAATTTCTCATTCTTTTTTACATACAAATATACAATTGTACGCCAATTATCCTCAGCTGGATGGTCTGATTTGATTTAATGGTTTTTCTCTGTTTTCATAATATTTTATAGATTTTGCTTTAGTTCAGAGTTATTATATGATTCTTTTCTTGAGTTTAAGTTTATAGACTTGATTTGGTGTATAAGCAGACCTATTCAGCAGCAACCAGGTGATATTTGTTTAGCAAATAGCAATAGATTATCCTTTCCTAATTTTTCTCAAGATAGGAACCCATAGGTGTACTTCTGTTGCTACTTGGTGCCAAGGCAAAATGCTTCAGTTAGTAATCCTCCCCTTTCTCACCGACTTTGGACCATGTTGTCAGTGTACCTTATCCTGCTCAATTCCTCTTCCTTCTTGTGCATGTATGTGTAAACTAAAATTATTATGTAAATTTCAGCTGTCCTTTGTCCCTTGTGTTTATTTGTGTTTTCAAGCATTGAACTCTATCCTCTAATATATTTTTCCACTCTAGATATTGTTATGATCTCCAGATGTTTGTTATTAATTTATTTGCACAAGGTTTCTGCCCTGTTTAAGTTTTATTAACTTCTTTATCTTTTTTTTTATTTGTTACTGAGCAGATGGGCCTTCTGGGGCTTGCTTACATCCTCAATTTTGTCATTGCCCATACTTGACTTGTGGCTTTCAATGGTGGCAATCATGGCACGGCAGCAGCGGTTTCTTTTTTTTCATCCAGGTCCTGTTTAATTTGAAGCAAGGATCTCAAGACTCTTGTTTTGATGCGTGTTGTCACTTTGTGCATGAGTTGTAGGGTCCATGATACTATTAAACTCTATATGTTCATCTAATTATAATGTTATCTTTCAGGTTCTGGTTACAAGATACTTTATCAAAAAGAGAAAAGATGTGATGGGGGAAGATTGATGCATTAGCCATAGTCATAGTTTGAATTTCATCAAATGTAGAAAACAGGATACCTTTCAAGTTTTCCATTTAACAGGCATCTAAACTATCATATTTATAGGCTCAATAGCTTTAATATTGATACCTTTTGCTTGTACCTTGTATGGGAACTAATGAGTTCAGTTTTTTCTTTCTAGGATTGGTTGTTAGTGTTCCTTCTTCACTTAAAATGTAGCAGAGATGTAGCATCTGCTACTTGATATTCTTATCTTATGTTGACCTGTTGTGATTTATGCAGGGAATGTGTGCTTGTTATAGTTGTTCCGAGTTGTAGATTGCAACTGGAATGCTTGATGAGAAATATATAACACATATGGTTTGAAATATTGGTTTAGAATTTAGTTTATTAAGAATTTAACTGTAACTGGGGTCTATGTGCAAGGGCAAGCAGGTGGTCGTGGTCATACATGTATGTATGGGAAGCTCTGGCATGCTTTGTTTCTGGAAGGGTTTGAAAACCTCTGTCCTACCATAACATATAGGTAAAAATGCTGATTCTCCAATAAACAGTGCCAAACACTGAGGCACTCATAACTCATTCCTCTAGTATTGAACTCTTTGACCATGACTACTTAAGAGAAAGTTGCTCATTATTATCTAATTTAATTTACTTTTACCTTTTTGCACTGATGCATTTTCTGATAGCTTAAAAATGGTGAAGCTTTCATTATATTGAATGGTAGGCCTTTGCAGCTGAAGAACCTGATGGTGTGAATATGGGATGCCTGATGAAGAATAAGCGCCTTGTGCCCAGCTATTGGCCTGTTTTTTTCTTCTACATAAAAAATTATTTGAATAAGCTATGACATCAAATGTTTGATGGTGATACCATCTCAAATTTTAACTCTACGATACAACATTTTTCTTTTGGTAACTGCCCCTCCAAATGAGAAAATTTTATTTAACGGAATGATTCTATTAGATTTTGTACCACTGGATATTTTACGTTTGAGGGTTTGAATAAAGTGAAACAAGAGGGTGTGAATGCAGCAAGATATCTAAATCTAAAATGACATAAATTAAGCTTGTACATTAAAAATTAATCACTAATTAATTATTTGTATAAAATATATATTAAAACATAAAAAATAAGTGAAATAGAACACTGAAAGGACAGTTTGGTGCATAAACATAGCACGTTAACTAGAATCGGGATATAGCAACAGACATAACCCTTTTTCTTGCAATTAGCAATCTGATTATCAATATGCAAACACATCTAGCCATGTAGGAACCTTTACGAGATAGAATATAGTCGAGTTAATATTTAAAATGGTCTTTGAAAGATACCTCGATCTCCATATGAGTTCCCGAAAGATAAAGTTAATCAAAATCGTCCTCGAAAGATGACGGACATGACCACGTTAGTCTTTCTGTCATCTTGTCTGCTGAGCTGGCTAACGTGGATGACGTGTTCCGTTAACTTTTTGGGCGGATGATGCCTACGTGTACGCTGGGATTGCTGACAAGGTAGGTACGTTAAAAGAAATCAAATTAGTCCCTTGTATGATGAACCCTAATCCTAAATTCGATGGGAGATCGAAGAGTGGACACTGGGATATCTACGGCTATATCTCATTCAATAGAACATTCTAGTTCATGATCATACCAGGTCATCAAGTCAAATCAGTCTGCTACCTTAGCTGCTGATTCGATAGCCAAGCACTTGCACTAATTAATTGAGCTCCTGCGCTTCAAGAAAGGGTAAAAGCTTTGATTGAGAGGTTTCATTCTTGAATTAGCGCTTTCTTTCATGCCTGATTGGATGCAGCT
>NC_029787.2:11325979-11329260 GCF_000816755.2 Arachis ipaensis
CAGCAGGAAGAGGAAGAAAGAAAAAGAAGGGTCAGGAAGAAAGAAGCACCGGCCAGAGAGGAGTGTTAAACCCTCTCCTTAACAGTCGAGTAGCTTCCGCGAAGAGCAAATAAAGCAGCGAGAGGCTAATTTATGAGCTCGTGTAGTATGGTACTCGCCCCTATTCAGTCCCTGCATCCACAACCTCGTTATTGACGCCATTCGAATACTGGCAACCCACGCCCATTGGCAGGACTCCCTCGAGTCTCGCTTTACAAAATCTGAGGTTCTAGTTTCGGATGTTGCTCGTTCTAGACCGAATACACGACCCCGAGCTGGGTTTGAAGTTCTTCGACTGGGCTAACTCGAGACCTTTTTCTTGTTCCCTCGATGGCTTTGCTTATTCATCTCTTCTTAATCTTGGCAAGATTCAGAGTGTTCTCCAAGATCGAGCTGGTTCTGAACAGCATGAAAGTTGGGAACTTGAAACCTACCCATGAGGCTTTGAACTCTCTGATTCGAGCCTACGGAGATTCTGGGATGGTTGATGCTGCTCTCGGTTATTCTATACAGTGCGGAAAGTGCATGGTTGTTTCCCCAGTGTTGTTGATGCGTGGACATCTTTCCTATCTTTTTCTAGTGAATTTGCATCTAACTTGTTGAGTTTAATTAAGAATTAATTATATTTTAGCCACTATGGATGCTATTTTGAGTTTTGTGCAATTTTATTCATCCTAGGTAGCATTCGGATGGATTTGATGAAGTTTCTGCAGAGAAAGAGAAGAAACCAAGGAGATGACCAGCGAATACAGACGCGGACGCATGGCTCACGCGACCGCGCGGAATGGAGGAATTCGCAATGACGCGATCGCGTGCCTGACGCGAACGCGTGGACTGGAATCTACACAAATGACGCGAATGCGTGACCGACGCGTCCGCGTGACTCGTGAAAAGGACATGCGCCACGTGCAGAAAACACAGATTGGAAGCTGCAGAATTGACAAATCAAGTGGTCCCCACCCATCAGCTGAAAACTTGTTAATTAATTCGAATTTAAATTCAAATCTTATTTTAGGAAAAGATATTATTTTAATTTTAATTTTAGATATTTAATTTTTAAATTATTAGGATTATTTATAAAAGGGATCCCAGGGTGGTTCCAGAATAACATATTCCACAATATTATTCCATACAAAATTTACATTCCATATTCCATGAGCAACTAATCCTCCATTGTTAAGGTTAGGAGCTCTGTCTATTGTATGGATTGATAATATTATTTTTCTATTTTAATTCATGTTTTGATTTATATTTCAATAATTATTTTCGTTCTTTATTTTATGAATTTGGGTGGAACGGAAGTATGACCCACGTTCTATTTGGGTTCTTGTATAACTTGGAAAAGCTCTTTACTTGAACAATAGCTTGAAAACATATTATCCTGAATTTCTAATTGTTTGTATTTAATGTGATACATGACATATAATCCCTTTATTTTTGGATAATTAGGATTCTTGTGGCATATAAACTAGAATTTGATCATCACCCTCTAATTGGAATTAATTGACCAAGGAATTGGCAGTTGATGAATTTTAGAGGAGACTAGGAAGGTCTAAGGAATTAGGGTTTAGTCACAAATAGTTTGCCATGAATTAAATCTTACATGATTAAAATTAGTTAATAAGAAAAGTCAATCCCTTTATTGATTTCATGGGACCTTTCCCACCCTCATATTCAAACAACTATATTCTAGTGGCAGTCGATTATGTGTCCAAGTGGGTGGAAGCTGTGGCTTTGCCCACCAATGATGCCAAGGTGGTAATGAGCTTTCTTTAGAGATATATCTTCAGCCGGTTTGGTGTCCCAAGGACACTCATTAGTGATGGAGGAAGTCACTTCTGTAACAGACAGCTGGACTCTCTTCTGCATAGATATGAAGTCCGTCATAAAGTGGCAACCCCCTATCACCCTCAGACAAGTGGACAGGTTGAAGTTTCCAACAGGGAACTTAAGAGAATTTTAGAGAAGACCGTCAGTATTTCAAGAAAGGACTGGTCTAGGAAGCTTGATGATGCTCTCTGGGCATACCGGACAGCGTACAAGACTCCTATTGGCATGTCCCCTTATCAGTTAATCTATGGCAAAGCCTGTCACTTACCAGTCGAACTGGAGTATAAAGCTTACTGGGCAATCAGATATCTGAATCTTGATTCAGAAGCTGCAGGAATTAAGCGGATGCTTCAGTTGAATGAGCTTGATGAATTCAGATACTCAGCCTATGAGAATGCCAAGCTCTATAAGGAGAGAACTAAGCTATTGCATGACAAGAAGATAGCCATCAGAGTCTTTGAGCCAGGACAGAGAGTGCTTCTATATAATTCAAGGCTCAAATTCTTTCTCGGAAAGTTGAAATTCCGGTGGTCAGGACCGTTTGTGATTATCAGAGCTTCACCATATGGTCATGTGGAAATACAGGAAGAGAATTCTGACAGAAAATTTACAATGAATGGCATTCTTGTAAGAAAATATTTTGAATTTTTTTCACTAACTAGAATTAATTTTAAAATAAAAAATTATTTTATACATTATATTATAAAATAGTATAGTCATTCATTTTTTTTAATGGTAATTATTATCAAATAAAATAATTTAAAAATGGAGAAAAACATATATTCCAATCTAGGAATAATAATTCATTTTTCCATAGAATAAATTATATATTGAATAACAAAAGTTATTATAGTTTCTTTTTACACAAATTAATATATTCAACTACAGTGTTTTGGTAATATTGCCAAAAAATATTAATCAATCTAATAGTTTTTGTAATGACATAAGTTTATAAGTTTAGAAACTTGAAAATCATGTAATAAAATATAAAATTTTAACCCGTAATAACGTTGATCATATTGTTTGACTTCCTCAATAAATATGATACCAATAAATAAAATTGTCACAGTTAAATTTCAACAAAGGCAAATCTCCATAAGTATTGCTATCATCAATTAGAATTGTTCTACTTTCAAGACAAATACTATTTTCTTTTACTGTATTTTCCAACTCGACAGATCGAGAACTAATTATCCACGGATTGAAACTCCATTTATTAAGGGTCTGCCACTAGCCAATAAGTTGTTACATACACAAGATGGGATTCGAAATTCTAATACTTAATTAGGTAGACGAGTGAGATGATCACTCAATCAATCCAAATCAGTTAAAATAAATACTAATTATTTTTAATATTAAAAATAATTAAACTTTGATTTTAATTATAATTTTATAAAATATTTATAATAATA
>NC_029787.2:11329284-11367041 GCF_000816755.2 Arachis ipaensis
TGTACGGAAATATACACTAGTGTATTTAAAAAAACGTGTAGTCTTTGTCAAAAATATTTTTTTATAAACCTCCATTAGAAATTTATAGTACTATAAAATTGTTATTAGGCAAAAAAAATCTTAAACAAAACTCTTAAAACTCTCAAATAAAAAATAAATAAGGTTGTCAATTGTCAAATTTTTATATATGATCACTTAGCTCAAATGTGCTTTTAGCCAAGCCACCAGTCTTTCTACAGCCATGGTCACAAGCTGATTGCTACAAGAGACAATAAAAACACGTATCCATAGATAGAAATTTCAGAGAGAATCTCTGTACCTTACATCTTTACCGTAGTGTGACCCATAAATAAATGGGTACATTAATTTTGTGCAATTCTAGAATAGATAAATTATACGTTGTTGAGTTACGTTGTATTCTAAATTTCAAATTTTAATATTATTGTGTAATAAAAAGTAATCAGCTAAAACGTGAATTTATCACAAACTTCAAATACATGGATGGAACTTAGACTGAAGCAATTAGGCTACAAAAAAATACATCATACATGGGAAAGCCCAGACATGTGGGCTAGATGGCCCAAATTGGAAAGCCCAATACTGAGGAAGAGAACTTGAGCTCACCGTTTTCACAGCTCAACATACTGACACTTGCTCCCTCCGCAGACGACGACGGAGCCTCCGCCGTGATTTCACACAGTACAGAACCACAGAGGCCCCTGCTCCTTTTCTCCGCCCTCAAAATACCACACTTTCATCGTTCACTTATCTAAAAAACCTAACAACTCTTTCCGTATTCCAATTTTTAACAAGGTATGTATCTACCCTCTCATCGTGCTTCTTTCGTATGTACACATCTTCAGAAAGATACGTATCCGCCACTGTATGAAACCCTACTTTTATAGTGCAGCTGGAGGAGACTCTCATGGAGGTTCCATCGAGTGAGAATTTAGAGCAAACAGCGGTTTCCTCAGTCGACGCCGTTAATCCACACAGTGATGATGTGGTACCTGATTCTTCCAACCACAGGTACTTCATTGTTACGGGAGACTTCTTGTTTGTCCTTGATTCGTTTTTCTGATTCATTTCCTTTTTTAGGGATGGTGAGCAAGATAGTGAGCAAAGGGATGATGATGTTTCTCGGGAAGAAGTGAGGAAGGTTCTAGAAGTCATTGCATCTACTGGGAAGTTCTGGTGCGAGTCGTTTTAGTAACTGAATTTTTGTTCCTTTAGGTTATGGCTGGTTGATCTGAGAAATATGATTATTGTTTTGTGTGTAACTGAACATTGTTAATGCACACGGTAAAAATTAAATATATAGATGTGAAATACAATACAATACAATGGAATAGAAAGACGTGAAATGATGTAGTACTATTTTGCATTGATTCTCCACAGAAATCTTTGCTTGTGCATGATGATAGTTCCAAAAAATTAAATATTAAGATCTGTGATGTACCAAACCCTGAACTGATGATAAGATTCTTGAAGGATCAAGTTCATGTTATTTTGTGTTTGATTATCATAGTTAGTGACCGAGTTAGATGGCTGAGATTTTAGGGATTCTTTTTCCCCGTCATCAATTAGGTGCTAAGGCCGTCTTTTGGCACCTTACCATCACTCTAGTTATTGGTTCATTGGTTGTTTCAGTGGACCTAGACTTGGAAATGGACCTTTATTTTTGAGTGCTAATGTGGTGCACTTTCTGAATGACAGGCATGACTGGGATAAGCTCAAGACTATGCTATCTTTTCAGCTGAAGCAGGTATGGGGAGGTATGCTAGCATGCATTCTTGTGTATATTGTATTGGTTCTTAGTGTATTGGTTCTTAGTGGTATGCTAGCACGTAGTTTTTTTATACTTTGTAACTTGTAAGTTCATAATGTTATTAAACTTGTGTTATTCTAGCATGATAGTTCTTACTTTCAACACATGGTATGAAAAGCGACGTTGTTTTTGTTTGTTAATAGTGACCTTACACTTAAAGTGTTTTGTCTTTTTAATAATGCTTTCACCATATTTGTAATACAGGTATTAGCAGAGTACCCTGAGGCAAAAATGACTAGTGAACAGCAATATGCTTCTTTAGGAGAATCCTACTCTGAGGTGGTCAACAAGTTGGATGATGGTACCATATTGTTAGCCAAGAATCTATAGAGTAGACCAATCTTTGAAATTACTTTTGATAAAAGTTATTGAACTGAATTATTTGGAAATGTTAAACATTTTCAATTTTATAGATTATCTAGCACCAAAATAAAACAACAACATTAACCAAATTTTTTAGACAATATGTTAATGAATTACGTAATTTCTGGTAATTCTTAATATTCAAATTCTTGTAATAGTTTTGATTATGCCTACTTGTTGTTCTAGGGTTTAACTCGAACCTATAGCAGTTGTTTGGTAGAAGATTAGCAATGAAAGAAAAGCTTCCAAGGCTTAGCATGAGCTGTATTGATCATTGAGCTGATAACTCATTCATACATATTTAAATGAAATTCACTCTATCTTATTTGATGCCATAATGAAGTAGCCTTTGTTTAGCTGTTAGAACAATGTTTCTTATTTTATGATAAACTTCTATACTCAACCCAGGCACCTTCATTCATATTGCACAACAAATCTCCTAAGTCTAAAATTCATCTCTTTTCAGAATGTGTACAATGTTTGTTAATTACTTAGGTTCTTACTTATTTTAAGTGTTTATTCTGTTCTTGGTTCACTAAACTATTTGGTAATTTATCTGGATTGTAGCGCTTACTTGTTTCATTGAAGGTCCTCCCTTTACATTGCAAAGGCTTTGTGAGGTATATCCAGTTCTTTTGTATGTTGTCCAATAGCATATTGGAGCATCAGTGTCTGAGTTTATCTGTTCAACATTATAACATGGTTACATAAAATAATGTTTCTCTGATATTGCACTGAGCAGATCCTATTGGATGCAAAAGGCATTTATCCACATCTTTCGAAGCTTGCTTTGGCCCTGGAAAAGGTATCCTTCATCGAGGCAAATCAAATCCTGTATTTGGAGTTGTTTAATGATTCATTTTATGATCAGTTATCAACTCATATGTTGTTTGATGAAAGCAATGTTTCTCGACTCGTGTGGTGTTTCATTTGTAGAACTTGTTAGTTACATCCACATTGACAATATCTACTGATCCATTTCCACAAGCAACAACAGTACAAGAGCTAGATGAGCAAGAGAATGCAAATGAAAAACAACAGCTGCAACTCGATGGCATAGAAAATGGCACTGAACCTCCGGTAGCTGACAAGGATGAAGTGATGGCTGAGGCAGATACAGGTGAGGATATGACCATTGACACAGTTGCTTCGGAAGACGCTAAATCATCAGAAACAAAGTCTGAGCCAGATGCTAATAATGCATAGCCTTTGTTTTGTGTTCAATGTTGTATGTTAAATCCATTACTTGATATGAGCATTTGATCCGTATATTTTCTGCTGTTGAGCACGAACTGCTATGAGGACATTATGGACATTGATCATTGCAGTGTTAATCCTTACATTTTCGAATTTCTTAGCACTTGAAATCAGGACTTTGTATCTCTTAGATGCTATGATTATATTGGTGGCATGAGGATCAAGATCTGTGCATCATGCTTTTTAATCTTCTGAAGCTATTTTACACATTTGTCATCCTCATTACTCCGAAGCTACATTTTTTATTGATTGGTTTTCACTTTTCAGCAATGAATGCCTCCTTTTGGTTAAATTGAATTAGGTCTTGTGCAATCCGAATCTTTAAAGGAAGGGTTTCTTATGTGAAATATTTTTCTGATGGGGCCGATCTTTAGGGAATGAGAACCGGGTTCTACTTCTACAATATTATTCGTGCACTAAATATTTTTTATACTCATATAAAAATATTGTTATAATTAATTATATATTTGGATTGTTTTTCTAATTAACAAATTTTTAATAATATTTAATTTAAAGCAAAGATAAAAATTTATATTCAAAACACTCTTTATCTTCATGCATAGTTTCAATTGATAAAAAATATATTTTTTTAATTTTATATTTAATTTTTTAAACAATCTTTAAGTGCATTATTCTTTCAAAATTATTAATTTATATTTGTATTATATCGCCTCACTATATCAAACACTATTCTTTCTCTTACTATATATTGTTCTATATATATATACATGTCATTGTCTCATCGTCACTATTATATCAAACACTATTCTTTCCTTCCACATCCTCTTCATCCGATCGTTATTAATTATTACCAAGTATCATCATCGCAACTTTTACTCTTATCTATCATTTTGATTTATAATTATCTGTTGTGTTAATTTTTATGAGTTGTTGAAGTTTTGCTAAAAGAATTAAGACATAAAGCATTTAAAATTTTTCGAAATTATCAAAATTTGATGTCAGTAATCTTAAAACACAATATCAAAATATATTATTTTCAACCAAAATAATAAAAAATAGTACATAATTGTAAATTTTTTAACTAATAATTATAAATTTAATTTGCAGTTTAATATAGTACCTTAGGACAGAAGACAACCATTATTATCCACATTTGACTATTATTTTATAAGTTTTATATTTATTTTATTGTGCACATCAATTAAACTATACTTTATTATTTCATTTTACATGTTTTGAAATATCGTCGTCATATTATAAGGATGAGATTAATTTTCATAATCTAATACGAATCTTCTTATTATTTTGTTCGTCATTTGAATACTATCCATAAAAAATAGTTAGTCAAAGTGAAACACTATATAAAGAGAGATAGAAAACTTTTAGATTTATCGTTCTGGTTTGCTTCTTAAACCTCACTTAATATACTCAAATTCAATAGTTTTGATGGTGGTGATTCTTTGTAATTAGTTAAAAAGTTTTAACTTTCTCTTTCTCTTTTTAACTCTCCTTACGATTTTGAACAAATTTAATTTTGTTATTAAAAAACTAATTTTTAAGTTTAGAATATTTTTAACTTTCTATATATAATAAGTATCTTTTAAATTATCTAATGCATAAAAGGTTACAACTTTTCATGTATCTTGAAAGTTAAAAATTAAAGTTAAATTATATTATTTTTTTTATTAAGTACAAAAATAAACATTAAGTCTAAATGATATTAATTCTTTTATTAAGGTAGAGAAACTCCATGAAAGGGTAATATTAAGTTCCATGTTCTTATATATGAGAACATGTACCATTTATTATTTTATATATAAGAGTAAAGTATCGTTTTTGTCCCCAACGTTTGGGGTAAATCCTATTCTGTCCCTAACGTTCAAATCGTCCTATTTGTATCCTTAACGTTTGTAAAAGTGATTCAATGTTATCTTACCGTCAATTACACATCATGAGCGCTTTAGTTTGAGTTTTAAAAATTTCTTCTTGAAATTAGAATACAAATGTCTGAGATAGAATCAATGATCCACTCCGAAAAATAACTCATCAAAATTTGAAACTAATTCCTACAACATTTATATAATTCACTTTTCTAGGGACATAATTGAATCCAAACACAAATAGTGGGTATAATATTAAAATCGAACACATCCAAATGAGACCTAATTAAAAATAAATACATTCAAATGAGAATAATTGAAAAATATAATCTGATTTGTTAGTATAATTGATAGTAGGATAACATTGAATCACTTACCCCAAACGTTAACGACAAAAACGATATTTTACTCTATATATAATCTTTGTACCATATAACAAAAGGTAAAAATCTATAAAGCCAATATAAAGAGTTGATCACGACTTTAGTTTCTAATTTTTTTGGACTATATTTACCCTCTAACAAACCATTTCATAAAGCAAATTATAAAGACAAAATAGTCATAAAATTTATTTTGAAAAATCTAACAACGTTACACTAAAATAAAAACAGTTTTATTACTCCTATAACCATGATAACACATCTCCCAATAAAAAAATACTGAGTGTCTGTAACTAAGCGAACATCAATGTCTTCACATTTTTTACCATCTTCATGTTTTGTTTAATTCTATGTTTGTTTTAGTTTATATCCTTTATTTTATCAATGTCTTTATATTATTCACCGTCTTTATGTTTTGTTTAATTTTATGTTAGTTTTAGTTTATATCCTTTTGTTTAAAACGTCCTGGTACTCTCACCAATAGTTTAATTTCACTCTAATTATTTTGTTAAAGTTTTTTTTTTTTGGAAAATCTACCAATTTTGTTCTTCATGCACACTTTTATGTGTTTCTCTTATTATCGCCCTTCTCCTTTCTTCAACACGCTCAATTGCATCGCCTCCATCGTCTTTCATTGCCTTCATCGACTGCAAATTTTATTCGATTATTTCATGCATAACTTCAACTTACATTTTTCCTTCTCTTTACTTTACTTATTTAATTTATATTTTCAATCATTCTTCTATCCTTTTAATTTATTCTTAATTTTTCACGTAAAAAATAGTTCTGTCTTTTTTTTTATTTTATCAATTTGACGTAGAAAGAAGAAAATTTTTTTATCTGATATGTGTTCTTATATTTTCTGAGTACTACTGTTGTCCATCACCACAAAAATAAAAGATGACAAAAAATACACAAATTTTTTCTTTAAAAAAAATTCAATAAATATATACCCAATGCTCTTCATTAAGAATAGGTATTTAAGTTTAAATCTATTCTCTCAAATTATTGATACCATTCAAACTGAATATACTTTAAAGTTTTACCAGGATTTGAATAATATACATAGACTTTCTCTTCCAATATTGAGAAGGTTTTGTATCCATGGTTAGAAAAATAAAATAAAATTTACATAACCCAAGAGATAGAAAAAGACAGAAAAAATTATGTAATTATTGACATAATTAATACCTATGTATTAATTACAGTAAGAGATCTGATTTTGATAATTATACTTTATAAATATGAGACTAATAGGATTACCTGAAAGATAAAAGGGAGTACTATATTTATTAGTGGAACGAAAAAGAGGACACAATGAGTAGGAGTGTGCCTAAAATAAAAAAGTAACCGCAATATGAATGAAGGAAAGTTAATAATAATTGCATTTTATACCAGTTTTTAAAATGCAATTACGTCAATAATAAGGTTAAGATTGTTATACGAAAATTGGACACTATTTTTTCTGTATTCTCTTTATATATTGTTTTAGATTATGAATGTTGAGTTAAGAAATTAACTAAAGTAATTAGTGATGACAAACATTATTTTTGGTAAATAAATAATTAGTATGGATTAATTACAAATTGCATATTACTAATTATTTATGTATTGTAGGCCAAATCCAATTCCATAACCCAAATAGAATGAAAAACAAACAGAAAAGAATAATGGGCTGAAAACAAAATTGAAGCCCAAGGAAAAGAAAAGAAAGAAGTCAGATGGGTTGCTCAAATGAATACCCGAACCAAATCCAGCTTAATTTCAATTCCCTCCATCTTGCTCCAACCAAAGCAACGTTCCTCTCCTCTCAAATCAAGACTTCAGAAAAGTAAGAAAGAGAAAGAGAGAAAAAGCTTCCTCCATAAGCTAGTAACCAAAGAAGCAAGAGAGAGAAAGTTTAAGCTTGAAGCACATAAGCTAAAGCAGAAAATCTAATCCAAATCAAGCTTAGGTTAAAGGTAATCCATCTCATCTGGCTTGCATCAAATCTTCTTCCCTTCTTCCCAACTCTCTACTCTATCCGAAAATGGCATTCAAGGGAGAGTTGTTCTCTACTCTATTCTGCTGTACATCTACGGTCACAAGTGATACTTGGGGACCAAGTAGTTACTCAATGGCTGAGATCAAGTTGACCATGAGAAGATTTCTATGGTTACTGCTTTGTGGCTTTCGGCCAAGATGAAGGAGTCAGAAGCAAAGTTTCTACTCTAAGGTTTAATGTGAAAAAGTGAATCTATGGGTTGGTGAAGCTCAAGGCTCAAGGTGCTGACCTTGGAAGAAGAACCCAGCAACATGCAAGGAGATAAAAAGAAGCTTGCTGTTCATTCAGAAGGTAAGGAGAGAAAACCAGAGTGTGAGAACAGTGTTCTGTTAGGAAGTTCCTCTACTTGGATAATACTTTCTTTCAAAGAAGCCTTCGGCCAATACTGAAGAACTGCATCTGAGGTTTGCGAATCTGGTTTTGCACATAGCAAAGAGGCTGTTGATGAAGTCAATCTCCTTCATGTTTTACTGATTGTAATGTACTTTTCTAAGTTTATCTTTCTGTAATTTCTTGAGAGAAAAGGCATAGTGAGAAAGCTTAAGAAAAAGCCATGAGTAGAAAAAGGTTGAGTGAAACACTTGAGAGAAAAACCTAGAGTTATTTTTTGATTTCTTTAGGTTGGTTAAGTGTCTTGTATCTTGTACCTGTAAGGTATCCCTTTCTTAGTTGGGTTAGCACTAAGAGGTATAGTTAGGTATTATCATAGCCAATGTCAAGTTAGGTTAGAACTTGAGTGTGAAAGGATTGGGTCAATCCTGTGTTATTGGTGTATGTAATACTGTTAACTATAGTGAAATTCTTCTATAGTTGTGGAGGAGACTGGATGTAGGTTGCATAGCACAAGGCAACCGAACCAGGATACCTGCTGGTGTTAGCTTTTCTCTTCTCTGCTGTGTTCTGTTTTCTAATATTCATGAGACAAAAATAAATTGTCTCATAAATTTCCGCTGCTGAGTTCAAATAGAATCAGAATTGCAAATTTGTTTTAAAAGGGTAATAACAGCAACTAAAAAGGAAGGCATAGATTCAACCCCCTTCTCTAAGCCTACCACAACCTTCAATTGGTATCAGGAGCTAAGGTCTCAAGAATCAAGCTTAACCGCTTGGAGCAAAGATCCAATGGTGAACAACTTGGGCACAACCACAGTTGCCTACACCCTCACTGAAGGCCACTCAAACAACCGGCCACCTTTCTTCAACGGGAAGAACTACTCCTACTGGAAGGAAAGGATAAGGATTTTCATCCAATCCATTGACTACAACATATGGAAGATTGTTGTGAGCGGTCCCAAAATCCCAACAAAAACAAGTGCTGATGGAGTGGTGACTCCAAAAGAAGAAGCTGAATGGAATGAAGATGATAAGAAGAAGATAGAGCTGAATGCTAAAGCAATCAACCTTCTTCACTGTGCTATCAGCTTTGAAGAGTACCGAAAGGGGTCTAGATGCAAGACAACCAAAGAAATCTGGGAAAAACTCCAGGTTACACACGAAGGCACTAAACAAGTCAAAGAAACGAGGATTGATATGCTGCGAAAAGAGTACGAGATGTTTAGCATGAAGGATGGAGAAAGCATTGATGAAGCGTTTGAGAGATTCTCAATCATAATCAACAACCTTGATGCTATGGGTACAAACTATGTAGAACAAACCTTGGTGAGAAAACTCCTTAGAAGCCTCACAAAAGAATGGGAAAATACTGCCACTGTCCTAACCGAGAGTAACAACATAAGTCCCATAACCTATGATGAGCTGAGAGGAAAACTCCTTGCCTATGAAGCCACACACACAAACATAGACTCAAAGAAAAAGGGAATAGCCCTCAAGTCACAAATAGAACTGAAAGAGAGTGAGTCTAGTAATGGTATTTCAGATGACGAGCTTTTGTTTTTTGCTAGGAGATTTAGAAGGATGATGAAGAACAAGGGCAAATACAAGGGTTCAAGTTCAAAGGAGCACAAGATAGACTTGAGCAAGGTGACGTGCCATCACTGCAAGGAGGCTGGACATTTCAAGCTAAACTGTCCAAAGCTCAAGAAAGAGGATAAAAGCAAGAAGGAAAGAAAGAGAGTACTCATGGCAGCTTGGGAGGATCTTGAAAATGACTCAAATGAAGAAGAAGAATCTGAAGGAGATGACAAAGACTGCTTCACGGATGGAAACAACAATCTTGATGAGGTAAACTATTATGATTTGACCATTGAGGACTTGCATGCTATTATTGATGATCTCACTTTAAACACATCAAAACTGCTTGACAAATACAATGAATGCAGATCTGAAAGAGATGTGTTAAGAGCTGAAAATGATTTTTTAAAAGAAAAAGTGAAGGAAACTGAATGTGCCTTGAACATTATTGAAGAAAACATATTTCTAAAATCTGAACTTGAAAAATTAAAAGGAAAGCACATTGTGGATCCTTCTCATGAGTTAATTGCTGAAAATGAAAGATTAAATGATATGATCAAAAGGCTGAATGGTGACTAAGCAAAATTTGCTCAAGGTTCTAGCAACTTGGATAAATTACTTGCAAGTCAAAGGCCATTGTTTGAAAAATCTGGTTTAGGCTACTGATGCGTGAGCATCTTGTCTATCTTTTCCTAGTGAATTTGCATCTAATTTATTGAGTTTAATTAAGAATTAATTATATTTTAGCCACTATGGATGCTATTTTGAGTTTTGTGCAAATATTGTTTATTTTAGGTAGCATTTGGCGGAATTTGATGGAGTTTCTGCAGAGAAAGAGAAGAAGCCAAGGAGATGACCAGCGAATACCGACGCGGACGCATGGCTCACGCGACCGCGCGGAATGGAGGAAATCGCAATAACGCGATCGCGTGCCTGACGCGAACGCGTGGACTGGAATCTGCACAAATGACGCGAACGCGTGGACGACGCGGACGCGTCACATGCGCCACGTGCAGAAAATGTAGAAAAACGCTGGGGGCGATTTCTGGGCTGTTTTAACTCAATTTTCAGCCCAGAAAACACAGATTAGAAGCTGTAGAATGGACAGAACAAGTGGTCCCTATCCATCAACTGAAGATTTGTTAATTAGTTCAAATTTAAATTCAAATCTTAAATTAGGAAAAGATATTATTTTAATTTTAATTTTAGAAATTTGATTTTTAATTAATTAGGATTAGTTATAAAAGGAATCCCAATAAGGTGGTTCCAGAAGAAAAGATTCCACAACATTATTCCATACAAAGTTACATTTCATATTCCATGAGCAACTAATCCTCCATTGTTAAGGTTAGGAGCTCTGTCTATTGTATGAATTGATAATATTATTTTTCTATTTTAATTCATATAAAAAAAATTTTCAAAATATTTATTTATTTATTTAGTATTTTTTATTTTATTATTTTATACAGGTTACCTCACAGGGACTTCTCTACACTCTGACGTAGAGAGTCCCATTTTTTTCTTGTTTTCTGCTTGTGTATGCGTAGGAACAGAAACAAAGGACATCTCTTAGACTTTGATCCTGAACCTGAAAGAACTTTCAGGCGACGTTTACAACAAGCAAGATTTTGCAAGGCTGCAGAATTCACTATGGCAAATAATAATGCTAATGCCAATGTGGTAAATCCGAATGGGGATGATCAACAGAGGAGAGTGCTTGGCTCTTATTCTGCCCCTACTGCGGATCTCTATAGAAAAAGTATTGTGGTGCCTCCTATAACTGCAAACAACTTTGAGTTGAAGCCACAACTGGTCACTCTGGTGCAGCAAAACTGCCAGTATCATGGACTTCCTCATGAAGATTCAAATCAGTTTATATCTGATTTTCTGCAGATATGTGATACTATGAAGACAAATGGAGTGAACCCAGAGGTGTACAAACTCATGCTTTTCCCGTTTGCTCTGAGGGATAAAGCAAAGCTATGGCTAGATTCCCAACCAAAGGAGAGTCTGAATACGTGGGAAAAGGTTGTCACGGAATTTCTCACTAAATTTTTCCCACCAAAGAAGCTAACTAAGCTTAGGTTGGAGGTTCAGACTTTCAAGCAAAAGGAGGGTGAAACTCTTTATGAAGCTTGGGAAAGGTACAAGCTGCTGACTAGGCAATGCCCTCCGGACATGTTCTCCAAGTGGACTCAACTAGATATTTTTTATGAAGGCTTGGGTGAGATGTCCAAGATGAGCTTAGATACCTCTGCAGGCGGTTCGTTGCACAAGAAGAAGACACCAGAGGAGACTATTGAGTTGATTGAATTGGTTGCAAGCAACCAATATTTATACTCATCTAACAGGAATCCTGTGAACTCTGAGACCTCTCAGAAGAGAGGCGTGTTGGAAGTGGAAGCTATTAATGCTCTTCTTGCTCAGAACAAGCTTATGTCCCAACAGATAAATCTACTTACTCAACAGATGGGTGGCATGCAAGTCTCAGCAATCAACACTCAAAATCCACCCCAAGAAACCTCCTATGACATGGCAGGTAATTTTGTTCAAAATGATAATCATGATTATGCTCAACCTTCTTATGAACAGGTGAATTACATGGGGAGTGGCCCTAGGAATCCCAACAATGATCCATATTCTAAGACGTACAACCCGGGATGGAGAAATCACCCAAACTTTGGGTGGAGGGACCAACCTCAGAGACCTCAAAACTTCAACAATAGTTCTCAGGGTGGTTTCTAGCAAAACAATGATTTGGAAGCAATATTGACAGGTTTTAGATAGGAAACCAGAGCATCCATCAAGAACCTGGAGATTCAAATGGGTCAATTAGCCACAAAGGTTAATGAAATTGATCAGAGGACCACTAATAGCCTTCCTGGTAATACAATTCCAAATCCAAGAGAAGAATGCAAGGCTATCACTGTAATAAGTGAACAAGTGGCAAGTACGGAAGCACAAGTTATACAGGAAACCAGAGCCTCTATTAGAAACTTAGAGGTGCTAGTGGGCCAACTGAGCAAGCAAATACTTGAGAGGTCTGCAAGTACATTTCAAGAGGCTATAGTGGTGAATCCAAGAGAAGATTGCAAGGCGATTCAATTGAGAAGTGGTAAAGTAGCTAGCTCTGAGGCCAAGGCCAATGAAGAGCTAGTTGAAAAGGAAGCTCCAGAGGAGAAGAAAGGAGAAGTGGAGCACGCCCCTCCAAAGCGTGCAGACAACCCATTCCCAGACTCTCTTGACACTTATCCTACACTGCCAAAGGCTCCTGAGTACAAGCCTAAGATACCGTATCCTCAGAGACTTCAAAAGGAGACAAAGGACAAGCAGTTTTCAAAGTTCTTGGAAATCTTCAGAAAGTTACAAATCAATATTCTTTTTGCTGAGGTTTTGGAGCAAATGCCTATCTATGTCAAGTTCATGAAGGAGCTTTTGTCAAAGAAAAAGCGTTTAAAGGGAGATGAGACAGTAGTCCTGACTAAGGAATGTAGTGCTGTCATTCAGAATGACTTGCCAAGGAAGATGCCAGATCCAGGGAGCTTTCAAATTTCATGCACCATTGGGAGCACAACCTTTGAGAAAGCCCTATGTGATCTAGGGGCAAGCATAAATCTAATGCCCTTATCTGTGATGAAGAAGCTGCATATCCAAGAGGCACAACCCACAAAGATAGCATTACAGATGGCAGACAAATCTATGAAGCCTGCATACGGATTAGTGGAGAATATCTTGGTCAAAGTGGGTAAGTTCTTCCTCCCAGCAGATTTTGTGATTCTTGACACAGGAGAGGATGAGAATACCTCTATAATTCTAGGAAGACCATTCCTAGCCACTGGAAGAGCTCTGATTGATGTAGAAGTGGGTGAATTAGTGCTTAGAGTGCATAATGAGCAACTGGTCTTTCATGTCTTCAAAGATGTACATTCAACAGGTGAAGAAGAGAGGTGCATACAGGCTGAGCTTATTGATCCAAACCTTCAAGAACCCCCTGATGATGCACAGCAGGATTTGCAACTCAAACCTCCTGTGGTGACAACCGATAAAATCCCGCCTGACATCAAACCTAAGTTTGGTGTTGGAACTACATCATCCACCAAGGAGGAGGTCCCCAAAAAGAAAAAAATACCCAGAGGATGGAGAAACAAAAAGATCCCCACTGAAGGTTTCTCCCCAGGAATGAAGGTGGTGTTGACCAGCAATCCAGCATGGGTTTATACAGTAATCAGAATCCTCTCTCTGGAGCATATTGAGCTACGTTATGGAGACATAGAAAAGAAGTTCAAAGTAAGGGGTGAAGAGCTAAGCCCCTATGATCCTCCTCCTTAGAGGAGCTGACCGTCAAGCTAGTGACGATAAAGAAGCGCTTGTCGGGAGGCAACCCGATAATTTCATATCCTTCGCTATTTTTCATAGTAGTTTTTCTTAGTTATTTTATTTTTATTGAGTTCTTACTAATTTTCTGATCATGCAGCTATGATCTTCCAGGAACCGAACACCTCAAGCTAAAAAAAAAAGGGGGGCACACGACGCGTAAGCGTCCTTGACGCGAACGTGTCAATCATGTGTGCGTGAAGATTAAATATTGACAGCGAGTTGCGCGGGAGTGGCGTTGGACTTATGCCTTTCGCACAAATGATACCACGCGAACGTGTGCCCCACGCGTTCGCGTCGCCTGTGATTTATGCCACCCACGCGTCCGCGTCACTCACGCGGCCGCGTGCCCTAGAATTCGACGTGAAAAGGGTGCACGACCGAAAGTTGTGCTAGAGTGGTGCTGGATGGACGCTAAACGCATAATTCTTCCCACGCGGACGCATGGCTCACACGTCCGCGTCATATCCTTCTAATGGCCACTCACGCGATCGCATGCCCCACGCGATCGCGTCACCCTGGATTTGGCAACAAATAAAATTTCAAACAAAGAGTTGTGCGAGCGCGAGGCTGCCCTCGCGCCAGTAGCGTGGAACGGGTCACGCGACCGCGTGACCGACGCGATCGCGTCAATCAGTATACGCGCAATTCGCGCGACCGCGTGCCCCACGCGGTCGCGTCGCTTGCGCCGCCCAGTTTTTTCTCTCTCTCTCTCTCCCAATCCTAATTCTCTTTTATTCTCTTATCCTTTTATTTTTTTTCTTTCATTTAAATATTTGTCTCTTCTATTTTCAGTTCTTCTTTGCTTGAGGACAAGCAAACCTTTAAGTTTGGTATTGACGCTGCGCTTATAGGTTTTCTAGTACAAAAGGGAGGCGAATCATCTTCACGAAGGAGCACAACCTGAAGAATAAAGCGGATAATTAAGGTGGTTGAGTTCCTTTCATTTTTTGTTCCTCCCCTCTTTTTCTATGTTATGTTCCGGTTTCCTGCTACTTTGTCTTGTTTATTGCATGATCCTTTATTAGTTAGAATCCTAGGACTAGTTTAGTTTTCTCTTAATTGTTTAATTCTGAAAAGATGTCTTATGTATTGCCCACTAAGCTTGAAATCAAAAAGAAAGAAGAACAGATGTAGTGCATGAGAATTTGAGTTTAATTTTTAGAATAGTCTTATTTACTTAAATGTGGTGGTATTTTCTGTGATTCTGAATGCATGCTTGAACAGTGCATATTTTTTATAGTGAAGTTTATGAATGTTAAAATTGTTGGCTCTTGAAAGAATGATGAAAAAGAAAAATGTTATTGATAATCTGAAAAATCATAAAATTGATTCTTGAAGCAAGAAAAAGCAGTGAAAAACACAAAGCTTGCGAAAAAAAAAAGAAAAAAAAACAAAAAAAAACAAAAAAGAACTAAAGAAAAAGCAAGCAGAAAAAGCCAATAACCCTTTAAACTAAAAGGCAAAGGGTAAAAAGGATCCAAGACTTTGAGCATTAATGGATAGGAGGGCCCTAAGGAATAAAATCCTGGCCTAAGCGGCTAGATCAAGCTGTCCCTAACCATGTGCTTGTGCCATGAAGGTGTCAAGTGAAAAGCTTGAGACTGAGCGGTTAAAGTCGTGGTCCAAAGCAAAAAGAGTGTGCTTAAGAACTCTGGGCACCTCTAACTGGGGACTCTAGCAAAGCTGAGTCACAATCTGAAAAGGTTCATCCACTTATGTGTCTGTGGCATTTATGTATCCGGTGGTAATATTGGAAAACAAAATGCTTAGGGTCACAGCCAAGACTCATAAAGTAGCTGTGTTCAAGAATCAACATACTGAACTAGGAGAATCAATAACACTATCTGAATTCTAAGTTTCTATGGATGCCAATCATTCTGAACTTCAAAGGATAAAGTGAGATGCCAAAACTGTTCAGGATTGCAGTTGTAAACCCCACTATAAGAGAATACATGGGCTTAATCGAACTCTCATTCTCATGAAAATTCACATCCTAAGCTTATATTAGTTTTGGTTGCTTGAGGACAAGCAACAGTTTAAGTTTGGTGTTGTGATACGTGAGCATCTTGTCTATCTTTTCCTAGTGAATTTGCATCTAATTTATTGAGTTTAATTAAGAATTAATTATATTTTAGCCACTATGGATGCTATTTTGAGTTTTGTGCAAATACTGTTTATTTTAGGTAGCATTTGGCAGAATTTGATGGAGTTTCTGCAGAGAAAGAGAAGAAGCCAAGGAAATGACCAGCGAATACCGACGCGGACGCATGGCTCACGCGACCGCGCGGAATGGAAGAAATCGCAATGACGCGATCGCGTGCCTGACGCGAATGCGTGGACTGGAATCTGCACAAATGACGCGAACGCGTGGACGACGCGGACGCGTCACATGCGTCACGTGCAGAAAATGTAGAAAAATGCTGGGGGCAATTTCTGGGCTGTTTTAACTCAATTTTCAGCCCAGAAAACACAGATTAGAAGCTGCAGAATGGACAGAACAAGTGGTCCCCATCCATCAACTAAAGATCTGTTAATTAGTTCAAATTTAAATTCAAATCTTAAATTAGGAAAAGATATTATTTTTATTTTAATTTTAGAAATTTGATTTTTAATTAATTAGGATTAGTTATAAAAGGAATCCCAATAAGGTGGTTCCAGAAGAAGAGATTCCACAACATTATTCCATACAAATTTACATTCCATATTCCATGAGCAACTAATCCTCCATTGTTAAGGTTAGGAGCTCTGTCTATTTGTATGGATTGATTTTATTTCTTTTTCTATTTTAATTTATGTATGGATTTATATTTAAGAATTGTTTTCGCTCTTTATTTTATGAATTTGGGTGGAACGGAAGTATGACCCATGTTCTATTTGAGTTCTTGTAAAACTTGGAAAAGCTCTTTACTTGAACAATAGCTTGAAAACATATTATCCTGAATTTCTCATTGTTTGTATTTAATGGGATACGTGACATATAATCCCCTTATTTTTGGATAATTAGGATTCTTGTGGCATATAAACTGGAATTTAATCATCACCCTCTAATTGGAATCAATTGACCAAGGAATTGGCAATTGATGAATTTTAGAGGAGACTAGGAAGGTCTAAGGAATTAGGGTCTAGTCACAAATAGTTTGCCATGAATTAAATCTTGCATGATTAAAATAGTTAATAAGAAAAGTCAATCAGGAAAATAGATAACTCTGAAGCCTTAACTGCCTTCTCAATATTTTATTCCCAACATTCTTATTTGCCTGTCTTCAAACTCTTCTTCATTGTTTAATGCTTTTGAATCTAACTAAGCCAAATCAATTAACCATTGTTGCTTAATCCATCAATCCTCGTAGGATCGACCCTTACTCACGTAAGGTATTACTTGGTACGACCCGGTGCACTTGCCGGTAAGTAAGTGTGGTTGTAAAATACCGCACCAGCTACATAGCCAAGGAAGATGTAGTTTCTAACACTTCCTCTATAAAATTTGTGGCCTCTTCATCAAATACCAAATCCATACAAAACAAATCAGGTATCGGATATGTTTTAACATGTGAAGAAAAATCTGATGAAGAATACACAAATGAAGCTGAGCCTTCACGAAGAACTGGTCCGAGTTCAAACGGGCCAAGTTTGGGTTACATTTCGAAAAATGAGGCTGTTTTCAAGAAACCACCATTTTACAACAAAACCTCATATTCGAAAGGTAAAAATATTCAAAGAAATTCTGGTGAAAATGCTTTTGCAAAGAGGAATAACTTTAATAAAAATCAGTTTGTCAAAAGAAATGCATCTCCTCCAAAAACCAGAAAATTTCAACACTTTAATCATTTCAAGCAATATAACTCACCTCAGTTTCAGCAACACACATCAGAAAATCATTGTGTTAATTGCAATAAATTTGGTCACTCATATGCACAATACTTCATTGAAAAGAGAGTTGTAGGAAACAAAGTCTACAATGTTGTTTGTGATTTTAATGCACTTGGGTAACAAAGATGGATTAACTTCAAAGGATCCAAATTAATTTGGATACCTAAGGCTACTTGAAACTCATCATGCAGATTTGCCTAGCATCCAAGAACAAAAAGGACATGTGGTACATGGATAGTGGATGTTCAAGGCACATGACTGGATGGTCAACCTACTTCATCAAACTAAATAAGTATGATGGAGGTTTTGTGACCTTTGGAGATGATGGTAAAGGTAAAATCATTGCTGTTGGAAAAGTAGGTAATGAGCAATCTACTTTCATTGATGATGTACTTTTGGTATGTGGTTTAAAGCACAATCTTTTGAGTATAAGTTAGCTGTGTGATTTAGGATATTTAGTTATTTTCAAAAGGCTTGAATGATGTGTTGTTAATGAAAAGACAAATGAAGTGATATTTGTTGCCAAGCGTTTCAATAATATGTATGGACTTACTCTTGATGAACTAAAGGATCAAAATGAAAACAAACAAAAAGTTCTTTTAAACCAAAGGAAGACATCTCTACTAAAAGACCACTTGAGTTGCTACACATTGATTTATTTGGTCCAACAAGAACTCAAAGCCTAGGTGGTAAACATTATGGTTTAGTAATTGTGGATGACTATACTAGGTTTGGTTGGGTTTTATTTCTTGCACACAAAAATGAAGCCTTTTCGGCCTTTGAACCTTTTTGCAAGAAAATTCAAAATGAAAAGGATTTGAAAATCTCTTCTATAAGAAGTGATCATGGAACTGAATTTGAAAATAATTTATTTGAATCCTTTTGTGAGGAATTTGGAATATCTCACAACTTCTCTTCTCCAAGAACACCACAACAAAATGGTGTTGTGGAAAGAAGAAATAGAAGCATACAAGAGATGACAAGAGCTATGGTTTGTGAGAGTAATGTTCCGAAATTCCTTTGGGCTGAAGCGGTTAACACGGCTTGCCATATTTTGAATAGAACAATCATAAGAAAATTTTTGAAGAAAACCCCTTATGAACTTTGGAAAGGCTACCCACCAAACTTAGATTACTTACACATCTTTGGATGCAAATGTTTTGTCTTAAATAACAAAGAAAATTTGGGTAAATTTGATCCAAAGGCTTATGAGTGTTTGTTTGTAGGATATTCCACAACTAGTAAAGCATATAGGGTTTATCATCAAGATGCTAGAATTATTGAGGAGTCCATACATGTTACATTTTGTGATACTAACTTGGTACAAAGCATTTTGGAAGATTGTGATGCAGGAAATCAAGCTCAAAAGGAAGATGAAGCTGCTCAAAATCATGAAAAAGGAAATTCTGGACAAGCTGAACCAGAAACTGCTAATGCTGAAAATTCAAGAGACAATTCCACTTTGTCTCATGAATCTGAAGGAAATTCTGCAGCTAGCAGCGTTCAGAATCCATTGGTGACTGAATCTGCCTCCAAGTCCACCAGACCTCGTGAATGGAGATTCTTGAAGAATTATCCTGAGGAATTTGTCATTGGGGACGTATCTCATGGAGTGCAAACAAGGTCTTCCACTAGAAAGGCAAATGAAAGATCAAACATTGCCCTTCTTTCACAAATAGAGCCTCAAAAACGTCAAGGAAGCACTTAGTGGCCCTTCTTGGGTTAAAGCTATGGAGGATGTGCTTCTTGAGTTTGAAAAGAACCAAGTATGGACTTTGGTTCCAAGGCCGAGTGGAAAGAAAGTGACCGGCACCAAGTGGATTTTTCGGAACAAGTTGGGAGAAGATGGTAGCATTGCAAGAAACAAGGCAAGGCTAGTGGCACAAGGATATGACCAAGAAGAAGGAATAGACTTTGATGAATCCTTTGCCCCTGTTGCCCGAATGGAAGCCATAAGACTTCTCTTAGCTTATGATGCATATTGTGGTTTTAAATTATATCAAATGGATGTGAAATGTGCATTTTTGAATGGAGTGATAGATAGAGAAGTGTATGTGGAGCAGCCTCCTGGTTTTGAAAATAAAGAGCATTTCGATCATGTTTTCAAATTATCTAAAGCTCTCTATGGTTTAAGACAAGCTCCTAGAGCTTGGTATGAGAGACTTAGCTCTTTTCTTTTGAAAAATGGTTTTCAAAGAGGCACCACTGACACAACTCTATTCATCAAGAACTCTAATGATTCTTTTATTCTAGTCCAAATATATGTTGATGACATTATTTTTGGATTAGCAAATGAATCCCTTTGTTCTGAATTTGGAAAACTCATGACAAGTGAATTTGACATGAGTATGATGGGTGAACTTAATTTCTTCCTTGGGCTGCAAATTAAACAAATTGAAAAAGGTATTTTCATTCATCAAGAGAAGTATGCCAAGGAATTAGTTAAGAAATTTGGTATGGAAAATGCCAAACCCATGGGAACTCCCATGCATCCTAGTTCTAAATTAGATAAGGGAGAAACTGAGAAAGATGTTGATGAGACTAGGTATAGAGGAATGATTGGTTCTCTAATGCACTTAACTTTCTCTAGGCCCAATATTGTGCAAAGTGTTGGATTGTGTTCTAGGTTCCAATCCAAACCAAAAAAGTCACATCTTTCTGCAGTTAAGAGGATCATTAGATATGTTCATGGCACATCCAATTTTGGTCTTTGGTATCCTAAGATTGATGATTTTTCTGCAGTTGGTTATTGTGATGCAGATTTTGCTGGTGATAGAGTTGATAGAAGGAGTACTTTAGGCCTATGTTTCTTCCTTGGAAAGTCATTGAATGTTTGGTCAAGTAAAAAGCAACCAACAGTGGCCTTATCCACTGCAGAGGCTGAGTATATAGCTGCTTCTTCTTGTTGTTCTCAGCTTTTATGGTTAAAAACACAGCTTGCTGATTACAAATTAAATGCTGAAAATATTCCCTTAATGTGTGATAATATGAGTGCCATTAATATTTCTAAAAATCCAGTTTTGCACTCTAGGACTAAGCATATTAAAGTGAAATTTCACTCAATAAGAGAACATGTCCAAAAAGGGGATATTTACATTCAATTTGTTAAATCAGAGGAGCAATTAGCAGATATTTTTACAAAACCATTAGCTGAGGATAGATTCTGCATGCTTAGAGATAGTCTAGGAATTCTGAGTTATGATTTTTTGTTTGAAAAATGCTGATGTATTTGTTGGAGCTTTTTTTTTCTCATAAACAGGCATGAGACAATTCTGGGCAGGTGATGAACGTTTTCCTCAAGTCAGCGTGTTCTGTGCTTATTTCAAGTGAAACTCAATCTGGGCCAACTTCAAAATTCAGATCAAGAATGGTCCAAATGTGTTTCATTAAATCCATATCACCTCAAGGCCCAAACATGAATGTTACGATTTTGTTTATTGTTTTTGATGACTTGTGTGTTCAAGTTTTCATGAAAGGTTTTCATTTAATGTTTTGTGGCCCAAAAGGTTTTCAAGTGGATTTAATTTTTTTTGTCTAATGTTGTTTTTCAAAATTTAAAATTATTTTCCTGTTTTAATTTTTAAATCAAATAAAATCTTTCTTGTATGAAGTCATGTCTTTTCAAGTCTTTTCAAATGGTGATGCAGTTGCATGGTTTTGGAAATCCACTTTTGGGTACGGTTACCAACACTCCCTCTCTTTCCTCCATAACTTCTCCTCACACTCTTCGGTTTCTTCCCACTCACTTTACTGCTTCCCTTCCCTCAAAAGACTGAAACTAACCAAATGAGGAAGAAAACCATTGCTAAAAGGCCTCCTCGTGAAAAAGTTTACAAACTTCCCTCAAAACCTTCCACTCGCTCCCAAGACCGGACCTTTACTCCATCTCCTTCTCCTCCTACCTCTCCTCCTCGCTCTATTCCCATGGCGCAAACCAAAACCACTCCAAGGTACCCTGCTCCTGCCAAGCCGACGCCACCACCTAAGACGACGCCCTCCAAACCAAGCTCTTCGAAACCTGGCTCATCCAAGGGGAAGCATCCTGCTGTTGAAGAACCTGTTCCTGAGACAGCAAAATCTAAGTCAAGGTCTGTCCCTGTTCGATCACAAAGAAGTAACCCTCATCGCCCTCTCAAATCTGTTAGAGAACCAGACATTGATCCTTTTGCTCACAAATCACACTACATGACGTCTCACTCAGACTTTAACCCCCATCGTTTCAAATCTGCCATGAACCACAATTTTTATGAGGGATTTATTCAGTATCGTACTTTATGTCCATCTTTTCTGGCTGATTTACCTGATTTGAAAAAGAAAGGCTTTCCTTTTGTTGAAAATTTGGAGTTTTTAGACTGGAATCACCTTTTCAAAATCAAAAAACCTGTATATCTCAGTTAGTCAAAGAATTTTATGCAAACATGACTTACCATGAAGGAAGTGTGCATTCTTATGTTAAGGGCAGAGACATTATCTTGAATAATGAAACTATCAGTGACTCCTTGAAGTACACTGATGTTGGACCGTGTGCTTATACATCTGTAAAGTGGGATGATGGAGTTGGTATCTCTTACCATGATGCTTTGGCTCACATTTGTGAACATGTTTCCTTAATTGATGGCATCACGCCCACTCACAAAGCCCTAGGATATGAACATGCTCAGTTGCACCGTATTGTCAACCACATCTTGATTCCTCAAAGTGGTTCATATCAAAGGGTTTCTTACACTGACACACTTGTTTTGTATGCCCTAATCACTAAAACAGAAATCTCTTTTGCCTACTTGATGGCTAGATATATGTTTGATTCTATTCGAAGTATAAAAGATAAAGCACTACCTTATGGCATGTTTTTAACTTACATATTTGAATCTTTTGGTGTTGACCTGTCCAATGAGGATTATGAAAACTGACATTCATACCTAAAAGGGGGTGGTTCAGTGAAACAGAACAAAGGACCCACTAGATCTGAAAGAGTGGTTCTAGATGATGATGATGAAGAGTTCATTCCAGATGACTCTCCTCCTCCTTCCACCGAGGGAACTTCCATCTCAACTGGGAAGAAATCTGCTCTACTGAATGTGGTCAAGGATGTTGCTCAAGAATTTGTTTCCCAATCAAACCACATGATTGCCATGAGCAAGGAACAAAGGAAGCTAGCTAGCAAGCATGAGAACTTTCTGAGAAAATCAAGGGACAGAGTGGCTGTGCTCATGACCTTCATTGATAACCTTCACAATGATGAAGACGTTGCCACTGATGTTGAAGAGGAAGCTGCTTTGGAGGAGAATGGTTCTGATGCCTAGGATTTGTCTCATAAAAACTGCTGCTACTGCTCATTTTTTGTCTCATAAACTCTGTTTTATTTTGCTACTGTTTGCTCTCCGTTTGATGTCTTGGATAACTGTAATAACTTTGAACACTGATGCACTTTAGGTTATTTAGTTAGTTATTTTGACTGTTCACTAACCTTTCTTGCAGGATTTATAGTGCTGTTTTTGTTGTTAATGCTTATTGTCCACCCTTGATGACAAAAGGGGGAGTCATAGCAATAGTGTTTTAGTTTTTAGCTGTTTTTGCTGTTTTTGGGTATGATTTCACTTGCTGATGATATTAGCTTGATGTTGGGCTAATTATGTGGTGTTGCTTATGTGTTATCCCTTAGACAAGATAAATGTGCATAGTTCTTTATTGTGCTTTCTTTAAGTATAATGTGAAACAGGAACAAAGAGGAAAGCATAAATCCAGGGGGAGCTAATCTTGAAAAGGAAAGGGGGAGCAACACAAGAGCAAATGAAAATCAAAGGGAGTTTCTAAACTTTACTCAAATTAATTTCCTTTTGATTATTGCTAAAATCATGTTTGTCATCAAGGGGGAGATTGTTGAGTTAAGAAATTAACTAAAGTAATTAGTGATGACAAACATTATTTTTGGTAAATAAATAATTAGTATAGATTAATTACAAATTGCATATTACTAATTATTTATGTATTGTAGGCCAAATCCAATTCCATAGCCCAAATGGAATGAAAAACAAACAGAAAAGAATAGTGGGCTGAAAACAAAATTGAAGCCCAAGGAAAAGAAAAGAAAGAAGTCAGATGGGTTGCTCAAATGAATACCCGAACCAAACCCAGCTTAATTTCAATTCCCTCCATCTTGCTCCAACCAAAGCAACGTTCCTCTCCTCTCAAATCAAGTCAAATCAAGACTTCAGAAAAGTAAGAAAGAGAAAGAGAGAAAACGCTTCCTCCATAAGCTAGTAACCAAAGAAGCAAGAGAGAGAAAGTTTAAGCTTGAAGCACAGAAGCTAAAGCAGAAAATCTAATCTAAATCAAGCTTAGGTTAAAGGTAATCCATCTCATCTAGCTTGCATCAAATATTCTTCCCTTCTTCCCAACTCTCTGCTCTATCCGAAAATGACATTCAAGGGAGAGTTGTTCTCTGCCCTATTCTGCTGTACATCTACGGTCACAAGTGATACTTGGGGACCAAGTAGTTACTCAATGGCTGAGATCAAGTTGACCATGAGAAGATTTCTATGGTTACTGCTTTGTGGCTTTCGGCCAAGATGAAGGAGTCAAAAGCAAAGTTTCTACTCTAAGGTTTAATGTGAAAAAGTAAATCTGTGGGTTGGTGAAGCTCAAGGCTCAAGGTGCTGACCTTGGAAGAAGAACCCAGCAACATGCAAGGAGATAAAAAGAAGCTTGCTGTTCATTCAGAAGGTAAGGAGAGAAAACCAGAGTGTGAGAACAGTGTTCTGTTAGGAAGTTCCTCTACTTGGATAATACTTTCTTTCAAAGAAGCATTCGGCCAATACTGAAGAATTGCATCTGAGGTTTACGAATCTGGTTTTGCACATAGCAAAGAGGCTCACTACAAGAAAATAGAATATTTGTAACAAAAAATTTGTATCAAATTTAAAATTGTTACAAAAGAATAGTATTTTGTAATAATAATTAGTGATTGTTACAAAAGGATAATGTTTTGTAACAACATTACAAGTTGTTACAAAACATGATAATATTTTGTAACAACCTGTTTTATTTTGTTACAAATTATGTTAGTTTTTGTAACGAGATGGTGTTTTGTTACAAAATATTGTAATATTTTGTAACAAAAAAAAATAAGTTGCAAAAATTTAAAATATTTTGTAAAAAAATGTTTTTTTGTTTCAAAAACTCCAATTATTTTGTAACAAAACAACTTTCTGTTTCAAAAACTCCAGTTATTTTGTAACAAAAAATAATTTGTCACAAAATTCAATATTGTGGTAGTTATAAAATAATAAGAATTTTATATGATTTGATTTTAGATAATTTATATTTATATAATTTAATACTTTAAGTTTAAAGATAAAGAAAATTAATTATATTACCATGTATTTTTAATTAGAGTAATTTATTGAGAATCAATAAGTATTTTTATATCACAAATAATATTTTAAAGTTTAGAGATTAAGTTAGTTTTTAAATATTAATACTTTATACTCTAATTTTATTAAAAATATTTTACTCAAATTAAATCCAAAATTTCTAATTCTATACACAAACTCTAACCCTTTTACCCCAGCGTCTTACTGCCATTCACCACCGCCATCCCTTCCCAAAAACCTAATACTCAGCTGCTTTTGAAAACAAATGAAAAGAAAGAAAGAAAGAAAGAAAGAAAGAGAGGGAGCGAAGAGGAGAAAGTGGGAAAAGAAAGGGAGACGTCGTCGCTGCTGCCACCGTCGAGGGAGAGAGAGCACGTCGCGAGCCAGAGACGCTGCCAGGGAGAAGAGGAGCCGTTGTGCTCTGCCGATGACCAGCCGCTGTCGAACTTCGAAGAGAGAAAGACAGTGCGCGAAGATGAGAGAGAGGGGAAGCCGATCCTATGACCGCCGCTGCACCCAGTCGCCGTCAACGTTACGAGAGCTTGTCACCGTCACTGGCGAGAGTCGTCGCCGCTGAAGTCACTGTCTTCGTTAGTTACTCAGTCTTGTCTCTGTTTTTGGTCCTCCTTGTGTGCCGAAGTCGCTGCTGCCGTGATGGGTGGTCGTGGGGTTGCTTGTGCTTAAACAAAGCTATTACTGCTGCTGCTCCCTGTCGTTTGTTCCTTTCAAGTTTTAGTAAGTTGTCCTTGTTCCAAAACCCTTATTGTTACCGTTCTGTTTTCATGGTTGATTGAGAATGCTGAGATATTAATATGTTAGGGTTATGTCAATACCACTGCAAATTGTTCACTGGCATTGCCGTTGCTGATCCGATTTAAGGCTATTGCTGTTGCTGCGGGTTAGAACGAAGTTGAAGTCATGCTTAATTTTGTGGTTTTTGACTAACTGAGGTAGGGGATTTGTTTTAAAAATAAATGTTTTAAGTTATGAATGTCAATAAAATTAAATGAGTAACTGTAAATGGTTTATGATTGCTTTGTGTGAATAATTGTTAGTATTGAGTTGAATCGTAGCTGTAATTGGTGATTGGTTTAATGATTTAATGTAATGATTATTGATGATGTTGTGTATTTTGATGATGTTGTGTATTTTGAAGTTATACTTGCTGCTAGTACTTGTTGATGTTGATTTTGTGTATGGAATGTTGCTATGGCTGCTGGAAATTGATTTTATGAATCAGAACTTGAGATATGTTGTTATAGATGAGATGCTGAAGAATGGATGCTGTGATAATATGGTTACGTTGCACCTATGATATGAAATTGTGATATATTGAATTAAGAGTTCTTGGGAAACTTTGGTTAGTCAAAAGAAAGTTAGAAATATGGTTTTAGATGAATTATAGGCTTGAATATAGGAATTGGTATGTGAGGTTGTTGGAAATACTTTGTGCAGAATTTCTGCAGAAAACTGCATAGTTGGCAGCAGAACGAATGACTTTTTGGGAGTAGTCCAGACCTAATTTTTAGATGAAACTATTTTTTTGTAAAACTTTAGTGTGTCTTGAATATTCCATAAAAATTTCAGGGAATTTGGCCAAGTGGTTTGGAAGATATGATTTTTGAAAGTTTAGTGGTTGCTGCAGATTTTTCTGGTTTTCTGGTTCTGCCGCACCAACTTCCAAACGCTATAACTTTTAATTTAAACAGAATTTTGAGTTGATTTCAAAAGGATTTTAAAGATCTATCAGTCTATTTTAAGTGAGTACAAGTTTCATGTTCATATCTGTTTTGTAGACTTAGATAAGTCAATTGGAAGGTTGGTTGTTTGCTGAAAACTCTGAACTGGTTTATGAAAACAGGGTTCCACTTCCAATTGATAATTAATTGATCAAATGAAGTGATATGAACCTAAATCCTGATAATGTAAATTTCATTTTTAATTGATCCAATGTTGAGTACTGTTGTTGTGTGCTTCTTAATATCACCAATACTTACTGATTTTAATTGTTCACTGCTTAGTCATGGTGATTCTTTTAATTATTGAATGCCAATGATATTTTTTCTTATAAATGATAATGAGTAATGGTTTGGGATTTGGCTTGAAGCCTGAAACTTAATTGAACTAATTGTATTTGCCCACCTATCTGCAGTGGCTGAAGATGATGCTTTCTTGGTCAAGCAAATTGGCCAGAGTTTCCGGTATTCTAAAATAGAGGTATATTCCTCTTCTTATATTCATGAATAGTCAGTTTTGTTCCTTGTTAACATACATGCATCATCTATGTATGGAAGACTAAACATAGATCGAATCCATTTTCTTATCAAGGCAAGAAGGGAGGAACAAATCCAAGCTGCTCATGACGAAGCCATGTTTGGTGCTTCAGCACTTCCACCTCCTACCAGTACTGGCAGTGAGCCTGAAAGGGAGAATGAGAAAGAAGTTGATAAAAAAGCTGTTGTTACAAGCCTCTTAAGTGAAACGGTAAGTGGTTTCACTACAGACTTATGTGGATAAGCATGATGAGTCATTTAAGTAATCCTTGTATTTGTGTGTGCATTTGTTGTTGAATAATTTCTCACATTAAGTTATTATTGCTGCTTTATACTTACTGTTGGTTGCTGCTGATTTTTCCCCCTCATTGCTTGCTTGTTGAATGATTGTTAAATTCAATGAGAAAGGAAATGCTGCTGAGTTATTGTTGTTTGTGTTGGAGTAGATGATGGTTGCTAAACTGAGATTAGTTTTATTGATAAATCTATTGCTGAAATCGTGTAGTTTGGCTTGATTGATTTTCTATTGAATTAATGGATAAACTGCTGTGCCCCTGCTGCTTGCAAGTGTAATGGTTATTAACTTCAATGAATAGAATGCTGCCTGAATCCATTACCTTTGTTCATTTTACTATTTTGGGTGCTGTATGATGGGCCATTGATTGCTGTTCTGCTGAGTGCTGCTCTACTTCTTGGTGGTTGGATTGGTTTTAATTGTTTTCTCATGTTTTCTTGCTGGAATTAGCTTATTTAGTTCCTTCCTATGAATTCATTATGATTTTTTGTGTTTTTAACGGTCAAAGAATTCATATGAAATTTGAATTGATTGATTGAAATTGTGAAATAGGCAAATTTACTGCTGAAATGCTGCCGAAATTTACCTTAAGCTATGGTTTTTTGTATCAGAAAAAATTGTTACAAAACATCATATTGAATTGTAACAGTTCCATTTTTCGTTACAAAACTTTTTGTAACGGGACTTACTGCAACGACCCCTTTTTTTGTTACAAAAAACTTTTGTTTCAAAATTTCGACGTTTTGTAACAATTTTTTTTGTTACAAATACGCGTTTTTCTTGTAGTGGCTGCTGATGAAGTCAATCTCCATGTTTTACTGATTGTAATGTACTTTTCTAAGTTTATCTTTCTGTAATTTCATGAGAGAAAAGGCATAGTGAGAAAGCTTAAGAAAAAGCCATGAGTGGAAAAAGGCTGAGTGAAACACTTGAGAGAAAAACCTAGAGTTATTTTTTGATTTCTTTAGGTTGGTTAAGTGTCTTGTATCTTGTACCTGTAAGGTATCCCTTTCTTAGTTGGGTTAGCACTAAGAGGTATAGTTAGGTATTATCATAGCCAATGTCAAGTTAGGTTAGAACTTGAGTGTGAAAGGATTGGGTCAATCTTGTGTTATTGGTGTATGTAATACTGTTAACTATAGTGAAATTCTTCCATAGTTGTGGAGAAGACTGGATGTAGGTTGTATAGCATAAGGCAACCGAACCAGGATACATGCTGGTGTTAGCTTTTCTCTTCTCTGCTGTGTTCTGTTTTCTGATATTCATGAGACAAAAATAAATTGTCTCATAAATTTCCGCTGCTGAGTTCAAACAGAATCAGAATTGCAAATTTGTTTTAAAAGGATAATAACAGCAACTAAAAAGGAAGGCATAGATTCAACCCCCCTTCTCTAAGCCTACCACAACCTTCAATGAATGTATTGCGTATTTTAAAATTTTTTATTTGTTAAATATTTATTTTAATTATTTATTATGAAATTCATAATTTTATTTGTTATTAGGCATTTTATATATAGTAGTGAGCAATAACATATCTTTAAATTTATTCATTATGAAAAATTCTTTGAATAAATATTATATATTACATCATGAAGATTGTTAGAAACAAGAGACCAAACTAAAGAAAGTGTTTTGTGTATTATTCAGTCTGATCAAAAGTACAATGTACAAGGGGTATATATAGGTGCCAGAAGAATCAAAGTAATAAAAGCATAGAATCCTACAATTAATATACAGATATGATATATAAATATAAACGATACTAACTAATCTAAAATGATTCTAATGATTCTCTAATAATTCTCTAACATCCCTCCTCAAACTCAAGTGGGAGCTAAGGATACCATCTTGAGTTTGGATAACAAAGTCCGGAAACGAGTCGGGTGATGAGCTTTCGTGAAGATATCAGCAGTCTGATCCAGTGTTCCAACAGCAATGAGATGAATAGCATCAATAAGGATACGTTGCCGAACAAAGTGACAATCAATCTCAATATGTTTGGTGCGTTCATGAAAGACATCATTATGTGCAATTTCAATAGCACTGCGGTTGTCACAAAAAACATCAGTAGGGGACGACTAAGGAGCACCCAAATCTTCGAGAAGCCAACGAATCGAGATAACCTCAGCAGTGGTGTCAGCGACGGCACGATACTCAGCTTCTGTGCTTGATCGAGCAGTGAATGTTTGCTTCTTAGCACGCCAAAAAATGAGAGTGTCGCCAAGAAACAAACAGTAACCAGTAGTAGAATGACGATCAGTGGGATCACCAGCCCAATCAGCATCAGAGTATGCCTGAAGGGACAAAGAGGAATGGGCAGAGAAATAAAGGTCATGAAATAGAGTGCCTTTGATGTAGCAAAGAATGCGAAGAACTGCCGCATAGTGAGTAGTACGAGGAGCTGACAAGAACTGGCTAAGTACATGAACTGGATAGGCGATGTCTGGTCGGGTGACAGTCAAGTAGACGAGTCCTCCAACTAGCTGTCGAAAGAGAGTAGGATTATCTAAAACAATGTCATCCATAGGAGTAAATCGAACATTAGGCTCAAGAGGAGTAGACTCAGTGCGACTATCTGTAATTCCGGCTCGAGCAAGAAGATCTGAAGCATATTTAGCTTGAGAGAGATAGATACCATCATCAGTGGATATGACTTCTAGACCAAGAAAATAGCTGAGAGAACCAAGATCTTTCATCTCAAAAGTACGCTGAAGGGACGCCTTGAGATCAGAGATACTATCAGCATCATCTCCAGTAATGATCATGTCATCAACATACAGAAGTAGAAGAACAACTCCACGTTCACTTTTATGAATAAAGAGAGCATTCTCATGAGGACTGCAAGTGAAACCAAGACTGCATATGGTAGTGCTGAACTTGTCAAACCATTCACGAGGAGCTTGCTTAAGCCCATAGAGTGCCTTGCGAAGGAGACAAACTTTGCCAGAAGGGCAAGGATAACCTGGAGGGGGTTTCATATAAACCTTCTGTTTCAAATCTCCATTAAGAAATGCATTCTTCACATCCATCTGACTGAGAGACCATTTTTTGACTGCAGCAATGGCAAGAAGAGATCGAACAGATGTGAGACGAGCAACAGGAGCAAAAGTCTCTTCATAGTCAATACCATACTCTTGTGTACAACCCTGAGCAACCAATCGTGCCTTATAACAGTCAATAGAACCATCAGAGCGAGTCTTGATCTTGTATACCCATCTGCTTCCCACAACTTCCTGATTAGAAGGAGAATCAACCAAGTCCCAAGTGTGTGCTTTTTCAAGTGCCTGTATTTCTTCCTGCATTGCTTGTTGCCAATTTGGATTTGTGGAGGCTTCTTTGAAAGACTTAGGTTCATGTTGATGAAGAATAGTAGAGAAACAATGATAATCAATAAGATGAGGAGGTGGATTTCTCACCCTGGAACAACGAGTGGAAGGAGGAGCCATGACGGTAGGAGTAGGAGCATCGTCCAGTCTAGAATCATCGGGAGATGGAGAAGGCGGAAGAATAGGAGGCTGTGGAGGGTGAATCGAGACAGAACCTGTAGAATCATCACTAGGAAAAAGATCAACATTGGGGTTAGAGAAAAAATGTGACTGAGTAGGAGGAATAGACTCAAAGGAGGAGAAACGAGAAAACATATGATGCTCCCAGAAGGCAACATAACGAGATATACGAATACATTTAGAGAGAGGATCCCAACAACGATAACCCTTGTGTTTAGTGCCATAACCAAGGAAACAACACATACGAGCCCGAGGTTCAAGTTTTCTATGTTCATGAGGCTGAAGAAGAACAAAACAGACACAACCAAAAACTCGAAGAGAACTATAATCTGGGGAGGTACGATAAAGACGCTCAAAAGGAGTAGCATTACCAAGAACAGAATAAGGGAGTCTATTGATGACATGAACAGCAGTAAGAACAGCTTCACCCCAAATACGCTCAGGACACGAAGAAGAAAGAAGCATTGCACGAACAGAGATAAGATGTGACGGTGTTTGCGTTCAGCTCGGCCATTTTGTTGAGACATACCAGGGCAAGAAAACTCAGACAAGGTACCCTGCTCTGCAAGAAAGGTTAAGAGTTTGGAATCACGGTATTCCATAGCATTATCACGGCAAAAAATCTTAATGACCTTAGAAAAATGAGTTTTAATCATAGTGGCAAAGTTAATATGAATCTGAGGTAACTCATGACGATTGGCCATCAAATAAACCCAAGTAAAGCGTGAATAATCATCAATAAAGACAACAAAGTATCGAGCTCCTCCCATAGAAACGGTGGGAGCGGGACCCCAAACATCAGAGTAAATTAGATCAAAAGGAGAGCAAGCAAGAGAGGAATTATGGTGAAAAGATAAAGCAGGTTGTTTAGCAGTTTGACAAGAAATGCAATCAAAAGATTCATTAGGAACCTGACCCAAAACACCTTGAGACACAAGAGGACGCAATTTCTTAAGGAGCTGTGGGCAAGACGTTGATGCCATAAGTGAAGGGTAGATGGAGAAGAAGCAGCACAGAGATTTGGTACAGGAGGAATATGAAGACTCTCGACTTCAAACAACCTTCCAACCTTACGTTCAGTCTCGATGACTTGTCCCGTCCGACGATCCTGTACACGACAACCAGAGATAGAAAAAGTGACATTAAAACCCAAATCAACAAGTTGACCAACAGAAATAAGATTAAAGTTTAAGTTGGGAATAAAATAAGTATCAGGAAGATTAAGAGTCGACTGGGAGATAGAACCCTTGTGTGTTGCGTGCAAAAGGGAACCATTAGCAGTATTGACAGAAGGTGCATTTGTAGTGGAAGACAGAGACGAGAAGAGATTACTCAATAGAGACATGTGATTAAAGCATCCCGAGTCAAAATACCATTTAGAATCACCTGAAGGAGTCGAAAGAACAGTAGGGGTATTACCAGAAAGGGAGAGAAGACACCGAAGAAGAGATGCAATATCAGATAAAGAGACAGGAGACGGGTTGAGAGGTGCAGAGGTGGTAGATTCAAGAGTAGCATCAACAGCAGAAGCAGGCTTAGGACGTGGTGGGCGAGTAGGACAAGTAGTAATCAAATGTCCAGAGAGCTTGCAATAATGGCAGAAAAGTTGTGAACAATGGTAGCTAATATGACCTTTCTGGTGGCATGTGCGACATTCAACAGAGAGACAGACGGAGAAGAGGTGCCCAAAACGGTTACAATTTCGACAGAATATATCCTTTCTGTGTGTGGTAGCAAAAACAGCTGACTTTTCCATAATAGCAGATACAAAGATCACGGAGATGAGAGAAAAACTGCAACTTGGGAGCCAAAAACGAGAAAACGGAGGGCAGAATCGGAAAGAGCTCACCAAAAAACCTTAGGGAGGGTCCCACTGTGTGCCACGTCAGCGACAAGTCAGTGCCATGTCACATGACACGTCAGCGCCCACGTCAGTGCAAAGGGACACATGGCACTGCGTGATTGGAGACAGGGAGGCGCTGACTGGGCGCGCGAACACACAGGTTGAAGGGCGGATTGGTTCGGGCACGCAGATCGGGCACGCGGGCGAAGCGGGATCCGTCTGGCTGCTTGTGACACGTGACGCGTCTGGAGTCATTGATCTAGGCGCTGATCCAATGGCGCTGGAGGCGTTTGGAGGGAGCGCTGCTTCAACCGGACAGCCAACTTTGACCGGCGCATCCGGCAGCATACGGCGGTGATTCTGGTGGCGTTGGAAACGTCGCAACAAGGAGAAGGCTAGGGTGGCGGCGGTGACGAACCAAAGCGTCGGGAAGAAGTCGAAAAGTGAGCACAAAGTACTGCTGGAGGAAACAAAATAAAAGGACTAGAAACCAATTGTTTCTGAAAAAAATAACCTAAGCTCTTGATACCATGTTAGAAACAAGAGACCAAACTAAAGAAAGTGTTTTGTGTATTATTCAGTCTGATCAAAAGTACAATGTACAAGGGGTATATATAGGTGCCAGAAGAATCAAAGTAATAAAAGCATAGAATCCTACAATTAATATACAGATATGATATATAAATATAAACGATACTAATTGATCTAAAATGATTCTAATGATTCTCTAATAATTCTCTAACAAAGATAAAATCAAGGTTCGGAAAACCGGACCGGTCATCAAACCGCTCTAGCTACTGGTTCACTGGTCCAACCGGTTTAATCGATGGTTCAACCGAAAAAACTGTTTTAAAATAAAATAATAAATAAATTATAAATAAACATCCTAAAATATAATTATAGTATAATATAAATATTAAAATAATTTTCAAATTTAAAAAACTATCTTAAATGTCATCAATCAAATTCATATACTCTTATTAATATACAAACTCAAGTTAAATAATATAAAGAAATATCAAATATTAAATGTCAACATAAAGATTTATCAATCAGAGAAGTGGTTAATGGAAATACAAAACAATCAGAGAAGTGGTTAATGGAAATACAAAACAATCAAAATAATGCATGCTTTTTTTCTCAAGGTGTGATAGAATCTTATGGCATGGGAGAGACCTTCACCAATTATCTTACATTCGTGGGGAGTCAAGATTCTCTGATCAAGTGATCATAGACCTGTGTATAGCATATTCTCAGCAGAAGTTGATCAAAGAAGCTCTAGTGGCCAAAATATTTCAGCAAAACCAGCATTCAACATTCCAAAACCAGCAAAACCAGCAACTATAAATGACCATAAGTCTCTTTACCCAAGTCAAAATAAACAACTATATCTGAACTCAGCAATCAGCCTTCAGCACCAAACATTACAAAACATTAACCAATAATCACACTAAACCTGCAACCAGCAATTACAAAACAGCAACTACAAAACAGCAACAAACATTAACAATGAAAATCAACCATGTTCTTAACCTAAAGCAGGAGCCAAACACAATGGAAATTAACAGCATATTCTTAACCACAACACAAGACCATATCTGCCTCAGGCATTCAGCCATTCAACACAAGGCAATTCTGCCTACAGCCTACAGCATTCAGCCATTCAAGTATTCAAATACAAAGCAGAATTCAGCCATTCAAATACAAGTATTCAAAGGAGAATTCAGCCATTCAAATACAAGTATTCATCAACATTCTAACAAATTAGGCGTTCTGGAATCACTGAATCAGAATTGAGAACCATACATTCTAACAAATTATCAAATACAAAGCATTCAGGCATTCAACAAATTAACAAATACAAAGCAGCAAAACACAAAAACATCAACATTAGGCGTTCTGGAATCATGAATCAGAACCATACATTCTACGAGAGGCCAGCAAAAAAATTAGGAGCCATCAGCAACTAGTAAGCCAGATAACAAACTAACAGAGCCATCAGTAAACTAACAGAGCAATCGAGCCATTGAGCAATTAGAAAACAGTCACACTAAAACAGAGTAACAAACTAACAGAGGGAACGAGCCATCAATAAAGAAGAAGAAGACCAAAAATTGAAAACAGTCACACTAAAAATGGAACAAAAATTGAAGAAGAAGACCGAAGAAGAAGACCAAAGAACAACAATTTCAGAACTTCGAAGTTCAAACCAAGAAGAAGACCGAACAATCAGTGAAAAAAATAGTAAAATACCTAGAAGAACAGAGCTGGCGACGGAGGCATGAACAGAACTGGCGACGGAGGCAGGAACAGAGCTTGCGATGGAGGAGCAAAGTTTGCGACGGAGGAACAGAGCTACGTGACAGAGGCAGGAGGCAAGTCCGGCGACTGTGCTTCCACTGCTGAGAGTCTGAGACGTTAGCTGAGTGAGGGACCGAGTGAGCTTCGAAGCTCCAACCGGCGACAGCGTCAGGAGCAGTTCGGCGGCTGAACGAAAGGGAGGGATTGAGCTCGCCGGTGTTGAGAGGAACCGCCAGCTCGAGGGTGATGGGAGGGACGAGAGAGGGAGTGTGCTGCGCCGTTGGAGAATTAGAGGGAGTTAGGGTTGGTAGGGCTGGGGTGTTCGATTGAATGCTAAACGCCTGCGTTTTGGCGTTTTTGGGCAAAATAAGAAAATCGGCCGGGTTTTGGTTCGGTTCGACCGACCGGTTCAGCGGTTTAAAAACGGTTTTGATTCTGCCAGTTTTTGGTGTTGAACCAAACCGTAAAGGCTATCTGTTCGCGGTTAAATCGGTCGGACTGGCCGGTCCGGTCCGGTTTTCAGATCTTTGGATAAAATATTTAAAAAAATTATTGTTACTATTTTATCCATTAAATTTATTTTGTGAAATGAATTGTTTAAAGGAAGATGATTTCTTCAAAAGTTGAATATCAAATTGTAGTATTGTCTTTATATATTGTTTGAAGCTGGTTCATATAAGAAACTTTTTGAAATATTGAACAGTACTCGATCTACAGTTATACAAAAAAAACTTTAGATGTAAATATGGAATAAGATAAAGAGCACTTCTCTTTTGAATTTTCTTTTAAAAATTAAAAATTAGTACTCAAAGATAAAATAAACCGTGAATATAAAATACTAACCACTTATATTATCATAATGTCTATTATTTAGACCAGTTCCATTATCGTGTGTTTTTATCCCTGTGTTTTTCAAAAGGCAAAATATAGATACCTGTGTTGGCATTGGAGTTGTATCAACTCCCTTGTCAAATTATCTTTGCACGTCTTCTTGCGAGATGATGTTGCATTTGTTCTTCGGTGACAACATAATTATTGATATGTTGAATTCTCCTTTTCTTAATAAATGCAGAACCAAAAGATAGCAAAACGTACAAAAGAAGATCAACGATAGTGATAAATATTTGTAAGTGGAGCAGTTATTTAATTTCCTCACGATTGCGGTAGTTATTTGACTCTTTGTGGGTTAATGATTTTTTTTAATTAAAAATAAAAATGTATTTTTACTATTTTGTCCACAAATTTAGTTTGTAAAATGAATTTGGACAAATGATGTCTACCAAAATTAGACACTAAGGTAGCGTTTGGTGGAGAGACAGAAACAGAAAGACTGAGACTGAGAGACAGAGATTGAAATAAATCTCAATATTCTGTTTGGTGCAAAATGGGAGACGAAAATTAAAACAAGAATGAAACTCTAATTTAATTTGCACAAAGGGTAAAATTGGAATTAATTAATTGAAATGAGGGTATTTTAGGTATAAAATGTTATTAAAGTTTTAGTCTTCATCTCTAAAAATTTTAGTCTCCTGTGTCCCCACTTTTTGGAAGTACTGAAATACTGAAATTTTGGAGAGAGAGACAGAAATTTTAGTACGAATCTCTAAACCAACAAACATAATACTAAGTCTTCGTCTCCCAATTTCTGTCTCAGTACCTCAAAACAAACGCTACCTAAATTCTGGTATTGACTTTATATATTGATATAGATATATTGGTATAGATATAAGAAACAAAAGTATTATCTATATATTAAAAATTTAAATTTTTAACAAAATAATCACTCAATAGAATAATCAAATTTGACATAGTAGAATAATCAAATATACAATTCACTAATAATTAAATTTAAATTAAATACACCATGTAGTGGCTGATTTTTAATATAGTAAAAACAAATGAATGAATATTAGACACGATTAGGTTGTGGACATTTTTTTCAGGGGATGATTAATCTGAAATTCCGTCCACGTATGTTGGGCGTAGCTTAAATATCTTCTCCCTCTAATCTGGTGCAAACAACCTTATGATGCTTGCTTGCCATTAAATTCAATTTTGCTTCAGCTCCCGCTCCAAGACGTAAAATAACCACGTGTCGAAAGGAGTGTGAAGGGAAGAAAATCAAAATTTGGATGCAGTATACTGTATACGTTGACAAATGACAACTTATTTTTTAATGTATTGACTCTAAAGGGGTGTAATGCCAGACATGATTGAATATATCTGTTGTATACGGTCGTGAAAAAAAAAATATAATACAACATTACTATTTTACTTTTTAAAAATTTAAAAAGT
>NC_029787.2:11367114-11372104 GCF_000816755.2 Arachis ipaensis
GTAGGTGTCAAAATAAAAAAAAAATTACTAATATTTTTGAAAAATACCTAAATTATTTCAATGTTTAAAAAATTTAACGAAATCAATATTTTGACGTTGACGAATTAACCATTTATTAATTATTAAACTGTTTATGCCAAATTGAAAGATTATTAGCTTACTATTTATTTCCTTCAAGGATCCATGCACAAATTTGCCTGCATTTAGATACACTATTATGAGCCAAGAGAGATTGGTTCGGAAAAGCTTATTATGAATGAGAAGAAACATCGATAAAAAATTAAAAACAATCAAACACGAGAAGATGGATCGCATGATGATGATGATTGAGGAGTGTTGGATAAAGTGAAAGAAAGTCACAGAATGCGTGCGTATGAAGAAGAAGGGAGATAGATGCTCGTTTTCTCATGCTTCGGTCGGAAGACGAACGCAATAATGTGTACTTCTCAGCCTCAAACTTTTTCTCTTCCCTCTCCGATCCCGAATTGGCCTCACGGTAACATCCTTCTCTTCACGTTTTTCATTGTATGCGCCTTCCAATGAAATTACTTTCTTCTTTTACCCTTCCTTGATTTAGAAATCAAATTCCTCACTTCTATTCGGTGTTGTGTACTAGATTATTATGATTAACAATGCATTATATAAATCAATAGCATATAGAAGTAGCAAGGACCTTTTTTTTGAAAGGAAAAATTAACTTAGGTCTCTAAAATCTATGGTTACAGGAGGAAGTTTTGCTTCTGGATTTGCAAATCTTGGTGAAATAGAAGCTTTCAAGGTCTCTAATTTTGAGTTCATTTGGAGCAGCAATGCTATGCAGGACAAAAAGAATGCTGTTGTGTTCTATAAGCCTGTCGAAATACCTCAGGGTTTCCACATCCTTGGCCATTATTGTCAACCTAGCAACAAGCCTTTAAGGGGTTTTGTGCTTGTTGCTAAGGAAGTTGAAACTAATCATTGCGATGATCACGACAAGCTACCTCCCCTGAGGAATCCCCTGAATTTTGAGTTAGTTTGGAGTTCGAATGCAGGAAATCGTGAAACTCTGAGTGGTTGTGGTTACTTTTGGATACCTGAGCCTCCAGAAGGTTACAAGGCAGTTGGATACTTGGTTACTGACAATCCTAATAAGCCTCAGTTGGATGAAATCTGCTGTGTTCGTTCTGACCTCACTGATAAATGCGAGCCTTACCGCCTATTACTCGCTGTAAATTCTAAAATTCCAGAGCTTTCATTTCAGGCTTGGAACTTGAGACCTTGTGATCGCAGCGTTCAAGGGCAAGGAGTTCCAGTTGGGTCCTTTTTCTGTAGTAACGGATGCTGGAACATCGGTGAAGAGCTTCCAATTGCATGCTTGAGGAACCTAAATCCTGTTCAACAAACAATGCCAAACCTGGAACAGATACATGCACTTATCCAGCATTATGGTCCTACCATTTTCTTTCATCCGGAAGAAGTTTACTTGCCGTCTTCTGTGGTCTGGTATTTCAACAATGGAGCTTGCTTGTACAGAAAGGGTGTAACTACAGGCGAGGCAATTGATGAAACCGGCTCAAATCTACCTCGTGGAGGAACGAATGACAAGGAGTTTTGGATAGACTTGCCAAGTGATGATAGAAAGGACTTTCTCAAACGCGGGGACTTGCAAAGTGCAAGGCTTTATGTTCATGTGAAGCCGGCACTTGGTGGAACTTTCACAGACATTGCAATGTGGATTTTCTGTCCATTCAATGGACCAGCCACTCTTAAAATTGGAATGAAAAACATACCTTTAAGCAAGATTGGAGAGCATGTTGGTGATTGGGAGCATTTCACACTTAGAGTATGCAATTTCAATGGAGAATTATATAGTATATACTACTCACAGCATAGTGGGGGAGAATGGGTTGATGCATATGATTTAGAATACATTGATGGAAACAAAGCTATTGTTTACTCTTCAAAAAATGGGCATGCTAGTTACCCTCATCCTGGAACCTTTATCCAAGGTTCTTCAAAACTTGGAGTTGGGATCAGAAACGATGCGTGTCGAAGCAACTTTTATGTGAATTCAAGTGTTCACTATGAGATTGTTGCAGCTGAATATCTTGGAGATGCTGTCAAGGAGCCTCTGTGGTTGCAGTATATGAGAGAGTGGGGGCCAAAAATCGTTTATGATTCGAGAACTGAGATTGATAGGATAATCGATGCGCTTCCGCGAATGCTTCGGTTCTCAGTGAAGAACTTCTTTAACAAGCTTCCAGTGGAGCTGTATGGTGAGGAAGGTCCTACAGGGCCAAAAGAGAAAAACAATTGGACAGGAGATGAAAGATGGTGATTTTTTTTTCTTCTTCTATTTTTCTGTTTATGTAACATTTGATTGGTTTGTTAACACTGCAAATTCTAGGCTGGTAACATTGTAGTTTATGTATACATTCAAATTATACACACGTACACAGTGAGGGAAGAAGGGGGGCAAAATTATGTTGTAGTAGTTTTTTGGGTGGTGCTTCCCTTGTTGGGTGTTCTGACTTGGGACAGTCATTGATTTGTACATTACGGATATAAAGCAAAATTTATAAAGATTCAATCATTGACAATAATATAAGAATTCTTTCTCTTTCTGGCTTTGAAATTTGTTTTCCTAGTTTCGAGTGGTTGAATGGAATCAGGTAAAAGAATCACAAAAAGACTATTCTATGTGCGAAAGCTTAAATAAGTTTTCGAATCTCGATCAGAAACAACTGATGAAGGTACCCCGTGCAGTCATACTATCTCTTAAATGTATATCCGTGCAAACCTTTCCAATGTATAAACAACTTGAATTAGAAGAAAATGCGCAACTCAGTGAACATTGCCGTTGACACCACTGGAAACAATGAAGTGAAGGGATGATAACTTACGATTCCACGCAGGGTGTACTACAGAGGTGATTTGTTCATGTATTGGAACAATCAAGCATTTTTAGTTTGATCTAAGTCTTCGAAAAACATAATTTTAGTTTGAAGTCATCAAGTTTAACATCAAAACAAATTTTTTATGAAAATAGCACCAATTTCTATTATTCTTAACATTTAATTTCATTCAAACTTTCATAAATTTGAGATGTTTGCGATACTAATGTGGACTATTAGCGACTTTTCAGGATTGAAAAATTTATGTGAGTGAATTACACACATTGGATTAACATGTCCTACATGTAACTTGGATGCTATTATGCTAAGGCTCAGCGGCTCACATTCAGTCAAAAATGGGGTTTATTTTTCGACAAATTTTCTCTCAGTAACTAGTGTCAAATTTTTTGACAATTTTCTATCGGTAATTAGAACCTATTAAAATTTAAAATTTATATTAAAAATAAGTTTAATTGTACATGTATTTATATACAAATATATAATAATTAATATTTTACATGCACATGATAAATATTCTCTTTATTTTCTATTCCTAAAATTTTGGTAAAAACACATAAACAAATCAAATGGGAATTAATACTACGCAAATGTCCTAAAATAAAATGACTTACATGTATGTCTGATTTTATTTCTATGTAAATCGAATCAACTAAATTCGATTTACGTTTTTTCAATGTAAATCGAATCTAATTGGATTCGATTTACTACTTCTGCAGTATATACATATAAATCGAATTTAGTTGATTTAATTTAATACTGATATAGATTATTATTGAAAGTTAATTGTTTATTATTTTATTTATTCTATATTAACTTTAAACATAAATGTCAATAAGAAAATATCTACATTTGGATTCAAATAAAATATCGAAAAAATCAAAATGAATAATAATTGAAATCCAACTTTTGTGTTTTAGTTCAAATTTCAGAAAATCTATATTTTTATAAATTTATGAATGTGTAAAACAGAACATTAAATTTCTAAAAATTTATTAAAAATTATCATTTGACTCATTAGCATCTAAAAAATCATTACTGAAACTTTTGATGTTAAAAAATTAATATAAAATATAGTCCTCTAAAATAGCATAGGAGTTAAAACTTGATCTTAGAATTAGAAGTAATATATAATGACCAACTATATTTATACAATATGTAATTTAAGAAATAATTAAAATACTATATCAATTAAATTATCATTTAATTTATAAAATTAAGTATAAAACTTATGTTTTGATGATTTTATACTCTGAAAAGTCCAAGTTTAAGTTAGAATTAATATTATCAAAGTAATAAGTTTTATACTTAATTTCACACATTAAATGATAATTTAATTGATATAGTATTTTCATTAATATTATCTAAAATGCAGGAATGTAAATTGGATAATGAAAATAAAGAATACTTAGAAAATAAATTTACTTGAAAAGTAAAGTTTACATAAAGATAAATTGAAAGAATGAAAAGATGGAAAGAATCCTACAGAAAAGTTATTCGATTGCAGACTCATGAATTTCCTGTGATGTGAGTATGCTTGAGTGTTTTTCTGAGTTAAAGTTTCAACCCTTATTTCCTAATACTTCCTAGTATTTATAATCTACATTCGGTAAATGTCAATTAATTACAATTAATTACAATATCACAACCTTGAATGCATTCTCCTTGGTAACCGTTTCTGCCTAATCCTTTCCCATGATTTCCTCGCGTGATAGAAGTCCCTAACTTCTCCGCTACCATAATTACTCGAATCACTTATTCGAATAACTTATCTCGAATATCTGATTTCGAGTATCTTGTTCGATTGGACTTGCTCGATTTATCGAAAAGACCCTGCAATCAAATCCGTGTCGAGAACCTCCATCCAATGCTGGCGCGTGTGCCTTTTCAAAAACTGCTGGTATCTTCGACTGCTTTATCACTTCGAACCATTTACCTTCATCGAGAATATTTTTCCGATCAACAAATAAATGACAAAATAACATGTTTTATATTTTTTAAAAATTAAAAGTAGTAAAATACAAAATGTCATTGTTGTTTTATAATTTTTTAAATTTAAAAAATATAATAAATGAATGTCGAATTGTGTTTATATCAAA
>NC_029787.2:11373096-11393857 GCF_000816755.2 Arachis ipaensis
AGGTGTAAAAAAAAAAAAAGCTAATATTTTTGAAAAATACCTAAATTATTTCAATGTTTAAAAAATTTGATTTCCTAGTTTCGGGTGGTTGAATGGTTGCAGTATATGAGAGAGTGGGGGCCAAAAATCGTTTATGATTCGAGAACTGAGATTGATAGGATAATCGATGCGCTTCCGCGAATGCTATGCTTCGGTTCTCAGTGAAGAACTTCTTTAACAAGCTTCCAGTGGAGCTGTATGGTGAGGAAGGTCCTACAGGGCCAAAAGAGAAAAACAATTGGACAGGAGATGAAAGATGCTGATTTTTTTTTGTTTTCTTCTTCTATTTTTCTGCTTATGTAACATTTGATTGGTTTGTTAACCCAGCAAATTCTAGGCTGGTAACATTGTAGTTTGTGTATACATTCAAATTATACACACGCACATAGTGAGGGAAGAAAAGAGGAGGGGGCAAAATTATGTTGTAGTTTTTTGAGCGGTGCTTCCCTTGTTGGGTGTTCTGACTTGGGAGTTGGGACAGTCGTTGATTTGTACTTTACGGATGTAAAGCAAAATTTCTTAGGATTCAATCATTGATAATAATATAAGAATTCTTTCTCTTTCTGCCTTTGAAATTTGTTTTCCTAGTTTCGGGTGGTTGAATGGTATCAGGTCACAGAATCACAAAAAGACTATTCTCTCTGCAAAAGCTTAAATAAGTTTCTCCTAGGGAGAAAAATACTTTTGGTTTCGGAAATTTTTCTTTTATTATTTCTTTTCTCGTATTAAGACTTGGTTTGGTAGAGGTATTTGTGTTTTTAAAAAGCACAAGTATTCGATTTACGTTTGGTAAATAAAAAAGTTTATGTACTTATACTTACACCTTTTAAAAATTAGGGATATTTTTGAAAATATTTAAAGAGAAACTTTTAAAGTTAATTTGTACTTATCAAAATTAAAAAATCTAATATAACATCATACATTAATTAATATCTAAATTTAATTCTTACATTAATGTTTATTATAGTATTTTAAATTTTAAAAGTTATTTTACCAAACGCATTTATTATTATTTGTGTTTATTAAAAGTTATTTTAAATTTAAATTACCAAACACAGATGCTACAATTTTTAAAAGGCTAATTTTTAAAAACTAGTTTTTATAAGTTATTTTTAAAAAGTAAAAATTTTACTAAAATAAGTTACTTTTAAAAAGTAAAAATTTTACCAAACTAAGTTTAAGGACAGTTTGGGTAAACTTTTTAAATAAGCTCTTTTGAAAAAAGAGTTTAAAGTATAAGGACTTTTATTAATAGTAGCTTATAAATAAGTTATTTTGTATTTGAAAAGTTATTATAGAAGTACTTATTTTAAAGTTGTGTATTAAATAAGAATGATAAAATAGCTTTTTGAAAAAGAGAGAAGTCAAATTTTTTAACTTTTTCAAAAACTCTTAAATAACTTTTTGGGAAGTTAAAAGCATATATATAAAAAATTGTACTAAACACTATTAATATAACTTTTTATAAGTCAAAAGTCGAAAAAATGTAACTTTCGAACTTTTCCAAACGGACCCTAAGTAGTGACATAACGATTAACACGATTAAGGCTTAGTTTGATAAACATTTTACTTTTTGAAAATGGCTTATGAAAGCTATAGCAGCAGTAAAAGAAGCCACTTTTATTGGATGAACTTTCAACCTTTTTGGACCTGATTTTCTATCTTAGACAACTTTTGATAAGTATAAGTACCATAGTTATGTCGGGTAAAACAACTTTTAAAATTAAAAAAGACCATAATAAATATGAAAGTTAAATTTAAAAATTATTTAATGTATAAAATTATATTAGATTTTTTAATTTTGATAAACACAAATTTTAAAAATTTCACATTAAATTTTAAAAATATTTTTATCTTTTAAAAATAACCAGTACAAATATATAATTTTTTTAATTTACTAAATAAAGATGAAGAGCTTGTCTTTTAAAAAATACAAATGCCTATTTAAAATTTTTTATCAAACCAAGCCTTAGATGCTGATGTAACATAACAATTAGAAGGAGCAATTTTTGTCTAGAATCTCCAGGTTGGGTGGAGCAATTTGCTGTACGTAGTTTGGATGCAAGGAAAAGACAAGGCGAAGAACATTATAGGATACAGTTGGTGTATGAAGAAATTCCTTAATCCTGACTGATTTGATAATTCAGTGTGATGAGTTTGAAAAATTTCAAATTAAAATTAATGATGATCAAACATTATTAACATAATTAATTGTAAAATTATTAATTTAATTTTTAATTCACACTTATTAATTAATAATTTTATTGTGCAAATTCTACTGTTGGACTGAAAAATTGACTAACCTAACATGAAGCCAAACATTTAGTTTTGCCCAAAATTTACAATATAATGTGTGGATGAATCATTATTTTGTTTATTGGGTCATATTCATTTAAACAAACCCAAGAATTATTATTTGCTACAAGACGAAAAAAATTGGTCGGAAAGTAAAGAAAAAGAAATGGGGGCATAATACTTTCTTTACTCTTTTAACTTAATGAAAGCCATTTTCTTTAATAATAATGCTGCATACTCCAACAGATTTCACACCCTTTGCTTGATGAAATTCAAATTTTTATTAAGAATAGTTAAATGCAGACATTAGAACCATGAGAGAGAAATTAGTAATTGATTTGATTGTGATCATCAATGCTACACGCTATCTAAAGCAAAAAGGGAAGAAAATGAATTTAGTTTAATTCATTTGTTCAAATCCATTGAATGCTTTTCTTCTTTCTCTTTCTTCTCTCTCTACTCTTTCTTCTCACTCTCGGTCATTTCACAGAGAAAGCATGGAAGCTATGGCAAGCTACCGAAGAGAAGAAGAAGCAAGTAACAAGACCATTGTAATGATGTCAAGAAAAAGAAAACAAAAAGTATGTTGTGGCTGAAATCTTCACCACAAATGGTAAGATTTGGTGAAGAGATCTCAGCTTCTCCATACTAAAAATGGAAGAAGATCCTTAAGGGATGACTTGTCTCAGCTTTTGATCAACCACCACAGGAGGTAGCTACTGTAGTTACGTGGAGAAGATGCAGAAGTTAGAGCAGAAGAAGCTGTCATCATCAAGAACTCATCAAGGGCTAGAGATCCTTCTTGGAGTGCAAGTCAAGATGGATGGGTCAGATTGATAAAGTTTGGTGTAAAAGGAAGACACAGAGGTAATTGCATGTTGGATTTTACATTCAGTTTCCTCTCCTCTCTCTCTAGCCGAACCGGTTTGCATGAAGAAGAAGAAGTTGGCTCAGTTCAAGAACTTCAATCTTGGAGGCTTCCCCTTCTATAAATAAGGGAGAACAGCCACGGCTTGAAGTAAGGAGTAAGAGTGTAAGACACAGAGTTCTCATAACTACCTAAACTAACAGAAGTTCTTTTCCTTCAATGTTTTCTGTTTTGTAATTTTCTGTTTAAATTTGTCTGTCTTGAGTCTCATGAAAAAAAGCAAACAGTGAGGTTTGTATGAAAAAGCCATAGAGCGAAAAAAGACAGAGAGTGCAAAATTAAAAGAAAAAGTCATAGATGTCTTTAGAGGTCCTTTGTACATCTGTGTTGTATTTCATAATTCTGTGGGAATTTCCTTACAAGTTGGGTTAGCACTTAGCAGTTGAAAGCTTGGCTGTGACCAAGTCAAGTTCAGGATTAGGGTTTAGATTCTGGACTTGTCCCGGATAGGAAGGGTAGTTCCTAAGGAGAATTGGTGTATGTAATCATGAAGATTATAGTGAAATTCCATCATTGTTGTGATGGAGACTGAATGTAGGCTGCATTGCACTGGATAGCTGAACTAGGATATATCGTGGTGTGATTCTCTCTCTTTCTTCTACTCCATTTCTGTTTCTGCTGCATAGGAGATAAAATAAAAAAATATCTCATGCCGGGTGACGAGATAAAAAGAAAAGTCTCGTGGTTGGGTACGAGACAAAAATCAAAAAGTCTCCAGAAGTTGTTTTAAAGACCAGCAAGTTTTAATAAGCAAAAAAGGGGGCTAAGATTCAACCCCCTTCTCTTAGCCACTGAAAAACCATCACGGTGTATAGTGCTATGAAGCACAGACATTTCGTTGAATTTTTGTGTCCGCGCACATTTCGGATACGACACTTACTGACACTCATCCAACACGCATGTCTGCTGTATTCAACCGTGTTTTAATAAAAAATAAAAATTTTTTCTCCGAATACGTTTGGACACACCTAAATACTATCACGTGTCAACGTGTCCAGTCTTATTCTTAACATATATTCTTAAAATAAATTTAGATATAGTATATATTATTATTTATTAAAACAAAAAATATTTTAAATACTTGATATAATTAAAATAAGACGTTAAAAATAATTAAAAATTTTAATTTATATTTTAATATTAATAAAATATCAAAATATCATTACAATTTATCTAAAAAATACTTTATATTTTATATGTATGCGGGTCCCCGTATCATATAAGATTTTAAAATTCGCATATCGACATATCCTATCTCCTATCATGTTCCGTATCCGTATTAAGTGTCCGTGCATCATAGATACAGTGCCTTAAAGACACTTTATTTTTTCAAGTGTTTTTTCCAGGATCCATTTCCTTACTAGTATAGTCATCATTTATGCCTTGCAATAAGTGCACCTCAATTTAAAACTTGACTAGACAACATTATGGTGGACGAAATTTTTAAGTATTACGTATGTGAGTGTAATGTGGGTAAATTTATAATGCTTAAGAGGGATATCTATTATCTAATCCATCTAACACAAAAAACAAAAAAATCACAGCACAAACTATTAATTATTAAATTTGAAAGTCCATTGTGTTTGGTGGGGAAATCTAAAAGTTGGAACTTGGAGGACCAACTCAAAATATTCTATTTGTGGTTGTCATTCTTTATATAACTTTTATAATTTACGTTAAGGTCCCAAAAGAATGACAAATTAAAATTGTGGCATTGAGATCCCATTCTCTTATAATTTTCAAATACTACTTAGTGGAATTGGACTATTAGATACGAAAATTTCATATTTAATATTAATGGTTAGAGTGGCTGACTATGTCATTGGAATTAATTTCTTGTTTTTCTTTTCTTATTCCTTTTTCTTTTACTTTTTCTATTGTACCCCCACAAAACAAAAACCATGTGTGTTTTTTCATCGCAATTGCACGTTTGCGTGCTCTCCACTGAGGAAAAGAGGAGAAGCTGGTGCAGAAGAATGAGGTGTAAGAGGTGGCAGTAGTGACGAAGTGGAAAGGAAATTCTGAGGATGAATGCCTGGAGGATGGAGAGGATAGCGACCATGGAACTACGGAGGTGGGTAGCGTGCACTCTAAAATTGATGAATGATAGGATAGTTTAGAAAATTCAAAAATTTGGGAACTTTTTTAATAAATTAAATTTTAATATTACAAATTTACCTTTATATTTTTCATAATTTTTAAAAATATCTTGGAGCTTAGAAGGATTAAAGGTCCTTAATATATTTTCCGCACCTACGAAACCACCTATTAGAAAACATATCTATCAAAACTCACATCAATAATACATTGTTTAAGTAAATTGCCAGTCCCATAAACTATTATCGATTGAAGTCTACACCTATGGTGCATACCATAGATTTTAACTAAGAAACCAAAATAGTATATGCTACTTTAAATGGAGTTTGAAATTCACATGGTAACCACAACTTATCTAATCAAAATCAATAACATTCTTGTCCAATATCTACTTTTTTGAAACAGTTTTTACATGCCTTGTACTCTTGTAGTACCAATAATTGCTCCCTGCATCTAGCGCAACAACGATAATCACAAACCAAAATGCTTCAACCTGATATTAAAAATAAAAATATAATTAAAAAAAGTAACGGAACTAATGCATGAACAGCAACACTGTGTAACAATTACAAAAAAACAGTGAAATGTATTTTTCATGAATCAAATAGTAGAAAAATATTTTTATAAGTTGTCTATAATGAATGAGAATTTAGAAAACGAAATTTGAGCACCAAAATCCTTCTATATCCTTCCCCATTATATATGTAACACAAGCATGTCTATTAATTCATCTTTCTAGAATTCTAGTCATAAAATATGTGTGATATTTACAAGTGTGGGATTAGATAAGATCGTGAGTTTTTTTATTTTATATGTTATATACGATGAAAAATATTTTAGAAAAAGAAATCGGTACACAAAAACTCTCAGAACTCACATATCTCCATTAGTGCCTATTAATTCAACTGTTCATTTATTAAATATGTATACATTAATACCTGTGAGTTTAGTTAAGATGATAGTAGATACTTTTCATGGTAAGCTAAAGTTGTTAGGTTTTATCTTTTGGAGTCTAAAGTTCTTAGGTTTCAATCTTAACAATAGCTAGAAAATTTATTTTCTTTTTTATAAATATACATGACAGAGAGTATTTTAGGAATATAAATTCAAAAATGCTATGTGCACCAAATCCTTCCTCAATTCACATTATACATAGTAGAAGTAGACAATAAGCAAATGTATAATGATGATAGATAAAAGATAATTAAAAATAAATATGTAAAACTACAAATTAAGAGTAATCCAAAAAAAAATATATTACAAAAAAACATTTAAAATACTTGTCCCAAAAAAAACACACATATATATAACATAGAAAAATGAATGGGAGATATTTCAAAACAAAAACCTAAATAAATGAAAATAAAAATATAATAGAGCATACACGTATATGACATAATTTTGGGCGACTTAGAGCAAAAGGAAAATTTCTTATATAGCTATTAGACACTAACTTATTTTCAAAACATTTTAAGTATGTTGTTAGTCACTTATAACATTTATCATTAATATTTACGAGTTTTGATCCAAAATAAATGTGTAATATAGATTATAACATCTAGTCACACAAAAAAATGATTATAACATCTTGATTTTAGATAAATCACAAATTATGCAAAAATTTTGGGTGGTTGCATCGGAGTCTAACCTTTTCTTTCTTTGACAAGCATCTCTGCTTCAGCAAGTTCATTAAGTACAGGGCAACTGTTATTCATCACAGCATCTGATAATCCTACGAGTCTTTCATTGATTTTAGGCCAATAAAGAGAGTTACTTGCTGCAGCATATTCTCCACCCAACAAGGCTGTAGTTACACCATATAAAACATGAACAATCAGCAGTTATAATGACAATTAATCAGATGCAACTTTTACAAAGGGTAAAAGGCGAATTCAATTGACAGATTGATAAAACAAGAGTCTTCAAGAATTGATTGTAGCTACAATTTTTTCTTTGACAAATTATTTCAAGATTAAAACTACCCAATTGCAAAATCATCAAACAATCGAGTGGAGGAAGGTAGGTCACGTCTGTAACCCTTACTACATGCAGTTTCAAGTATGGTTTGCTCAAANAATTATACGCCTATGCTCCATTCTATAAAGATGAAGCAAGAATCAAAGGTTAAGTAATAAAAGATAACATAACTGATATGGAGAAGGGTGTGCTACAGAGAAATCAGGTTTTTTATTCAAAGCACATACAAATAACTTTGAATTTATCTAAGGTCTGCTCCCTTTAGTGTCAAAATCTTTTAACATCAGTACTAACAATGAAGACAAGTATAAATTTAAAAGAAAATCATGCTGTTCATGATGATAAATATGTAGTTACTACCTGGCATTTATCTGTCCTATATCAGATGTTGCGCTGACAATCCTCCTGGTCAATCTCAACTTTAGGGATTGACTGTATCTTGTTCCAATCTTCACTCCCACGGTCCATACATCGAGCTTTTAAATTGATATAATTTCTGATGATTAAACATTTCACCGAGCTTGGTAGTTGTCCCCTTGGTAAGCATTTAAGCTTGGGACATTCAGAAAATTCTATTTTCTCAAGTTTAGCCATGTCACCCGCCTTCAAAGCCCTCCATTCTCTTAAGTCTTGCATATTACACAATGTAAGAGCTCGCAAAGACTGATAACCAGGTAAGACTCTGTCACGTCAACGTACTCCAATTTACTGATCTTTTCAATGTGAAGATCTTTCAGCATTAGAAGATCGCCAAGAAACGGGAAAGCTACACAAATGCAATTCTACACAAAGTATGTTTGTTTCAGAGATGGTTGCCACAATTCCTATGTACCATGTGCACACTTTATCTGATCAAGACTGTTGGAGAATAATAGAGAAAAGAGCATTCTCAAGCCTTATTCCGGATGATTTCAAACGCTCGGTGTTGGAGGAAATTGGATTCAAAATTGCACAAAAATGCAACAAATTACCATTAATAGCAAAGATTTTTGGAAATGTTTTGTGATTTAATCACGATGAAAAGAAGTGGAAAACCATATTGAAAAGCAAACTATGAAAACTTCCAGCATCTCGAAATATACTTTCAGCATTGAAATCGAGTTATGACCAGTTGCCTTCTGTTTGCAAAGATATTTTGATTATTGTTCTATTGTTCCTCCAAATTATAAATTCAGCAGAGATGAGTTGGTCAAGTTGTGGGTATCTGAAGGCTTCATTCAACAAAGCGGAGTAAAAACGACACAAGAAATTGGTGGAGAATATTTTGATATCCTGGTTTCAGAGGTCATTTTTTCAACTCTCACCAATGGATCACGGTAACCATCAAGTATTTAGAATGCATAACCTCATTCATGAATTTGCTGAATTTGTTTCTGATAGGCTGTGCATTAGAGTGGAAGATGGCATGTCATCGCCAATTTCCAATCTTAAATATGTCAGACATGCATCTTTAATCTGTGACGACGTTCAAATAGAACACTTGAGCATTTTTAGTAAATGTGATCGAATGAGGACTCTTATTTTGTTTTCTAGGGGTGGTGATATCCCTGTCAAGATGATTCCTTTGGCGAAATCAATTTCAGTTATTTGATGGTTCTAAATTTGAGTTTTTTCGATATCAGAGAGTTACCTGAAACTATTGGTACAGCAAAACACATGCGCCATCTTGATGTGTCCATCACTCCTATTAAGGAGCTACCTGAATCAATTACAAATCTGAATGGGATGAAAACGCTTAAACTCAACAACTGCATTCACCTACTCGAATGGCCCAAGAACATGAAGAATCTTGTTCCAATCTTCACTCCCAAGAACATGAAGAATCTTGTCCCAAGAACATGAAGATTAGAACAAGATTCTTCGTATTCTTGGGCCATTTGAGTAGGTGGATGCAGTTGTTGAGCTTAAGCGTTTTCATCCCATTCAGATTTATAATTGATTCAGGTAGCTCTTTAATAGGAGTGCTAGACACATCAAGATGGCGCATGTGTTTTGCTGTACCAATAGCTTCAGGTAACTCTCTGATATCGAAAAAACTCAAGTTTAGAACCCTCAAATAACTGAAATTGATTTCGCCAAAGGAATCATCTTGACAGGGATATCACCACTCTTAGAAAACAAAATAAGAGTCCTCATTCGATCACATTTACTAAAAATGCTCAAGTGTTCTATTTGAACGTTCGTCACAGATTAAAGATGTATGTCTGACATTTTAAGATTGGAAATTGGCGATGACATGCCATCTTCCACTCTAATGCACAGCCCATCAGAAACCAATTCAACAAATTCATGAATGAGATTATGCATTCTAAATACTTGATGGTTACCGTGATCCATTGGTGAGAGTTGAAAAAATGACCTCTGAACCAGGATATCAAAATATTCTCCACCAATTTCTTGTGTCGTTTTTACTCCGCTTTGTTGAATGAAGCCTTCAGATACCCACAACTTGACCAACTCATCTCTGCTGAATTTATAATTTGGAGGAACAATAGAACAATAATCAAAATATCTTTGCAAACAAGAAAGCAATTGATCATAACTCGATTTCAATGCTGAAAATATATTTCGAGATGCTGGAAGTTCCCATAGTTTGCTTTTCAATATAGCTTCCCACTTCTTTTCATCGTGATTAAATCGCAAAACATTTCCAAACATCTTTGCTATCAATGGTAATTTATTGCATTTTTGTACAATTTTAAATCAAATTTCCTCCAACACCGAACATTTGAAATCATCCAGAATAAAGCTTGAGAATGCTCTTTTCTCTATTATTCTCCAACAGTCTTGATCAGATAAAGTGTGCACATGACACATCGAAATTGTGGCAACCATCTCTGAAACAAACATACTTGATGTAGTCACCAATATTTTGCTCCCTTAGCAGCAACATTGAATGGCAAGCAAAGAATCTCCCAATCATTTGCATCTTCATTGCAAATGCCAACTACATCTTCATTGCAAATGCCAACTAGTACAATTAAAACTTTCTTTTTCCGGAGTACCTTTTTAAGTGTAACTTGAATTTGATCCATATCAGACTACTCAAAGTTTTTCTCGCAAACAGCTTCAACCATCGACCTTGTAATTCTTTTTGCATCTTCATCACCAGAAATTAATTCAAAATTGTCCGCCACATCATCATTGTTGTAGACAAACTGGGCTAGTGTAGTTTTTCCTACTCCCATCATTCCCACTAATGCAATGACTGCAAAATTTTCATTCATCATGTCATTAGCTAACAACAATGATAGAATTTTTTCCATGTCATTTTCCCTTCCAATTACACAGGATGCATCTACCAGGAACTGGATTGCAGCTTGCTTATAGAGTGAAACTGGTTGATTTTGTACAACTCATTCATAAAATTGGCCGCCTTCCTCTCAATATCCTCCAGTTGCTGTCTCATATCAACAATGGAGGATGGAATATTAAGCTTAAGCCCAGCTAAGACAGAGTTTCTCAACCGGTTGCCATCACCCATGAGATAGCTGAGGTCATCGGGAGTAAATTTTGAGATTTCCAAGGCAATCTCATCTATTAAGTCCTCAGCATCAAGTAACACACACCAAGTGTCATGAAGCCATAGTTGCTGCATCTTGTAATCGAGAGGGTAGTGCTGCATTGCTTTCACACTATCAAAAAGAACCTGAACTTTCAGCAGGGTCCTTTCCAGCTTCTTCAGCTCTTCGTCAGCACCAAGTATAACAAATAGCTCCTTCTTAACAAGCTGCAAGCTGGCCGAGACAAAGCCGAGCTCGAAGATCATATCCATGATCAGAGCGGTAGGAGAACAGAAGCTAGACGAGATAAGAAAAGTGTGTAAGACAACATTATCCATTCAATCAGTAACAGAGTTATCAAATTAAAATTTATCATCAAGCTCAAACAAGGAGCCAAGTCAACAAATCCAATCAAACCAAGATTCCAAGAACAAGCACTGAGGACTGACTAAGGGAAAGAATCGAGGCATTACCTTCGGCGAAGGCAGTGAGCAGAGATTCGAGGGAGAGTAACGGACGACGGAAGCTGGCGAAGAACGCTGGCGACAGAGGACGACAGTGGTGAGGCCGCTAGGGAGGTGTTCGGAGGTGGCTGGCTGGGTGCAAAGAGGACGGAGAGAACGCAGAAGGGGGGGTTCGCGTCTTCGCGAGGAGGGTGACTGGGTAGCTGACTAGCTGGTAGCGGCACTAGTGTGTGGAAAGAGGGGCTAGGGTTTCCAAATTTTCGATATATATATGGAAGGTGAAATGACTAAAAAACCAAAGTAAAAAATAAATTATTAATAGTATTCAAGTAATTTAATATATTCGGGGCTGTGGGGAATATGGGGACGGGGACGGGGATCCCTGCTCGGATCTCCGCATCTGTTTCGGGGGAATTTTGCCCCCCGTTCCCGCAGGGAAAATTTCTCGTCATCGGGGCTCATTCGAGGCGGTCCCCACGGGGATCCCGCCTCTTGGGAATTTTTGACACCCCTAGGAGTAGGGCTGACAATATATACCCTACCTGCGGGTACCCAACCCGAACCAAACTCGAACCAACCCATTCGGATAGGGTTGTCTACTCTACCCGCTGCGGGTAGGGTAGGATAGAGTACGAATTTGCCTGCGGGTAGGGTAAGGTACGAGTTTAGGGTATACCCTATCCTACCCTACTCGCACCCCTAATATATTATATAATATATATGTAAAAGTTATGTATGTAGTGAAAAAAGTAAGTATTGAACTCATAATCTTTCTCTTATAAAAACTTGAAATAACCACTAAGTTAGTTGATGATCATATTATTTGTAATTTTATGTTGGATTTTTTTAAGATTTTATTGTTTTTAATTTTAATTTAAATTTAATTTTTTATTTTCTATGTTATTAATATGTATAAAATTTGGAATAGTTGAATTTTATATTTGCTTGAAAAATTTTTATTTTTCTGCGGGTAGGGTCGGGTAGGATAGGATTTAAAACTTTAGGGTGCGGGTAGAGTTAGGGTTGAGAGATTCTCAACCCGCGGATAGGATAGGGTAGAATTTTAAAAAAGTTTTTAATTCGCGGATAGAATTAGGATAGAGTCCAAACCCTACCCTACCCTATCCATTGTCAGCCCTACTAAGGAGAATGAGGACACGAGGACCGTGCATCACCAAGTCACTGACTACGTTCAATGGCTCGCATCCGGTTTTTGGATAGACGGTTTCATATGATAAACCGAACCGTAATTACTTTCCATTCACGGTCGGATCAGTCCGGTTGGCCAAATCAATCTGATTTTCAGAACCCTGATATCCACATGACTTTTACACATTTTAAACATTTTTCTTGTATTTTCGAACCATCAATTCATTCTGACATTATGAGTTAATATAGGTCTTCACGACCCAAAAAAAAAGGCTCTTGGTAATTAGTAATTACATACATTATTGTAGCAACATTTTCTAAATTATTGTATATTTGTAAACATTATTTCTCTCTTATTAACACAATATATACTCGCACGGCGCAAATTAAAAGCTCAATTACGGTAGAGCGTGTCATTCTACACTAGATTCCAACAATCAAAATTATTTGATGTTTGTTCTTTTAGATAGTACTAAGTATCGAGACAGTAGAGTGTGGCATAACATGATAAACAAAAATAAATAAATAAAATAGAGGCTGGTTCACCCGATAAGCAAAACATGAAAAATTATTAACAACGTTGGCGACAAAGAGATCATGACAAGCTCCCAATGTTGTGTCAGAAACTCAGAATAATTATTTATAGGGTAATGATATTTGAGGAACGCAGACACAGACACACAGAATCAGAGCAAGGAGGAAATCAGGGGAGAATGAATAAATGATCCACGCAGCACTTAAATGAGAGGTTTCAAATACGGCAACCGAATCTAGTTAATTCACAAACTTACTATAATTTGAGTAAGTCATATCTCAAATACCCTAAAAAGTTGAACCAACTATATATACCTCACGAGCTCCAGATGTGAGTCTAAAAAAAATTTGATTAACATTCACAACATTTTAGAATGAACTGGCCAAACCCTACAACCATGCATCATGGCATCAATCGCCAAAGCCTAAGGCCAAAATAGCTGCAATAGAGAAATACACATTTAATTAAGTTAATGACAAATATATGCGAAAGCAAGTCATGAATGAAAGATGGTAGTTCATCAAAGTTCAAACCTGGAAAATTAGAAGGATGAGGTTCCTAGTGCTATTGAAGAGTATCCAGCAGCCTGTCTCTCTTTCAAAGTTGAGGACAACCAGTCCAAGCCCTCATAAAGGCCATCTCCCCTAAGCGCGCAAGTGCCTTGTATGTGCCATTTTCTATTCCTGAGGTCAAAGAGACCTAATCCTTCACATACCTCCCTTGGTGTCATTGCTCCTCTCTGAACAATTAAAATAAGATATTCACAATTATAAACTCACTTGAGAAAAAAGGCAAAACCCCATAAATTGTTGGAGTTCAACAGGAACAGTAGTCTAAGATTATATGAAACTGATAAATGTATAGATGTGCAGGTCGATTTCAATGAAAGTGAAGAAATTAACAAGACTACAGATACTGGGATAAGAAGGGTTTGATGGAGTCGTATACACTATCAATGCTAACAGTCTTTACATAAGAAAACCTACAAAAGGATAACCCACCATGCCAAATATCTTAGGAGATCAGATTAGTTTGGCCCCACATTCAAATCAAAAAAATTTTTGGAAATGATTTTAGAGCCAAACCCTTCACAGAGTGACTAATTTGAACTACTTTTACTTTCACTAATACCAGTAAATGAAGAAGACTACTATACTTGCAACAGTGATATATGAATTAATTACATTGTGCACATGCCAATATAGAACAATCTGCTAACAACTATAGCATAATTATTATTATTGACTATCAACAAACTCGACCAATTTAAACGCTTTGGTTCTAACTTATCTCTACTTCTTTTACCCTTAAATGTGGGGTCATTCGGCCTAAAGACCATAGCTTAATAAGTAACAAAGACATACCAGATCCTGTTTGTTGGCAAACACCAAGATGACACTGTTGAGCATAAATGGGTCATTTATGATTGTCTGCAAGTAATCCATGGATCAATTCAAATTCTAGTTGGAATAACATTGTGTGTATGGTATTGGATTTTATTTTTATCACCTGAAATTCCTGCTTTGCTTTCCCAAGTCTCTCTCGGTCAAGACTGTCAACAACATATATCTGCATAAACATGCACATATCAGTATCACACTTTAAACCCCTAGCTTGCTTGTGAGTCCTCTTCCATAAATGTAACAGAAAGTAACATTTCACAAGAGAAACCAAATGGAACACAAACGTAAACTAATCCTTACCAGACCATCTGTGTTGTTAAAATAGTGCCTCCAAAGTGCCCTTAATTTCTCTTGACCTCCGACATCCCAAACTGTGAATACAACATTTTTATACTGAACCTTCTCCACATTGAAACCTGCAAAGCCATGCGAAATTATAAGTCCAAAATAATGTATAGATTATTATTAAACTGAAATCTTCAAACATGCTTCCATCCATTCAATTCACATATACATACTACTTATAGTTATCATCCCTACCAATAGTGACTGCAACAAAATCTAGTTTATACTGAAACCAGCCAGCTCCATTACCAAAAGAAAAAAAATTCACCAAACATTTTTTTACCCAAAAAAATTCACATATACATGCTACTTGAAGCAGTAGATAAGATAAATAACATTGAAGAAGCTTAACACTGTCTGCCTATAAAAAACACACATTTTTTTACCTTTAGCAACTACCGAGTAGATGCAAGAGGACCAAACAACAAATTCAATTTATATTCAACAAAAAGAAATAATAATAAGGATCCTATTAATACAGGAAAACGCACCAATTGTAGGAACAGTTGATAGAACTTCTCCAATGTGCAGCTTGTAGAGTATAGTTGTTTTTCCAGCAGCATCAAGACCAAGCATCACAACCTGAATCGGATCAATGGAATTCAGAGGAAAATGAGAAAAAATAAATAAATAAGAGTAGCATGTAACAAGAAACCAAACATAATCACGATTCGTATTGCGCGCAAATTGTAATATAAATAAATCATCCAAAATTGAAAATGATCATGATGACCGCAAACCAAACATATTTGTTAACAACCTGAAAGGCAAGCTATATTAATTAAATGAAGAAATATCAATCATTAATCATGATAATAATTATTATTATATGGAAGGTAATAAAAAATAGTAGAGAATGAGGAGAATTAGGGTACCCGCATCTCAGTGTTGCCAAAGAAGGAATCAAACAGTTTACGAAACGTTTGACCCATGCCGGCGGCGAGATCAAATCCTAACTATGGACGAAGAAGCGAATCGAATCGAAAGAAGAATTAGCGATCTGAGAAGAAGGAACCAATACGAAGAAAGGAGGGAAAGAAAAAACAGCGTTGGTTTGGGTAAGCTGGGTTTGCTTTGTTTCTAAGCACTTTCGTAATTCCTTTTATTCCTTCTTCCCTTCCTTCCTTCCTTCCTTCCTTCCTTTTCCCCTTTCTGTGTTGACTTGGACACAATTCCAACATAAACAAATTCAGGAAGTACACTAATCAAACGAAAAATAGAATATTCTCCTTTTTTTACTTTTTAGTAAAAATAACTCATAAATGAATCTAATCATCCCCGCAAATGATTGGATGACCATCAAAATATTCTCTCCATTTTGATAGTCTCAGCATAATTAAGCTATTAATTAGAGGTGGGTCACCTTAATTAAATGTTAAACATTTTAACTCTTGGTAAAAAAACACCACCATTTTGGGTTTAATTACACTCAAAAGAGGATTAAGTCTTGCTAAACATAATATCTGAGTTTAACATGCACGACAAAACTAAAAGGATATGTTTAATGGAGGTAGAAAATTATATATTATTCTTCTAATTTATTGCCCAATTGAATACAAGAATTTAAGTGGTTATTTACGAATTTAAGTTGAAAGCTTGCAATCAGTTGATAATCGAATTCAATCCCTTTTTATCAAGTCAACAGCCATGCGAGAGAACAACAATGCAAATAATCCGACTTCACATACAGGATTTTCCATTTGTGAAGACAATGTAACAGATTTTGAAGAAATACTAAAAATAGAAAGTATAGAACAATATCTTTTTCCCTCTATTGTGAGAGAGAAGAGAACAAAACTTATAACACAATAATAGTATCATGAAACCATATATTAAGAGCAGAGCACTCATGGTCCATCAATATCCCTAAGAATTAATTGGTGAAAAAATACAAAATATCAAACCACAAGGGGTTTCTGCACAAACCGCCAGAGGTTAGCACACCTAAGGAGTCATAGTCTTCTTTCCATCCTGAGATTCTATATATAAATGATGAATTTTTCACTGAATCCCTTAATCATCAACCTCAATTAGCAACTAAATACTCTACACTCACCCAAATGACATGGCAATAGTATCCCCACCCAGCCAGCTAGCCAAAACTCCGACAACCAGAGAAACCTTTGCCAAACCAGCCCCAAACATTAAGCATTGGGACGTGGGGAAAAAAAACTAAAATTGGAGGAAAAAGGCTGCATCATTTCTCAGTATCTTGTACTCTGGTAAAACCAATGCATCTGCTGAACAAGTTAAGGTGACCATGGAGTTGACTCCCCGCTGTTTAGCCTATCTATGAATCCACCATTTCATCTTGCAATTCGCTCGGGGCAATAAGCCCCGGAATAGAAAGCATTCTTTGTCGCTCTCTCTCTCTCTGAGCTGCAGCCTCTTCAGCATACAGATCCTTGTTATCCTGAAGTACAGAGGGGTACATAACAGTCAAGCAATAATATTAACGCAAGTTAGCACACAAGACGCTTCATTGAATGACGAGAGAATAGAAGCAAGTGATTTAGAAATGGAATAAGATCAAATAAATAAAAGCTTCGCCAAATAACAAGCAAAATACTAAAGCTTAATTTGGTATCTTTTACTTTTCAAAAGTAGCTTATAAAAGCTAGCTTTTAAAAATTAGCTTTTTAAAAGTTTTTAACATCTGTGTTTGGTAAATTAAATTAAAATTAGCTTTTTAAAAGTTGTAACATCTGTGTTTGGTAAATTCATTTAAAAATAACATAAGCAACAAGTGCGTTTGGTAAAATAACTTTTAAAATTTAAAAATACTATAATAGAAATTAATATAAAAATTAAATTTGAATATTAATTAATGTACGAGATTATATTAGACTTTTTAATTTTGATAAGCACAAACCAACTTTGAAAAGCTCCTCCTTAGGTGCTTTCAAAAACACCCCTGGCTATTAAAAGCTACAAGCATAACCACATGAGCTTTTTTTTTACCAAACGCAAAACGAAATTATGCTTATGCTAAAGCACAAACACCTCTCCAAAACGCTTTCCAAACCAACCATTAGGGCGAGATGTAATGGTCAAGAAAATACAAGAAAGCCATAGTAGCAATTTTGTTGAATACAAGTAACAAAAATAAAAATAATAATAAACAAAAAAAATTACCTGAGCTGAAAATTCCTTTGACTGTACAAGAAAGTCTCGTATGTGAGTCTTAAATGTTGAAAGATCCTTTGTAGACTCAAAGAGTCCAGTTACAAATTGCGTAACCTACACACCGCTTGTAATTAGTTATCTGTTCTGGTAAAGGAGGGGACAATCAACTGGCAACAAATATTATTTCACTCAAATTACCTCTGCTGATGTCATGTTGGGAAATGAAGTGCTTAGAAGTTTTATAGTAAACTCACGTACAAATACTGCATTACTCGAGTATGGCAAGGGATTTGTTGCAGCATCCCAAAGAGGCTCGGTAATAACCCCCGTTTCCAACTGAAAAATGTCAAACTTGTTATTCCAGTAACTCTTCTCATATTACCACAGTTTTTAGTAAAGCAAAATGAACCATGATGATACACTCACCAGACAGAACAAATGCTGAAGCACCAACACATGTAATTTGAACCCTGGCTTATGGAAGGTGTCTGTCAAGACGGCAAATATCTCTTGCTCAATTGTCAAAAAGTAGGTCCGATAAAACTGATTACAGAACTCTGAGCCCTGTTTATGCATACCGACAATCAGCCAAAAAATACGAACCAGCGGGAATAATTATAGATAAGATAATATTGAGGAGTTACTCTCCAAAACAGGAATAAAACAAACAAAAAAAATAAGAATGCAGAAAAAGAACTTCAGGTTAGGGTGTCTTATGACAAGACAAGTAAAATAATATATGAAGACCACACCTGAAACTTCTTCAGCATCTCCAATAACAAGTTCAACCCAGTTTCAGCAATATTCCTTTCAGTATGCCGGAAAGCCCATATAATCGAATCCATGACAAGCTTCAGTTGCTGACAGAAACAACAAACAACATCAGGCACATACTACACATATTCCAATTTTTAACAATTCAGTTCAACAAAAGAAGCCAGATAAACACTTCAGCTTTAGATTCTGCATGTAGAGAAAGAGGGACAACCTGACTTGATAGGTGGATTAATGCAGGAAAACAATGAGTAGCTATGGCACGAAGCAATGAGAAGAACTTGAGCCGATGCTCTGGGTAATCTTCAAAGTTTTTAGTAATCATCTGCAGAAAGAAAATCCAGTTGATATTTCTTTCCAGAAACAACAATTTTACAACAACGAAGCCTTATCCCACTAGATGGGAATAGATTTACAACATACCATGAAGAAAAAATTTCTATATTAACCATAATATGCAAATTAAAATCTCAAGTAACAACAAACCACAATACAGCACTTAAACAGTAGGGCAGCAATCACATTATAATGCCAAGCTATACTATTTTTATGATAACAAATTACTCTACACAGTTACCTCAAGTGTGCACTGGAAAACAGCTTCAAATATGCGAGGTACATCATCAATCATTGCAGCTTTATACCTGGCAAGCACATACACACAGAGACAGATAGAGACAGAGGAAGTGAGTCAGTGTAAGCATTCACAATATAACTATCAACCTAAATTTGTCATAGGGTTGGCATTTTGGAAAAATAAATGGGGAAAAACAAATGAGTAGAAGCATACTTGTTTACAATTGTGGCAAAAAGGGACAAAACCTCCGATTCTCTTGCATCAGGAACATTCCTAGCATAATCTCCAAGAACAGGATCCATCATTGGTGGCACAAATTGTTTCCCGATTTGTGGTTGATCTTCAGCCTTATCCAAGAATGTCTCAATAAGCTTAAGTGTCTCCCTCTTAACCGAACTGCATCCATGAAGCACATGTATATATAAGCAACTAAACAGTAACCCAGTTTGCATAAAAAAAAGCAACTAAACAGTAACACTGTCTGCACCACAAAGGAAGGGTTATCATACCGTAATAGTTTCACATAAGATGTTCTTGATGCAAATGGTCCTCCTTCTGAAATACTCTTGGAAATAAGCTCACTGTACATCCTGTTTTAGGGTGGAAATGGTTGAGCATTCATCAGAAATAAATAATAAAATTACAATACGTTCACAATACACACAACATCGAAAGAACAAACCTGTATACATTCAGCATGTCCAAAAATATCAATGTAATTTGGGGGAGAAAATATGTCCCTAAAGAAGATGCAACACTTGTATTCGTCTGCAATTTTCAAGAGACTAAAATTAAACCATACCATCATATAAGAAAATATCTACGAAAAGTGAGACCCTTGGAATTGACAATTTATCATATCAATTATTCAATTACACATTATAACCTAGCAGAAACCCGAACCATGGTGACAAGCCTACAACAGTCAAATAACAAGCAGCGGGAAACATTCTACTATGCTATCACGAAGTTGAGTACAAGGATGAATTGGTAATTGTCAAAGAATGTCATCCCGAAACTAGACATGAGTAGGAGAAAAAATGGTCATTGGCTGAGTCAACAAACAAATCATTCAAAGTTTTCCACCACTGACGACCTTATACTGTGCAATAGACTGCACAAAGGTAAAATATTAAGGAATAGACAGCCGAATATCTATGAATTTTGAGGGTATTACCTGCAATATATTAAGCACGGTACGAATTACATCTTGATCCTTCAAGAAGTCCACATTTTGATGTGCCTGCCCTATAATTTCCATCCATTTCTGGAGGAAAATAGAGGAAATTACAAACTCCAACAATTAGCTTCTATAGAAACCCCAAAGAAAAAAGAAAACAAATTCATGTACATAGCAAGACAGTTTAAAAATTAAAATAGCTCATCACGAAAATAAAATACATGATTTGGGAGTTCCATCAATCGTTGAAGATATTCATCTCTCTTATGTGTATCAGACTCTGCTTGAATCATGTGACCGACCTAGAATACAATAATAATTAAATATCCACAAATACAACTAACTAAATAAAAACGAACTTAAGATCGA
>NC_029787.2:11393997-11401960 GCF_000816755.2 Arachis ipaensis
GGGGTTCTAGATCTGCAATTGTGGTTGCAAGGCCTGATAACAGTTCCGATACAAATGGCTCATTTTCCCCAACCTGAAATAGCAATTTTGGATTGGCACATTTATTGATTTTTGGAGAAATGCCAAGTTCTACGTTATTACTACTTTTGGAAGCTCTTTTCAGAAACTACATTGTGTTACGAAGTATTCACTATAGAGCAAAAACATGAGAAACGAGCAATTAGAAGCCCTGATACCTGGGTGATCACAAATTTACGCTTGCACTTCTGGACAATTTTCAGGAATGTATCACAGGCCATATCCTGAATAAAAAACATAGAAAAGACAATTATCAAATACTGATTATTGCCCACCGAAAATATATGCAACTTCAAACAATATTCCCTTCGAGTTCACAGAAAAAATACCAGCAATGCTGGCCAAAGCAAGTACAGGGTACACATAGAAACACTACAACCATAAGGTGGGTTGGTTGTGTCTACATACCCCCACATATATTATTATAATGAAGGGTGGAGAGAGAGAGAGAGAGAGAGAGAGAGAGAGAGAGATTTATAAATAGAACAGAAATACCAAAACAAATAATTCGACATTCATTGCTAAGTAGTTCTGTAATTTCATAATTAATGTTTATACATCTCCCAATAATATTGAAAATAATACACTGGTAATAATTGCAGTGAACTTTCAAAGCAGGAAAAATAACCTGAACTCCAGGATGAGTCTCATGCATAAACTCAAACAATTTATTAACAACAGTTTTAAGGAACTTCCAATGAGCTCTTAGAAATCGTGGATATTGCCCGACAACATACCTGTCGATAAAAGAAACATATTAATACATTATGCAGAAATATTTTGCAAAAACAAAAGCAACAAGGCAAGCAGAAACAATTCTTACATGATATTACTTGCAATAACAGCTTTGTTATCTTTTCCCTTTGTGATTTCACATAGATTCAATAAATCACGAATGACCATAACCAAAAATCTGTTTTCCTGCCAGAAATCCAAAATTTTATTTATAAACGTCAGGGAAAAGCAAAACATTTCATAAAATAATGAAATATAAGAAATAGAAATGCACTCCATATTGATAAATTTAACCAGTTAAAAAAAGGAATCTAATACATACATTAGACCTATATAAATCAAAATGAAACCATGAGAGAAACAGAGATTTGTTAAAAAAAATATAAGGCAATATGTATCTGAAATATTAGATGCCATGGTAAACATTGATCCTTTTTAGATATGACCAAGTAAATAAATATGGTAGTCCTCACTTCTCAGGACTACAACATGGTAAAAGACTTGAAGTTAAAACTACGAGCACTACCAGAATAAGAGAAATTCCTCGACAATAATTATCACTATTCAAAGCACTAACATCGAAGAAAATGGAGCAATGGGGGGGATGACAATTAAGATAAGCCGTTAAGCTAAAGTACCTGTTCCTCCATCATGGAACCAGATATAGATCCTATTGCCCAACACAATGTGTTCAAATTGTTCCACGACCAATCCTCACCACTCAATTGTTTACTTAATTTCCTCAGCATCTGTATATTACACAATATGTTAACGAAACAAGCCATATAAAGGTCAATCAGCAAGACACTGGACGATTTCATAATATCCCTTTTAATGCCATCACTTTAAACCAAAACATGCCCATACCACTATAGTACTGTATTCTATCAGATTTTAGATAATTAATCTTATATTACAAGTAACATTTAACATAAAATTGGAAATCGTGGTTCCCTAAATATAAAGTCAGCTTATCTTGAAACAACATAAATTGGGCAACAATAACTTGAATGATAAGAAACCAAAGAATGATATCATTGTCTTTCCCAGCAAAATGAAAAAGGATGCTTTCCAATTCACATACCTGTTTTTCAGTATCGTCATGGTCAAGATGTGATAAGTAAATAAGAGTCTCCCTCATAATCTGTATAAGCCAAAAATGATGAGTGGAAGTCAGATTTAACAATATATTCTGAAAAGGCCATCAATCAAAAGATAGCATTCAGAGTAAACTAGCTTCAATGCATTTTTCTTCTTTAATATTAGTAGTCCGCTCATAACCTTATATTGAACAAGAACATCATTGTCCTTCAAGGTTTCTCGAACTATATTCCCATTTTCATCTTCAACTATGAGAACTTCTTCAGGCTTTGCCATACGGCATATCATAAGCAATCTCAACTTTGACATGGGGCCAGCATAAAGCTGACGCCGCTGAAGAAGCTGCGAACCATGCCCATCAACCATACCAGGGTGCATTGATGGAACCTGATCATTCCATCACGAATCATCGTCAGCAAATAGTACATTAGGAGCACACAAAAGAAGAAAGACGAGGTATAACATATCAAAGACAGCTAACCATTGACCTTCCCAAAATAACAGCTTTAAAACTGAATGGTTTGAGAAACCCTTTTTTTTTTGGTTGGGGGGGTTAAGATTTAGACTCTATCTTGTGACGTGAAAATATTTTGAAGTTGTTCAAATAAATAAGAATTGGCAAAAGAGGAGATCTAAGAGGAATTGAGTAAAAGGAAAACAAAAAGGACGGTAGACATTGAAACCAATTATGTTCCTTTGCTTTTGCCTTTTGTTTTCTAGATAGAAAAAAGGAAAATGTATTAGATGAGAAGAGAGTAGACAAGAACAGGATTAGATATCTTATTTTTCCCCCATTTAATAACAATTACAACCTTTTACGCATTATCAATCAAAAAACAAATAGGCAAATAAATGATGTACTGTGAACACTAACCTCACAAGAAAATCATATATTCTATAATTTCAACAATCAGAGTCCCAACTACGGAGATAATACCTGAAGTCCCATCAGATTTGCAGAAGCAGCAGGATTATCCAAACTACGGTGAGGCTCAAACAGCTCCGATACCAAGCAATTCCAGTAGTCCAGACAGACCTGTTGTATCAACAAACAAGGAATAATCTGAACTTCAGTATTCAGAACAGAAGGCAGGAACAAATACTTTTGTAGTATGCACATGCAGGCTAACAGACACACTGTTGGTTGTGGTTGAAGAGCATGACTATCAGCAATATCAAGATTAGAGACAACTTTGGATATATGTAGAGAGGGGAAAAAAAACATTTCAAAATCAACAGACCTTAAAGACCTCGGTATCGTCCACATATGAAATGTTGATAAGATACTCTAGGCCCAGCAGTAAAGCAGATATGTTCTCTTGGGTGGTTTCAAGGATGCGAATGTGAACCTGCATAAATACATGGAAACTGTTAAGAGAAACAGTAAACAGAAAAAGCGAGGGGTAGGGAATGAGAAATACAATTAAAAGAAGAGATTTTTTCAACTCCAAAACCCATAACCATTGATCTATAGAGAGCCTGCAAAAATTAGACTTGCCTTGAAGAATGATGTGAAGAACAGTGCCAAATTTTGAATAAATGCCTATGAAAATGAGAAGAAGGGTCAGGAAAACAATTCACAGTCAATTCTTTCGATAAGTAAATCAGGATGTTTGTTCAGAAAATTACAAAGACCCACTTGTTCCTCACTTGAGCCATGTGCATATGCCTCGGGTATATTTGTAGTAAGTGGAAGTATGCCCTACATTGAATAAAAAATTATCCCATAAACAACGAAAACTAGATTATATTAAGCTCAAAATAGAATCAACTGAATAATTGAACACTATACAACTATACACAAAGAAAACAACCAAAACACACCTGCAATTGGACCACAAATATACTATACATCTTCACATACTGCACATCATAGTAATTTCCAAATTGAAGGGATGCTACCTACAAAGATTTAAAAAAAAAATAAATGTTATCATAAAAAATTTCAGGTAAAAATATAAGCATTCATATGATGAAACATACCTCTGTTAAACATTGCAATGTCAAATTCCTATATGCTGTAATTGGGAAAAACTTAAGGAGTGTCTCAAGCTGTGACGTAACAAATATAAAATTATCAGTTTGTGAATTTTCCCATAGAATACCATTAAAGCAGAAAAAAGGGCCTACCAATGTTGATTCAAATATATAACCCAGGGGAATCCAGGATAAGAAGGCATGCAAAGTAGAGAGAGTGGCACGTATGAGCTCAGTCCTCTGCGATGCTGATAACACATATAAGCATAACTCATGTATGAGTTGAAATTCACTGCAAAGAAGAAAGTAGAATAATTAGCAAAAATGTTGCAGAAATATTCAAATAACCAAGCACGAAACAAGCAAAATCATGTATGATGAATTCTGGAATAAAAGGAACCAGGTGATGCTATTAAGTTAAATTGTCAACTAATTACAAGACACAGATAGAAAGTACTAAAACCCCAATGTTTAATTTTTCAAAGATGATTTTGTTTTTCATAAAATCCTACCAATCAACAAACATATCATTTTGTTTCAGTCAACCCAATGCAACCTGCCAGTGAGTAGATGCATCTAGCAATTAACAAATACTGCAGTAACAACTATAGTGTTTTCTCCCAACTAGTCATTTTCAATAATTGGTTGACCTAGCCATTCATATAAGCAGTTATAATAGCTCACTAGTCTTTCAATCAATACACCACTTGCAAAAGAGAACAAAAATATTTTTCAGGGAAAAAAGTTCATCAAAGCAACAGAAATACAGTGAGGCGAGAATAAGATTTCCTCCATCAGAACAAAAATACCAAAAATGCTACAGAAAAACTCCCCTAATAACCTCAAGAATGGCAGTGGCCATGGAGAGCACATTTCCTATGCAAATCAGTACACAAAACACCCTTAAAACACCAATTGGCTTAGGAGCCAAAAGAAACCAAGAACTTTTGATCCCACAACCAACCAACACATCAACAGACTTCAACTGAAAAACTTCACAAAACCCAAGCACTTCTCCCTATCAAACACACTGCAGAATACCAAACATTGCACATCATGATCCTAAGTCCAAAAATCTTTTCTTCTAGCCAACATTTAAACCTTATTTACTTGAAACAGAAATTATGAAACTCCATGAAGGCATCCTATAAATCTATTGCTTCAAAACCAATAACTAAATCTACAGAACTCCAGCTTAATAGAAAGAGAAATGGAAAAGCAACCATCAAAGAAAATTTTCAGATCACATGAAATTTCTGTATAAAAGCGATCAAGAGTTACCTGTTCAATGATTGCTTAAGCTCCTTAATCTTCTGCTGAGTCATCTCTCCTCTTGAAAAATCAAAAACCTCTTCACTCAAAAGCTGAAAAAAAAATTGAATTTAGTACTCGCTGTTAGGACAAAAATAAAAGTTTTAAAAAAATAAGATAAGCTGACTTTCAACACATGATAAACTTACTTTCAATATAGCCATACAATTCTCACAAATTGTTTCACTAGTTTTTGCCGCTGCGACAAGGTCAGGAATAAACTTCTCCCATCTTGTTGGCCAATCGTGCTTCAAAATCTGCATGAGATAAACAGATCATTGTATGGGTTTTAGCTGTGCGCAAATTCATGATTATATAGCAAAGGCCAGGGGAATGAAAATAAGAACTCAACGCAAAGAATGTTCCTGAATCCAGATTTTGGACGAATTGTAAAAGAATTGGCAGCCTTCATCTCAAAAAATAATTAAAAAGAAAACAATCGATTTAAATAATAAAATAGACTTTCAAGTTTCAACAATTAGGTAGCAAGAGAAAAATAATTTGAGAGATGAAAATGAAGAGGTGTGCAACATTAAGAACCTTGAACTCATACAACGTGCACTGGATAATGGGGTTACAAAGCTAACAGAATAACTACTAAAAACAACATTAGGGCATTTGTTACCTGGACTAATATGATATTGAGTTTGTTGACATACAACCTTTCAGTCCGAAATGATGCATCATTGCTAGAAAGCTGTGCAATGAAAGTACAACAATATCAATGATGCAGGGAAACTAGGTATCCGGAAAAAAAGATGATGAATATCAACGTATGTCTGATTAGCTAAATGTTTCTTCTTTCTCCAAATGCAGCTGATACCTGTACAATAACATCAGAGATGAAATTTTTCATTCCGTCTCGCTGCTCGACAGGTAGTGCATTCCATCTATACTTAATTACACCTTCTAGAACCTGTATGTACAAGCCAAAAAAAAAACATGTAGTAAGAAGGCAGCTAAATTGACATTCTGATAACAAGTGGAAAGCTAGTTTGAGACCTAACAAATGTTGTAAACAGAACTATCAGCCACTTGAATGCAGAGGCCAGAACTAAATACCCAAATATCATAAGAACAAAGCACAAGAAGCAAATGAACCATTCTATAGAGTTATCTAAACAATAGCGACCCTTGTCATTTGCTTTGTATTTTTAAATATAGTGCACACTTGTCCACCACTAGTCATAGCATTATGGACTTACGGTCTAACCATAGCATTTTGCAGGAACGGTTTAAGTCCCTAATAAACCATATCCTAAATGAATGACTGAATATATAAATAAGGAATTATCTGGACAACAATATCCTTGTTATTTTCATCGGCTTTATACATGTAATGGTCGGTTGTCCAGCTTATTAATAGCATTATGACCTAAACGAACACATTTTGCAGGAATGAATTAAGTCCCTAAATCCGTAAACCCTAAATGCTATGGCACAGATCATTAACAAAACCAACCTGCAAGGCGAAGAACTTTGTGTTGAGATTTTGAGTGTTCTGCAAAATATGCATTACTTGAAGCCACATATCGGGATTGTTTTGCAAGTCGCGCAAAATCTGATCAGCAGCACTTCTCTGCAAGATTACAATCCGCACGAAAACCTGTTAGTCTTCACAACACCAAAGGGGCAAAATTTCCACACACAATGCCACGTCCTCTTTAAGTGAAACAAGCCCAACGACTAATGCAGCAGCAGCATATTCATCAATACAGCACTCCAACACAACCAACCAATAGACATTGGTAATGTTCCCAATTTTCAATCCCATATAAGTTTAATTAAGTATCAACCATTAGTTAGTTCAAAAGAAAAAAAGAAAAAAACAATACACACCCCAGATTAATCATACTCAATTTGAGTTCTGAAAATATGATTTTTGCAGTCAATAATATTAGCACGGTGTTAAACAGCTTCGCTAAAGCCCCTTCTAATGAAAGACCCAATAAAAAAAGTGGCAACTTCAAGAGAATTTTAAACCCTAAAATATGAAGGGTACATTGCGGCAGTGCAAAGAGAGTCGAAGAAGGAGGAGAATAGTGGAAGCTGACCTCTTCTTTAGATCCGGTGCCATAGAAGGCGGCGACGGTGGCGTCAAGCAAGGGCACATCAATCGGCTGGCTCAAATCTCTGAGCTTCTCGGCGGCCATGGCTGAGAGCTTAGAGAGTGATAAACCCTAGAGAGAGACACACAAGGAGACAAATACAGAGAGCGAATAGAATGTGTAAAAGAGAGAGAGAAGAGAAAGAAGCAAAACCCTAGAAAGAGAAAGAGAGGGAGATTCGAGAGAAAGATTTTAGGGAGAAAGGGAGGGAGAGACACAAACACGCAGACACAACCCTTTTTCCCACTTTTTATTTTAATTTTTATTCGTTTGGAAATAAAAATATATATAGAGTGAGAGAAGGGTAAAAGACAGCTTGAATTTGAAGCAGAGTAAGAGAGAGAAAGAGAGAGCGAAGAAGTGTGTTGTGAAGGGGGAAAAAGCGAAGTGAAGTTGTTAGTGGTGAATGAAGGGTGATTTGATTTGATTTGATTGGATGAGTGCGGGTGTGTGTGTGAGTTTGGCAACTAAGAATGAATAGGAATGGAATGGGTTCAGTCCAACTCGCTGGGACTGACACTTTTTTGGGCCCTATAACTTACATAACTCTAATTCCTTTCATGGGTGGGGCTATTTACTATTTACTAAACCTTATGTACATGGATTTTTGCGAGTCAATTTTAGTAAACCACTTTTACGGTTTATAGTTTACA
>NC_029787.2:11402002-11403599 GCF_000816755.2 Arachis ipaensis
TATATAAATAATTATTTTATTAGTAGTATTAAGTATTATTATTATTATTATTTTCTTAATTTTTGTTGTTGTCACAAAATCTCAAACTCAAATAAGATTGTATGCTCAAATTGATGGAGATAACCATTATATTCTTCTTAATTACTTACTTGCCAATTGAACAAAAAATTATTATTTTTATTTTGATTATTGTTATATTATGTTATATCATTCGGTATTTGAATGGAACGGTATAAAATATGAAGTTAATTTTAATATATTGTTAGTATAAAGTAGTTTTACACGTGCATCCAATTATATAATGTCATATTAGTAAAAAAAACTATTTTTTACATTAACTGCGTGAATGGTCATCCAAAAAAACAGATATGATTGTACGACTATGTAAAGCATCAAAATTAAACTCATAAAATATTTTACAAGATTAATCACACAAATTGCATCTTTTTTTTTTTGTGAACAACAAAAAAAAAAAGAAGAGAAAGAAGGAGAAAACATTGAAGAATAAACTATCCAAAGTTCTGCACAGAGGAAGTAATGCATTTGGAGTGGCCAAACTATTTCAGCATCAATATCACAAACTTCTCTTTTAACAAGCTAATGTGCAATTTTATTAGAATCTATTAATACGAGTTTAAATTTCACTTCTTAATCTGCTCTCATCTTTAAGTGAAAGATCCTTTTAACCATCTCTATTTCACTATATCTATAGGTAATCTACATCCAGACACCAGGTCATACGCCTCAGGACAATCAGACATACTCCACGAGCTTGATTCCAGATTCAGCAGCATGATATAAATCTTTTCACATGCTCCAAAGTTTTGCTTTGACGATATTGACACCATTAATTCGGTTTGTTCCTCCTATCACCTAGTTATCAGAATTATTTTGCAAACATCACCCAAAACCAGCATATGTAACTTGGAATATTTTTTTCAAACACATTTAATTCAAAAAAATTTATTTGGAGAGACTATGTCATTTGAGTTATAACTCATTGGCAACAAAACATGCCTTATAGAAGGTATGAATCTTTGTAGTCACATATTTTATGAGTGAATATGAAGTGTTTTATTATCATCTCTATCATCAAGAATAAAATTATAAATTGGAGTGAGATTAAGAGACTTAATTGACATCCCTACCTAATAAAACAGACAATGTCTACAGGTTTTTGACAGTTTTAGTATTTTGCTTTTAATAGTAAATTAAATAAATATTGTATAATTTATTCTGAAAGATTAAAAATTAGATGCTTGTTGTGAAATACCTTTAAAAGATGAGTTCTTACTTCTTAGTAAGCAATGTTTACAAATCAAAAGTATGCTTTGACAAGCAACGTTCTATTTACATATTATTATACTTTTTTTTGTCAGATAAATTAAACAAATAATTCTCAATCCTAAATATTACATTAGAGGTAAATACTAAATCGGTACCTAAAAGATTTTAAAATTTGAAAAGCGTGTCCTCGAGCTTGCCGGAGCAAATCTCCGGCAAGCACAATGCTAATGTGGCCGCCGTGACTTGGCAAACCACCCCCAAACCCTAATCCCTCCTCCCCATCGCAGCCCCCTTCCCTCTCCCTCCCATT
>NC_029787.2:11403609-11421744 GCF_000816755.2 Arachis ipaensis
AATGGGAGGGAGAGGGAAGGGGGCTGCGATGGGGAGGAGGGATTAGGGTTTGGGGGTGGTTTGCCAAGTCACGGCGGCCACGTTAGCATTGTGCTTGCCGGAGATTTGCTCCGGCGAGTTCGAGGATACGCTTGTCAAATTTTAAAATTTTTTAGGGACTATTTTGTCAATAGTAAAAGTCAGATACCATTTTGTTAGCGTTAGAATCTTTCGAGTATCAATTTAGTATTAACCTCTATTACATTATAAACTCACACCCCCCAACACTTGGATCCTTATTCACTACTTGATCTTTACTAAATTTCAAATCAAAATATAACATACTAAGAGGCATATGATTTATGACTTGAACTAAAATCACGGCTGCCATATGGTTATGGTTTAGCAACATCGCAAAAATTAGATAAAAGTTGACCCAAAACTGATCTTATATTTTGGGCATAAAGGTGCCGGCAAAGAAATGACCGTGAAGGATGGCCGTCAAGATTAAAAAGAAATTAGACAAAACCGAAACTAATCGAATATTTTAAACAAATCAATGAACGAAGAAATTAAACAGAATTAAATTCTCAATCTAATTTGATTTTGCCTATGAAAATGCTAAATACATCAATTCACAACAACAACAATAATAATAATTCGGTCTCAAGTACTAAAATAAATGGTCAAAGGAAGCAACGACAGCAAAAGTTTACAAATCTATCTGATGATGGCGACAAAGCAAAGATGCAACAACGACAATGAGTGCAAATTTAGCAGCAATTAGGGGTGGCAAATGGGCCAAAACTCATTAAGCTGTCTCACGTAACCCGCCAAAAAAAGGCGAGTTGGGCTGAAAATTTGAAACTATCTCACCCGCACCGCCTAATTCGTAGGCTTCGGCGGGGCGGACTTCCCCAGCAGGCCTGACGTTTTCTTTGTTAGGGCCTTTTTACAAATTTCTATAGTATTATTATCTACAAGAAGATAAAGATGATAATTAAAGATGTTTTAAGTTATATTTTAGAATATGTTTTATATTTGATTGATTATAAAGTTGAATATGTTTAATTATATGTTTTGAACAATGTTTGTTTTGTTTTGGACAATGTTAGTTTTATTACTTTGTTTCAAACAGCAGGGTTTGGCCCGTTAGCCTGCCGTTAGGCGAGGCAAGGGCCTCACTAGGTGGGGCGGGGCGGACTAGCTCGCTAAATGACGGACTTTTAGCGAGCAAGGCGAACTTTTTCGTTTGCCACCTCTAGCAACAATGTGCCAACGTTCAAAGAATACAAATCTAGCAAGATGATAGAAGAAGAAGAAACAACAACAAGAGCATGGAGCGATGGCAACATGAACAAATATCTAGCAACAATGATGGGCAGAGAACCCACAATGATGAGAATTGACAAGTAAAGACTCCACAGCAATGACACTAAGTCCTACGGTTGCAACACAATGATGAGAATTGACAAGTAAAGACTCCACAGCAATGACACTAAGTCCTACGGTTGCAACACGCAGCGGTAGAGAGATTACAAACCAGTGACACCAAGAAGGGCTAGGTGATTTGAGAGACGAAGTAGAGGGAAGGAAGGAGGGAAAGGCCTAGCGGATTTTTTTTTTCCCTCATGATATCCCTAACCTAGTAGGTCAATAATTAATTTGTTATGGATCGAAACTCCATTTAAGAGTTTACTCCTGACCAATGGGTTATTACATGCACAAGGCTTAATTCAAACTACCAATACTTGCTTAGACAAACTAACGAAAGTAAACAAGAATTAACCGGAGTTTACATTTCTACTCTCTAGGTTTAACCAGTCCGGGCTGGATAACCCAAACATGAACCATAACACGGTTTATATAATAGACCCGATCACTCCTTTTCTTTTTGGGTTTTACCAAAGTTGCCAAAAAAGAGGGGCTAGTTCTGACCAGAATTGAGAACCAGCATGGCCCGGTTATGTATTGTTCACCCCTACTTCCGACATTCTCTTTACTTTCAATTTCACTCACTGCCATCTATTCTTTTTGTTTAGGAGCCGTTTACCATTCATCCTTTAGTAATCTTTGTCCTTTGAATAACCGTAAGCGTCTCCATCACAAGATGTTCAACATTGGCTTTGAAGGAATGATTGCTTATATCATCATCGTATGAGCACGTGGCACAAGAAAAGTATAGAGAACAATTGAAATTTAGCCGACCATCTTAACAATTTGGGTCCGGCTCACAAAAAATAAAAATTACTCATCGATGTATATTCTAAACTTAAACATGAAAAGCAACAACAATCTGGCTAGTCAATAGTAAGGGCTAAATTATGTTTTCTCTTTTCCTATTTAATTAATTTATATCACTCTGACACACTCTCCCCAACACTGAAAACCTTTGATGTTTGCCTACCTAATTGATCCATTTTGTATGGATGAGACCTTGCAAACACCAGCTGATGTGGTGAGTGGAACATCTTTGTAGCATGCCACTAGTTCCCCATTACTTTGCAGATCCACTTGCAATGTTTCCCAGACTTTCTTCTTTGGGTTCAAGAGTTCATCAGGATTACCTTCAAACCCTGGGAATGTGACTCGTTCTCCAACTTTTGCTGAACTGGGTGGCTCAACCAACTCCACCTATGAGCACAGCAATCAGAAATTTAGCACTCTACTACTCTAATACCTCAAGTGAAAGAAGTACTTGAAAGGAAAACAAAAAAATACTTCAGGCAAGAAAATTCCAAAGAAATTCAAACGCAGCAACAGTGTGGTTAAAAGATACACACTGCGGTTATGTACACGCAGCGTAAGATCATACATCTTTTACTAATCACGATTCAATTATTTTCTTTGGTAAACAAACAAACGAAATATATGCCCATCAATGTACCTACATGTAAAGGCATTGTGTTTTCCTTACCTTGGTGTGATCACTATTCGAAGCAGCTAGAACCATTGCTTGGGATTTAATTCCCCTCATTGTTGCTGGCTTTAGGTTGCAGAGAACACAGACCTTTCGATTCTGAAGAAATTTATTAGGATTAGTCAAACGATAGATAAAACAGTACCTACAAAAGTAGTTATATAAACAGGATATACACATGCTAGTTGAACAGACCTGCATTTCTTCAAGTGGTATATACTTGACAAGCCCACTAACAACTGTTCTGGGCTGTTCTTCGCCAACATCAATCTCTTCCACGTATAGTGAATCAGCATCGGGATGTTTTTGAGCTTTCTTAATAAGGCCAACACGTATATCAAGCCTGCTGATGGTAATTTCTGGCTCAGGAGCAGCTTTGTTTTTGCCATCATTTGATGACTTTGAGGATGATTTTTTCTTTCCACCATCTGTTGCAAACAATGGCATTAATCTGAGTATCCGATCTTTAAAACTTCGTAAAAGAGTATGCAATCAGACACACCATAACAAATGAGATATATCTAATGATTGCTATGATAAATAAGAATTAGTTAGTGGTATCATACACAAGGATGCAACGATTGCTATATTATGGGTTATTAAGTTAAAATGGAGCAGCGTATTATAAATGGTCCAAGAAGCTATTTATTGTATTGGGGGATAGGATTGACTGTCACCTCTTCATGGTGAAGTACCTATCTGTGATATTTAGGGACATCTAAGGCACTAATGCATATAGTTTTGATACTTTTCCAACCCTTGTCTTCTGGTTTTGATATTCCGCGGAAATAATAGGATATCTCACCCTCTATCTTTGTAAACTGTTTTTTCCCCTCCAAAAACCAAAACTTTTCTAAAATTAGAGAAAGTAGATTAAATAAAAATTTATAAAAAACAAAACCTGAAATTTTTGTCTTCTTCAGTTCCTCGGCGACTTTTCCAGCTTCAGCCTCTGCACGCAAGATCCTATCAGCTTGACTTCCCGCAAATTTCTTCCTGTAGAACTCTACGTCTTCATCTTTCTGTTTAACAACATTGAACAAATCAATAAATCACACAACTAGAATGCAAGGATCTTTCCTAATTCATAAAAAACAAGTCAATACCAGTTCCTTGAACAGTGGCTGTGGTTTCCCAATTTTATGGCCAGCATTTAGGATCTCCCAAGGTATCTTTGCCTTGTTAACATCTCCTTTTTCGTCACAAAGCGAAAGATGCAATTCCGTAGACAAATTTAGCTGCTTAAATACCTTCAATGACAAAACAGAAAAGTACCCAGAATATATTGCAATATAAAAAATCTCAGTTTTTGTTTGGGGAAAAAACAAATAGAAGACCAACACTACATCGGAAAATCATGTAAAAAGGGAAGTGAATTTACCTCCTGTGTTAATGACGGCATAAAGGGTTCCAATAAACATGCAAGAATATATACAACCCCAACCGCAGTTTTCATAACAAGAGAGCAAAGAGGTTTGTTTTCCTTGTAAAGGCGCCAAAATTCACATTCCTACAAAGTTAATTAAGAAAAAGGTCCAGAAGCAAGTTACACAGCCATTTAACATAACATTGGTGTTAAAATGCCAACAAGGGGCATGGAGAACAAATACCTGCAGATATCCATTCCCCTCGGTGGATATGGCCATTGCGATTTTCAATCCTTGTTTCAGTCTAACCTGTCCCCAGATTGCAAAAAGAAATGTCATAATAATAATACAGTGCACTGACTCAGAACTCTAGCAATCACAAAACAATGTTGTTTCAGAAGAGGATTGGCAACCTTCTCCATTTCCTCTATGTACTGGTCCACGTATGCAGAAATCCTTTCAGCCAATTTTTTGGTAGGATCATGGGATTCACTACTTAGACCATCAGCAAGAGCAGGTATAGCAGAATCATATCCTTGACCTATATAAGATGGAGTTAGTAATAAATGTTATTGCAAAAGCAAAGCAGGTCAAGACAAACATTTCTTTGGACTCTCTATTACTTTTCAACACATAAATATTGTAGATGATTAACCATATGTCCAGAATCCATTAAATGAACAAGATGAAAGCCGCAGATAAATGACTCCAATGTAAGCACTGTGCACTTGACTTCCCAAATACTGATAAAGGACAACAATTTGTTTGCAGTTATGTAGTTCCAAAATAATGTACTCATAGTCCTTAGGCATTTAATTCCTACAGATCTGTAGTAGCAAATCAATAGATATTTCAAGATGTAGATGCAGAAAAAGTTCAACCAACCTTCAGGTTTGGCAATAAAGCTCAAAACTCGGTTGATAAAGTTGCCCAAATTATTCAGCAGCTCACTATTTAATTTTGCTTGCAAATCAGGCCATGTAAATAATGTATCAGATACCTACATTGCATAATCACATTCAAGTACTTAATAAAGGGAGACAGAATAGAGCATACAATTATACTTCATGAGATACAAGTTATATTCCAAAAGTACATTTAAACTAGAGTTACCTCAGGCCTATTTGTGAGTAAGTAATATCTCCATACTTCAACTGGAATATTAGTATCTTTTGCATCATTACCAAATACTCCTATGCCTTTGCTTTTAGAAAACTTCCCTATAAATAAGTTGAATTTGAGGCAAAATTCAGTTAGTTCAACTTCAAACTATTCAAATGAAAATCAACAAGCAGCGATGTCTCAATAAATCACTTATCAATAAACATGATAAGAAAAACAACCAACCTGCTTCATAATTCAAGTATTCAGTAACACTAATAGTCTTCATCAAGGTCCAATTTTCACCAGTTCCAAGAAGAGTAGATGGAAACATCACCTGAAGAAGCAATTCGATCAGATTCTAAAGAAGTATTTTTCCAATCATTCTAAACTATACTCCATTCTGCAATGCAATTAAAGGGTGTCTTTTTCTTGTTGACCGGCTCCACTAAGCAACCAGGTGATACATAACATAACTAAACTTGTAGGATCCATAGAGCAAAGCAATGTCAAATTGTCAATGGAGCACAGGCTATACACACTTCAAAAAATGTGGCAACCATAACAAGCTTTACAAGTAATGAACGTCATTAGAGGGAAAAGATGTGCACATGTACAAACAGTATGCAGCTGAGACTTCGAAGCAAGTCTCATAAGAACAAGCAACACTAGCAAATAAAATTGTATTGAAAACAATATAAAATTAACAGAAGCATCCATTTTAACTAATGGGAATCACTGATGACACTTGGGGGGAAAAAAGAACATAGGAAACAAGATATTAACATGCATTATCCTGGAAACTATAGGAGCAATAATGGTACATAAACCCTGAACTACGATAAATCTGATAACTTACAGTGTGGAAAGGCACATTGTCCTTGCCCATAAATTGATACAACTCCACATTCTCTGGGTTTTTCCACCATTTCTCCCATTCAGTTGTGTAGCATGCAGTGATTGAGACATACCCAATAGGTGCATCAAACCAAACATAGAAAACCTTCCAATTTGAATAATATGATTATAAAATTAGTGAATGAAAAAACAAGCAACATGTTCTTTTGTGAAAGACCGAACAGAAAAACTAACCTTGTCACTGTATTTTTCATGTGGAACGGGAACCCCCCATTTCAGATCCCTGGTAATACAACGTGGCTTTAATCCTTCTCTAAGCCATGAAGCTGTTGTTTGCTTAGCATTTGAACTCCATGACCCTTTCACCTCCTCTATGTATTTTTCCAATTTCTCTCTCAACAGGGGAAGTTCAAGAAACAAGTGATCTGTATCACGAATTCGTGGAGTGTTTTGACAAACCTGTTTAAAATGTGAAAATCTCAGCCAAAAGTTCATACTGCGACAACTATATTTGTATTAGAACATAACAAGTTAGTCAATAGGTGCTCAAGAAACCATAACTACATTAAATAATCAGAAAGAACCAAAGAAGGAAACCCCATGCAACGGTGAAACAAAACTTTAAGGAAAAGGATTATGTAATGGAAATAATACTAAAAAATCTGAGCTCAATAAGATCATCCAATACAATCACAAGTCTAGTGCGAAAATTCACCCATTAATTAGATTAAAAACCACTAGTTAACCAATTGATGAAACCTATATTGAGAAGTTAAGAAATAGATTTGTAGTATACTACCTTACACCTGGGAGTTTTCAATTCTGTTGGATTTAGAAGCTTCCCGCACTTCTCACATTGATCTCCTCGTGCAGAGTCATACTCACACCCTGGAGTTGGGCATATACCCTCCACAAGCCTATCAGCTAGGAACCTTTTGCATGTGTCACAGTAAAGCTGAAATATGATAGACGTTTAAGCAAAAACAAAGCATGAGAAACATGTCTGTGAAAAAACTCAACATCAGTAACTAACCCTTCATTTACAACCAATTACAAGTGACAAATGGTGTCAACAGAAGAAAATTATTAAAAATTTATATAGGTAACAATTTGTACTGAAAAGTAATAGATAACTCATCATCACCTGCTGCATTGTGTTCTCTGAGAGCCATTTGTTGTCCAACAATCTTTTAAAAATTGCTTGGCAAACTTCAGTCTGCTGTGGGGCTGAAGTCCGCCCAAATTCATCAAAACTTATATCAAACCATTCATAGATATCCTTATGAATTGCATGGTACCTACGAACCCACAAATACCATAAAGTATTATCAAAATATGGCTCTAGAATTGATCAAACTCCAAACAACAGCATCATCCTTTGATTATTCATTCTCACAACAGATAATAAGATCAAAAAACAACCTACTGAAACAACACTGCCACTGCCAATCCAATTTTCATACCACAACTAAGCTAAGTAATTAACACATTACACCTCACCAAATAAACTATAGTAAGTAAACAACATATTATTAAATCACAAAAATAAGTAAGAGGAAACAAGTACTTGTCACAAATCTCCTTGGGAGAGCAATTCTCCTCCATAGCTTTAGTCTCTGTTGCAGTGCCATACTCATCGGTACCGCAAATGTAAATAGCATTGTAACCGCGGAGGCGACAGTACCGAGCATACACGTCAGCACTCAAGACACCTGAAAAAACAATACACACATTCTCATTCACCTGACAATAATAAATCAGATTCATTTCATTTCGATTTCAATTTCATCTTCGGCAATCACAAATTCCAAATCAGAAAATTTCAATTTCAAGAGAGAGGGATAGGGGAACGTACATCCAATGATGTTGCCAAGGTGAGGGACGTTGTTGACGTAAGGCAAGGCGCTTGTGATGAGGATGTTGCGTTTGCCTTTCACGGGAAGCTTCGGCGTTTTCCGATCGTTCGCCGCCATTTCAGGTGACTGGAATCGTAAATGTGACGCCGCCGCCGGAGAAATTGAGCAGCTCCGCCGCCAGAAGAAGCGCGACAGAGAAGGAGAGAGAGTGAGAGATGAGAGAGAAAGTGAGTGAAGAGAAGCAGCTAGGGTGTGTGACGTTACAGTAAGCTTGCACGCTGAAAATCCCTGTATCATGCTTTGCTTTCATTTCGATTTAGGGCTCAATATTTATATCCCTGCCATTTTGCCCTTCCTTACTAACTGTATTAGTGTATTTATTTTGTTATATTTGTCATATTATTGTTACAATTATTATGTAATAGATCATGTAAATTTCTTTTTTTGGTATTTTGAAAATGAATAAAAAAATAGTTTTATTTTAAGGGTTTAATTTTATTGCATTGCCAGTCAATGACCAAAATTCTATGCTGCATAATGTTTAGACTATTAAATAATTTCTATAATAAAATATATTTTTTAAGTTTTTTAATAATTATTAAATAATTTTTATTTAATTTTAATTATAAAATTTATTTTATATTTTATAAATTATTATTTTATTATTTATCTATTATATTTATTAACAATTAGAAACAAAAGTAACAATGAAATAAATCTTCTATTAATTATAATTTCCATAAATATTGTATCTAATCAATAAATTTTTTATTCTTTAATCTATTACATCCATAAAAATTAGGTAAATCGTGTTTGTTGATAATTTAATTGATCGGAAGTACAACCAATCCATTGATAATATAGGTGTTAGAGAATCATTAGAATCAATTTAGATCAATTAGTATCGTCTATATTTATATAGTATATCTGTATATTAATTGTAGGATTCTATGCCTTTATTACTTTAATTTATCTAGCACCTATAAATACTCCTTATATATTATACCTTTGATCACATCTCAATAATACACTTTTCAGATTACTCTCTCAGTCTCTTATATCTAACAATGAGTTTTTCCAAAATATCCGTTTTTTTATAACTATTCACGCGATTAATATAAAAAATAATTATTTTTACTAATATTACGTTACGTAATTGAATACACGTATAAAACTATTTTAGTACATTAAAATTAAATTCTTATCTTAAAAGACAAATCGTACTTTGCCTCTTTTCTCTTTCGATTTTTTTTTAGAATATTACTCAAAGTCAGGTTAAAGCTCAATTTTCTATTGATAGAATTGAAATAACCCTACCTTAATTAATATAACTTATATAATTTAAGATTATTATTAGTATTTTGAAACCATGTCTATATTGAATTTTTTTTTTCTAATTCGTAGGCAAGTATTGATATCCAACCAACCATAATCATATTTTCAAAGTTATTAAGTACTTCTAGGTTGAATTTATGAGTATGTGAGACATACATGCATATAGCCGCAAATTAATTTTATTATGGAGAGTGAGTTAGTGTAGGACCCGATAGGAGTGAGCACGGGTAGCGGGTATTTGATTATCTGTCCGAATTTGAATCGAACCAATTAAATTGGTTTTGGAACCAACGGGTAATCGAGTCCAATCCGAATCAAACCAATGGTCTTTGTTAGTGATTGGTTCGGGTATCGAATCCTAGCCCGACCCGCCTTTTTTAGCGGGTTTAGCGGATCGGCCCGACGGGCTCGACCCGTTTTGCCACCCCTAATTATGGGGGTGCAGAATCCGAACCAACCCGTGAATGAGTTTTGTGAGATTAAATAAAAAATAAAAATATGTATATGGCTTTTAGTGAGATTATTCACTATTAATATGTTTAGATTTTAATAAGTTTAGTTTTTAATGTATTTGGTATTTAACTTGTTTAGATTATTTATGTTAATGTTACATGTTTATTGTACTTGTTGAATTTTAGTGATAAAAATTTGGTTTTTTTTATGAATTTCAAAGTCATCGAGTACCCAATTACCCGAACCAATCCATTCATAATCGGTTTGGTTTGGTTCGGATACATGCACAAAAAAATACAAATTCAAACCAAACCGAACCAATTATATTTTTATCGGTTCAGTTCTAATTTAACCTTGAACCCGAACCAAATCGACCCGTGCTCACCTCTAGACCCCGATATGGAGAGCAAGGGAGCTTTACCGGCCTGTGGTGACAGCCAGAGAGTAATCGGACCGTGCGAATGGTAGCAGACAAATCGGACCGTGCGAGTTCCGCCTGCAAAACGGACCGTTCGAGTTCTCCCACCCCAAGCCACGTGTCGCATGCGTGTTGCTCCCTGATGACAAGCCATCATAGCCCATTTTAGCTAGTCTTTTTCTTTAGTTTTCATTAGAATTATGCACTTTCTTGAGCTACAAGCAAGCTAATTGAGTAGATTTTCATGTTTCCCTTGATTGAACCAACCATATATGAATTCATGCCATTTCATCAGGTTTTGTGCTATATTTGTTGCATATTATGAAAGATTGAATATCTCATGATTTTGAGCATAGCTTTGATGAGTTTGGTTGATTCATGATAGGTGAGGAAAGCTTGGAGAAAGGTTGAAGCAAAGAGGAATGGCTAGAAGTGAAGAATGGAAGTTGAAATTGAACTTGGAGGCTTGAAGTTAGCCCCCTAACTTGGAGGCTAACGTTGGGCATGAAAATCACTCCCTGGGCTCCCCACGTTTGAGCCAACGTTAGCCCCCTAACTTGGAGGCTAACGTTGGCACATGACATTGCAAGGAAGTGGCCAACGTTAGCTCCAACGTTAGCCCCCTAACTTGGAGGCTAACGTTGGAACTTGAGAGTTTCTCCCCTGGGCACTAACGTTGGCACTTAAATTACAAAGGGGGAAGGCCAACGTTTGCGCCAACGTTAGCCCCCTAACTTGGAGGCTAACGTTGGCACCTTAATCACAAAGGGGGAAGGCCAACGTTTGCGCCAACGTTAGCCCCCTAACTTGGAGGCTAACGTTGGCGCCACTAGCACCAAGCCTTGCCAACGTTAGGGTCAAAGTTAGACCCCTAACGTTGGCACCAACGTTCAAACCAGGAAATCATGCTTGCTGCCATGAAAAGTTAGGGTCAAAGTTAGACCCCTAACTTTGACCCTAACGTTGAGACCAACTTTGGCTAACTTCATTTCCGGTTCAATTGGTTCACTTCGGTTCTTCTTCAATCTTCAAAGAGCAATTAACCAAGGCCTCTTTCAACCCAATTCCACCAAGAACAGAGGCCCAACTCAAGGCTTGAAGATCATTTTGGAAAGTGTATAAATAGGATAGAATTCATTTTATTCGGGGAGCTTTCCTTTTAGAATTTTCATAATAGTTTTCGGAGAGCTTTTGAACTTGAGTGAACTTTAATTTCTTGTTTTCATTGCTTTCAATTTCATTTTACTTTTGCCTTGGATCTTGGATTGGAGAATTGAAGAAATTCTGTTTCAATCTCAATCTTGGATCTCTCTGTTTCTTTACTGTTAATTGAATTATATTTCCGGTTCATTGTTCTTCATCTCTTTTCTTTGCAATTTACAATTTCCTTGCTATTGTTCTTGTTGGATCTAGGAAGGCATTGAGATCTAGACTTGGTTTTCTAGTCTCTGGGTCCTGAGATCTGAATTTCCCAATTCAATTCCCTGTTTACTGCTTTCTATGTTCATTTACTTTTCTGCTTCAAGATCCGGTTTAATCCTAATTCCCTTTCCTTCTTCTGTTTGATGCAATTTAGTTTTTCCTTGTTTAAATTCTGCAAATCCACATCCCAATCCCCTTTACATTTCAAGCAATTTACATTTCTTGCACTTTAAGATTCTGCAATTTACAATTCTTGCACTTTAAGTTTCTGCCATTTAATTTCTTGTTCTTTAAGTTTCAGCAATTTATTTCTTGTCCTCTTTACTTCAATGCAATTTAATTCTGCAAGTCACAAAACCATCAACCAAACCTTGAATCGCTTGACTAAATCAACCACTAAACTAAAATTGCTCAATCCTTCAATCCCTGTGGGATCGACCTCACTCCCGTGAGTTTTTATTACTTGATACGACCCGGTACACTTGCCGGTTAGTTTTGGGTGTTTTGGGAGAGATCCGTTTCTCACCAAAATATCTCATCACTCCCCACAGACGGTGCCCCTTTAACCCTACAACCCCCCTTCATTGCATGCGTACCCAGGGACTTGAGTCACTTTTCCTTCCTTCCCCACTCAGCATCCATTCCTTCATCTTCTTCCTCCCTTAACACTTTATGCTTCATCTATTTGAGTGAAAAAAAAATTAAAATGTCCAAAAATCAAAATCTAAAAATGTTGATCGTCCGAAACTTCACATTGTAAAATATCTCAGCTATTCTAATTATATAAGTTTATTTGTTAAATTCTTTTTATATTTCAAAATTATATTTATTATTTTTAGAAATTTAATTATATTTATGGTTGTTAGGAGTTGAACTGAAGAAGATATGTGACTTAATGTATAATTTTATTGATAGAAATTTAGAAATAAATGTTTAAATAAGGTGTAAATGTAGTTGATTCTTGTTTAGAATTGTTTGTAATATAATAGATTATTAAAAAAAATAAGTTTTTAGAATTTTTTGGAGTAATATTAGAAGTTATAATTAAGTAGTTATAGTTAATTGTAGAAATTTAGGAATATATGTTTAAATAATAGTTAAAAATATATATGTTTAAATGTAGTTAATTCTTGTTTAGACTTTTTTGTAATATAATAGATTAGAAATAAAAAATAATTGTTTAGAATTTTTTGTAATAATATTAGAAATTATAGTTAAGTGGTTAACTATTATAACTAAATTTAGGATTAATCTCTACATACAAGTGTTTTGTGCTTACAAGCTTTACAAGTCTCAAGGTATCGTTTGTTTTGAGGTACTGAGACAGAGATTGGGAGACTCAGACTCAGTATCATGTTTGTTGGTTCAGAGACTGATACTAAAATTTCTGTCTCTGTCTCCAAAATTTCAGTATTTCAGTACCTCCAAAAAGTGGGAACACAGGGGACTAAAATTTTTAGAGATAGAGACTGAAACTTTAATAATATTTTATACCTAAAATACATTCATTTTAATTAACTAATTTCAATTTTACCCTTTGTACAAATTAAATTTGAATTTCATTCTTATTTCAATTTCTGTCTCCCACTTTGCACCAAACAGAATACTGAAATTTATTTTAATCTCTGTCTCTTAGTCTCTGTCTCTCAGTCTTAGTCTTTCCATCTCTATCTCTCCACCAAACGCTACCGAAGAGAACGAAACCCCTAAACGCGCTGCTTATGTTACGTGCCTCTTTAACAGACTTTCAAATCAATCCAAATCAATTAACGCGCGAATATATAACTTCCATTTTTCAAAAGATTTCGTTTCCTTTTTCGAGTTTCTTGCCAAATTTGTTCGATCTCCTTCGTGTATTCTCTCTTTGCCTTTTCATTCGTTATTTTACCTGCGTTTATCACTGGTTTCTTCTTCGTCATTTACGTGTGTTTCTCTCTATATATTCTTGCTTCGTTTTTTTTTTTCGATTTTCATGGTTTCTGAAATCAAGCTTTGAAATCGTTTTGAAGATAATAGAACTTCAGAAATACACCCAAACGATTACAGAAATACACCCAAACGGTTACAGAAATACACCCAAAATAGGGGGAGACAGTATATTTCTTCTTGAAATCTTTTAATATTTTGCTGGTTAAAGATGAGGCACATGGCAGAGACAATCTAGAAAAAAACCTAGAAGAATAGTAAAATAGTACCTTGAATAATGTTTCTTCATTTTTTCTGGTATTTTTGATGGAGATTTGTATCTTTTCTTCTTGATTTCTTCTACTCTTCACGAGTAGTTGGAACCTTTCTTCAGAATCGTAGTTTGTTTCGAATTTTGCTTGAATCTTGACGGTTTTTGTTTTGATAGAGGAAGAAGAAGAAGAGTGCGGCATAATGAACGTGTTGTGAAAAAACGCAACGGGTGATTAAGGTGCGTGCGTTGAACGCTCGATTCTAAAGGAGTGGTGCGCATGTTTTTTTCTTGGACTTTGGCCAACTTGTATAACTTGTAAGCCAAAAGGCTTGTATGTGTAGCAGGCCTCTTGAGATAATAACCTAATGTAAAGTTTATTTATATCATTATTGATGTTGTGAGTACAGATTTACTTTTAATTTCGGTCATTAAATAATCGTGTATTAAATACTTATAGTATGGCTGCCGTCGTGGCAGAAGTTTCTATTGTCGCAGATGGAAAATTCGCCGTGGGGATGGAATTCAGTTCTAGGGAAGCTGTTATTAAGGCGATGAAAGAATATACCCTCCGAAGAAGTGTAGATTACCATGTGTATGAGTCGGAGCCGTTGGCATTTTATGCCAAGTGTACATAGTACGGGTCAGGGTGTGATTGGCTTATCAGAGTTAGCATGATTAGCAGAAAGTACTGTTAGGTTATAAGTGAGGTATAACGGCAGTCACACTTGTACCAGATCAACCATTTCTCAGGATCATTCGAAGCTGGATTCAAATACAATTGCAGAAGCCATAAAGCTGTTAGTTGAGATTGACCACTCGTTAAAGGTAAAATCAGTTATTGCAGAAGTGCAATCGAAGTTCAACTACACCGTCAGTTATCGGAAAGCTTGGTTGGCTAAGCAAAAGTCAGTAGAGAAAATATTTGGAGGTTGGGAAGCATCGTACGAAGCGTTGTCCATATGGTTTGAGCCACCTTTCCACTAAAGCATTTACCGGTGCTTTTTGATATTGAACTACTTCAATCTAGGTTGCATGGTAAAAATCAGTAGATCGTAAATGCTCTTCCACCTTCTCATTGTACCGATTCAGAGGGATAGGGTGATCACATGTCAACATCCGTAAACTTTACAAAAGCATAATAAAATCACGATTCAAATTCCACAACTATCATAGATAATTAAAAAAAAATCTAATTAAAACATTTAATTTTACTGAATCCGATTTATTAGTAATAACATTTTTATTTCTAACTTTAATTAATAGTCCTAGAGCTTATATCTAACTTAATACAGATAATAATTACTAATACATACTTTCAATTTTTACCCTAACTAATAATGTTCCACTGTAATAATATTAAAACCTTAACTAAAATAATATATTTCTGTCAATTAAAAGGCTAACATTAAACAAATAATTATTACCAAAAATGCAACTACATTATATTTTACAGATCCTAATTACTAATCGAAATTATCAACATTATTCCAAAAAATTATACACCGAAATTATTCTAAAATTATTACAAAAAATTATAAACAAGTCATTTTTAATACTAATCTATTATATTAGAAAAAATTCTAAACAAGAATTAATTACATTTAAGCACACATATTTTTAACTATTATTTAAACATATAACCCTCAATTTTTAAAATTAATTATAACAGTTAACTACTTAACTCTAATTTCTAATATTATTACAAAAATTTATAAACAAGTCATTTTTAATACTGATCTATTATATTAGAAAAAAATTCTAAACAAGAATTAATTACATTTAAACACACTTATCTAACTATTATTTAAACATATATTCCTAAGTTTTTAAATTTAAGAGGCCTGCTACACATACAAGTCTTTTTGGCTTACAAGTCCAATAAAACACACGCATTACACTTAATTAACGCATTACACACTTCCACATTCAAGAGTAAATAAAACGCACGTTATTCAACAACTTCCTGTTTCCAAAGCGCGCTACTCACCATGCATTATGAACGACTCTTCTTCTTCTTCCTCCATGAAAACAATTTTCTTGCCAAATTTGAAGATAATGGAACTTCAGAAATACACCCAAATGATTACAGAAATACACCCAAAAGATTATAGAAATACACCCAAACGGTTACAGGAATTCACCCAAACGATTATAGAAATACACCCAAAGGATTACAGAAATACACCCAAAGGATTACAAAAATACACCCAAAGGATTTAAGAAATACACCCAAAATTCGTTGAAGTACACCTTATGCATATTTCAGAACTCTTTCTCTTTCTCCTCCTCATCTTCTGCTTCTTCTTCTTCTTCTTCAAAAACGATTTCAGAGCTTGATGTCAAAAAACAATGAAAATCGAGAATAACGAAGAAAGAAAATAGAGAGAAAAGCACGTAAATAAAGAAGAAGAACAGAAAGAGGAAGAAGAACGTGCAGCAAGAAGAAGAAGAAGGAGAAAGAGAAGGCAAGAAACGAAAGAAAAGAAGAAGAAGAGAAGGAAGAGGAAGAAGAAGAAGAACGTAGATCTTGCATCGCGTTTTTTGGGTTTATTCGTTAATTAACTTGTAAAGCATACAAGCCCTAATGGCTTGTATGCAGAGCTTTTCTGATTAACTAAATAACTAAAAATAAATACTAATCAGCTAAATAATTTCATAAATACTATAATAAATACTTATTAATAAACCTCAATTAACTAAATAACTAAATAAATACTCGTTCCTAAATACTAATTAACTACAAATATTATTATCTTAAACTTGACTAAATAAACACTTTTACAAATGCTAATTGAGTATATTTTCACAAGTCACTTAACTATTTGGTCCATCGATCAATATCAACTATTACAAAATTCTAATCTTTCTTATAAATATACGCAATTACGTACCTGCACTCATATAGTCCGGAAACTCCGGAGCATGCATGGCTTCCAAATCCAAAACTCGTATGAAAGATGGCTCCTCAAACGGCACTTCGTTCGCGAGTGTATTTGCCACGTCTGTCACATTCGGAGCCACAGTGCCATCACCTTGATCTTCATCTCTGTTTGGACCAAGAACTTCATAATTGCTTTCAAACTCTTCTTCACTGTCACTATTGTAATCTTCCCGTAAAATATTTCGGTCGGCCTCAGATTGTTCGAATTCAGTGTACAACTCGATGAACAAGATTTGAGCACGACTTTCAATATACATTGAAAATATCTCTTGCATGCTCGCTTCGTCCGTTATATATTTGGTCTGAAATTGAACGAATCCACCGAATACTAGTACGGGATATCTGTATAAAATACATGATATTTTTCTTGACATCTCCGAATCTAGCTTCTCACAAATCACACCTTTAAGCTCTTCAAATGAGATTGTGAAGGGAATAACAACATCTAACGGATCTTCACAAACAAATTTTACTCATTCAGACGTCTGCAACAAAATCTGACCAAAATAATACACTTTCAAAAGAACTCTATCATCCATTTCTTTCACTCACTTAAACAGAAACAGAAACTTCACTATCAATTTTTGTTTCAAACCCAACTAGAGAGACACCGGAGCATGAGAAAGAAGAAGAGAAGTCGAAGAAGACGAAGAAGATTGGATCTAATTGGCTAATTACGATTTATACACCTTCATATGTATATATATATATACACACAACTCGGACCCAACAATTTCTTTGACTTAATTAAAAAAAATATAATAATAAAATCGGACCATTCGATTTCATTTATGAAAAATTAAAAAAAAAATTTAATTCATACATAACACAGACGGTCCGATAAGCTTTATCTAAATTTCGATCTTTCCTCCATGCAAAATGGATCTTCCGATTTGCTTACAAAAATTTTTTAACAATAAAATTGGATGATTCGATTTCTTAACACCAAATCTGAGCAAAAGCTATCTCACAAATTAGTCAAGCACCTCTAATATCCATAATCACGCCCAACACATTTACAGTTTCTATAACCAAAAAAATGAGCCTACATATAGCATATATATAACATATATTTTTATATGAAGGAGTTTTGATTCTAGGGATGGCTAGGTAAGCACTTTTCCTTATTGTGCAATAAAGTACTATAAAGGTCGAATTTATTTTTAGAGTAACATGTAAATAAGTTTTAAAGAATTTGATGATAATTAAGATTTATAAGTTAAATGAATTTTTAAAATTTTTGTTATAAATTTATAGGATCTTAAAATAATATATTAGAAAATATTTTAAAGAATTGCATTGTTGG
>NC_029787.2:11422035-11424078 GCF_000816755.2 Arachis ipaensis
AAAATTTTTCGAAGATTTCGCCCAACTACACCCAAGTTTTATCATTTTAATACTTTTAAATTTAATTATACGTGATAAATGGTCAACGATTAAGTGTGTGTTTGAATTAGAGTTGGTAAATGGGAGTTTGCATAAAATTAATTTTGCAAACTTGATTTTGATAAAAAATAAGTTTGTATTAAATGATTTATGTTTGGTAATTTTTGTATCAAAATTGATTATAGTAAAATAAATGTTGTTTGGCTTATATCATTCAAAATTATTTTTAGATAAAAAATTACTAAAATAGACATCAACTTAAATAATTTTTTTATATTATCCTATTATTTTAATTTAAATATTTAAATAGATTTTATTAGTTAATTTTATAATAAAATTAATCTTTACTTACTAAAATAAAATAACATATAAAAATAGACAAAATATATTTTTAAATAAAAATAAAAAATATAAATTATATATATATATATATATATATATATATATATATAAAAGAATATTTAATATATGTTATATTTTTTAAGTATTAAATGTTACTTTAGTATTTTTTTTACATCGTACTCTTATTCTAGTACTTTCAATAATCTTATTCTTAATATTAATTTGAAATCCAACGTTTATGATTTTATTATTATATATGATTAATTTTTTATTTAATTTATCTTTTTTAATGGAATCCTAATTTATATTATAAAAAATTACACTAAAACATAGTATATGAGAATTACAATTATAAAAGAGAGTATTAAAAATAATAAAAAATTAAATATTTACTTTATAGTAATTGAAACAAATCTAAAAATTTTTTATGATCTTTTTATATAGTATATTTTTAGTATTTTTAGTACTCTTTTTGTTATAATTTTTTATTATTATTAGTATTTACAGTTACTTTTTTGTTTAATTTACTTTACCTAATAGAATCAAAAAATCATATTATAAAAAGATAATAACAAACATAATATACAAAAATCACAATTATAAAAGTGTATAAGGTCAAACAAACAGTTGAAAAAAATAAAAAAATAAAAAATAAAAAAATAGAGCCCATATAAATAGAAATAACAAGAAGTCTATAAATAATACAATAACATACATAAATGATAAAATTGATAAAAGGTAAATAAATGGTTAGTATCCATGACTAAAAACTCGTTATAAAAAACGCAGAAGCTACAAATAGTTGCTTCTTATAAACGTAGTTTTGGTAGCAAAATCACTTATGCTTTCATGAGAAAAAAATTTACCAAACCAAAAATTAAAGCTTTCAAAAAATCTAAACATGCTTCTTTACCTCCAATGAATTTTTCAAACACACCCTAAGTTACTTATTTTTTTTTTCTTTTCTTTGACCGTATACAATTGACAATTCTACCATCTTCCCCTGTCAAACTTGCATCCCAAGCATTAAAAGAAAAACAAACCCGTGCCTCCAATGTCCTATAATTTTCTATAGTTTTACCAAAATTTTATTCAATTTCTATCACTTTAATTTTTTTTCTTTAATTCGTGTTTTTTTTAGCAGATTTTTAAATAAAATCTTTTGTATTATTCGTCATGACATACAAAAACATTAAATTAAAAACATTTGCTTAAGATATCCCTCGTAAAGTAAAAAGATAATGATACCTCAAATCACAATCTAAATATTTTTAAATAGACAATTTAATTTTTAATAATTTTAATCATTAAATTAGTATTTAAATTTTTATTTTATTAGATAAATCAATTTTTTAAACTAGATTGTTTATCTATATAAAAAAATTAATTTAAAATTTTAAAAAATTTTCATTACAAAAAAGTATAAAATAGTATTAATATTATGATAGTTTTATAAAACCACTGTGATACTTGGGTATTAAGATATTTTTTGTTGTTGCTGCAATTAATTTGTATTTAGTGACAGTTTTTATAATTTTAACAGTTTTAAATTGCTGTTATGAGATTTTTTCATTTAAAAACGTCCAAGTTCCAACCCTAGTTACACACTCAAGTGCTACACTTTTACTATGAGAGTAAGATTGAACGTTGTCATCATGATTT
>NC_029787.2:11424746-11428084 GCF_000816755.2 Arachis ipaensis
TAAAGTGATACACGACGATTTTTTATATCATAAAATTTATCGATAATAGAATTTGTGTCAATTTTTAACAATTTTTTTCTCAATGTAACTCAAATAATTAGCAAAAAATTCATATTTTATTGGTTATTAGCATCATAATTTTCATTGTTAAAATGGTTGTTCAAATGGTTTTATATCTAGATCAAACGATTTTTTTTGTTGGTTAATGACAGTTACAAAATTGATATTTTTTCAATGTTTGAGTAACATTTTTATTGTTTAAAATGACAGTTAGATGTAACGGTTAAAAATCGTCATTTTTATCAGATTAAAATAGTATTTTTTTTTCAAAATAATATTAGATATGAGATACGTAAGTGAGACCTACTTTGTGAGTTTGATCATGAACAAAAAAACTCGCAACATAATAACTTAATAAAAAGATAGTCGCTAGAGGCAAGGACGAATATAAGGAAGGGACAAGCATAGGCCTCTCCCTCCCCACGAGTTTGCTACAAAATCATGATAGATTAATAATAAAATAATAATTTATAAAATAGAAGATAGAATTTGTAATTAAAATTAAAAAATTATTTGATAATTATTAAAAAATTTAAAAAATATATTTTATTATTAGGACCATTTAATAGCCAAATATCATGGAACTATCAATTTTTTTACTTAGTTAGTGTAAAGAATTTTACATAGTCGTACAATTATATCTTTTCTTTAGGTGACCATTTACGTAGTTAATGTGGAAGGTAATTATTTTAGAGTAAAGGACAAATCCGTCCCTAACCTTTTTTTTGCAGACATTTTCGTCCCGGAGGATTGGAAAATACTTTAATGTCCCTGACCCCTCGAAAAATTGGACATATTTATCCCTCCGTTAGAGTCGCTCCATTTGCCCTGACGGAAAACGGTGACATGGCTCCCGTGGCGCTGACCTGGCCGTTACGGACTGCCACGTTGGATGAGCTTTTGAAAAGAGGACATATTAGTCCCCAGGGACCAAAACGTCGCCGTTTCTCCCCACCCCTAATCTATGAAATCCTGTAACCTCAGAAAACACTGGTCTTTCACCCACACTATAGTGACCTCAGAAAACAACATCATGATGAACAAGAACATATCATTAACAAGAACAACACATGTGAAAGTGAAAGAAATAGAGAGATTGAGAGAGAGGATAGCATTGACTACTCACCACACCACTCACCATCCATCAAGCTGTGCCAAAACCCATATGATTAACAAGAACAACACATGAATTCTTTCACAGGAATTGGAATGTAGTGTGGTGTGTTGTGTTGAGTTGTGTACTTCAACAAATTGGAAGCAAAGTTGAGTTGAGTTTGACCACCATTAACACTAAATCTACTAGTAATTGCACTTGAGCTGGCTGCAACAACAACCAAACTTGTACACTCCATTAGGATTTAGGACATGATGGACGAGAGTAAGTGAAAAACTCAAAACCCAAGCAACCAATAATGTAATCCCATTATCATTACAAAGCTTATTAGTCTCTCCAACTTGGAGAACTTTGCTTTCTTTTAATCACAACCAACATTATGAATTTCCAAGCTGCATTTGCACTTGCACACAGCAAACACTGATGATCAAGGTCCTGAAAACTGCTTCCAGCCTCAATCTGCAGCAATTTATCATCATCATAATAAATAACTTAAAACAAATCCTAATTGAATTCATGGACTTCTCCACTCAAAAAACTAAAAACAAAAGAGCCCTAAACCTAAAATTTTCTGAGCCCTCCCAACTTAGAAGCCAGCAAATTCAGATGTCCAGGAAGGTAATTTCCCAATCTCGCCGCCGAAGCTTCTCCCACGGCTTGTTGCTGCTACTGATGCCGATGGTGAACGAACAAAGAAGCTTGTTGCTGTTGAGACACCGACACCGCCGCCGACTGCACAACCATCTCCCGAGGAGCAGCCGCTGCAAAACTCCAAATTTGACCAAAATCGGGCCTGGCCGGGAGGGCCCAGAGCCCCGCGGGAGCTCCATGGCCCACTAAGGACCCCACAGCGGGCCCCACGGAGACGTCGTCATCCTTGGCGGAAGCGTCGTCGTCGGTACGTATGCGCTTGCCGAGTATGAAGGGAGTGAGACCCAGCAAGGGCTTTTGGTCGAGCGAAGACGCTGCGGAGGTTGAGGAAGGAGAAGAGAGAGAGCCAGCACCGCCGCGTACGGAGACGGAAACGGAGGAGAAGCTGGCGGGAGTGGTTCTGGTTCTGGTAGCGGCGATGATTGAGGGCTCGGCCTGGCGGAGGAGCCACTCGATGGTCTGGCCGTCGGACTTGGGGCCGACCTCCGTCGGATGCCATGAGTCGGAATGCTCCTTTTCTTCCTTCATCCGCTTCACCTTCACACTGCATTTGAAGGATTAGGGCTCACAGAATTTCATAGATTGGGGATGGGGGAGAAACGGCGACGTTTTGGTCCCTGGGGACTAATATGTCCTCTTTTCAAAAGCCCATCCAACGTGGCAGTCCGTAACGGCCAGGTCAGCGCCACGGGAGCCACGTCACCGTTTTTCGTCAGGGCAAACGAAGCGACTCTAACGGAGGGATAAATATGTCCACTTTTTCGGGGGTCAGGGACATTAAAGTATTTTCCAATCTTCGGGGATGAAAATATCCGCAAAAAAAAAAGGTGAGGGACGGATTTGTCCTTTACTCATTATTTTATTTTTACTAATGTGGCGTTACGTAATTAAATACACGTGTAAAACTACTTTATACTAAAAGTACATCAAAATTAAATTCTTATTTTAAAAGACAAATCTTACTTCTGCCTTTTATTTAATTTTTTCGGTCTTTCTTTAGAATATTAATTACTTAAATCAGGTTAATGTTCAATTTTCTATTGATAGAATTGAAATAACTCTGCTTTAATTAGGCTTAAGATTATTATTAGTATTTTGAAACAATGTGTATATTGATTTTTTTTTTTCTAATTCGTAGGCAAAGTGTATTGATATCCAACCAAAGATAATCATATATATTTTCAAAGTTATTAAGTACTTCTAGGTTGAATTTGAGTATGTGAGACATGCATATAGCATATATATGACTCATTTTTATATGAAGGAGTCTTCATTCTAGGGATAGTTAGGTAAGTAGTAAGTACTTTTCCTTATTGTGCAATAAAGTACTATAAACGTACGTCGAATTTATTTTTAGAGTAATACGTAAATAGGTTTTAAAGAATTTTATGATAATTAAGATTTATAAGTTTTTAATGAAAGAAAAATTATTAAATGAGTTTTTAAAATTTTTGTTATAAATTTATAGGATCTTAAAATAATATATTAGGAAATATTTTAAAGAATTGCATTG
>NC_029787.2:11428094-11434582 GCF_000816755.2 Arachis ipaensis
TCATTTTAATATTTTTAAATTTAATTATACGTGATAAATGATCAAGATCAAACGATTAACTAGTCACTTCATATACATTAGTGTGCGTTGAATTATTTATTTTCTTTTCTTTGACCGTATACAATTCTACAGGCTTCCCCTATCAAACTTGCATCCCAAGCATTAATAAGAAAAACAAACCCGTACTTCCAATGTTCTATAATTTTTTATAGTTTTACCAACATTTTATTCAATTTCTATCACTTTAAAATTTTTTTCTTTAATTCGTGTTTTTTTAGCAGATTTTTAATTTTTATTTTATTAGATAAATCAATCTTTGAATTAGATTGTTTATCTATATAAAAAAATAATTAATATTATGATAGTTTTATAAAATCACTGTGATATTTGGGTATTAAGATATTTTTTATTGTTGCTGTAATTAATTTGTATTTAGTGGCAATTTTTATAATTCTGGCAGTTTTAATCGCTATTATGAGTTTTCTTCGTTTAAAAAGTTCAAAATCCAACCCTAACACACATTGAAACGCTATGCTTTTAATGTTAGAGTAAGGTTGAATGTTGTTATTACGATCTCTTTTTGGTGATGATCTCCTCCAGCAATAAGTGGATCCAAAAAAATTATTATGAGGAGGCAATAAAGTAAGATTTACACCAATAAATTATATATATGGTGTAAAATATAGTACAAAAAATATACTAATAAAATATATTTTAAAAGATAAAAAATATGTGTTAAAATGAAGCACGACGATTTTTTATATCATAAAATTTATCGATAATAGAATTTATGTTAAATTCAGCAATTTTTATTTTCAGTGTAACTCAAAAAGAATTATAAAAAAATTCATATTTCATTTTGTTACTTGCCTTTTGGTTATTAGATATAGAAAATATTTGAGTTGAAGTTTTACTTAGGGTTAAGTACGATTTTAGTCTCTAAGGTACGGATTGAAAAATTTTTTCGTCTTCAATCTTTTTTTCTTACAAAATTATCCCTAAAATTTAACTTAGTTTTAAATATTCCTTTTTACCAAAATTTTAAATTTTATTATCAAATTATTCCTAACTGAAAAAATATATATAAAAATAACGAGTTAAAGGGAAAAGGGAAGGAAATCACAATGGGGTCAAGGAAGGGGGGAAAGGAATCCGCCGCCGTTGCTCCTCGCCACTCGCCGTTGCTCCTCGTTGTTCGCGTCCTCGCCACCAGATTTCGTCGCTGCTTCTCTTCCTCGCTCGACGTCAATGCCAGCAAATTCGCGAGGGTGGACATTGTGCGTTGCTTGCCGGTTTTGCTCCTCCTCCTCACTCGGTCGCTGGTTGTCGTTGCTCTTCGTCACTCGCCGCTGTGCTTCCTAGGGTTCCAATTCTGCTTTTAATTGGTTGATTTTGTTAATTACATTGTTGATTCTTATGTTTCTTCTGTTAATTATATTGTTGATTTTTTTATTTGTGGATTTGTTGATTTTGTTAATTACATTATTTCTGATTATGATTCTATTATTGTTGTTGATTCTAATTCCATTCTGCTTCCATGGTTTTGTTTCTATTTCTTCTGCTTCTGATTCTATTATTCATTATTGTTGTTGATGCTTCTGGTTACTTCTGCTTTTGTTTCTTTTGTTGTTGTTGTTGTTGTTCTTTGGAGTTGAGAGAGATAGCGATGGAAATTATACAGATTTATTGATGCTTCTAGTTTTTTCTGCTTCTGCTTCTGGTTACTTATTACATTGTTTTATTGTTGTTGCTGATGTTTTGATGAAGAAGAAGAAAAAAGAAGAAGAGATAATGCTGTGATGGAAAAGAAGAAAAAGAAGAATAGAAAATGAGGATTTTGGTGAAGAAGGAGTCAGAATGAAAAGATTTTATAAACAAAAAAAGGTTAAAAATAAAAAAAATTTTCAGCTCCTACCTTAAAGACTAAAATTATACTTAACCCTTTTACTTATGTTAGACTGGACATTGAGTGTGTTCAATAATTTAATTATTAGTATAAAACAATTACTTACTCTGTTTTGCAAATAGAAAATAAAATTATATAATGTATATATAATAACTTAATTTATACACACTATTATTAAATTTTGTAACAAACTCATGGGGAGGGAGAGGCCTATGCTTGTCCTCTTTCTTAGATTCGTTCTTGCCTCTGGCAACATTTTTTTTATCAAACTATTATGTTGCAAGTTTGTTCGTTCATGAGCAAACTCACAAAGTTACTTACGTATTTTATATCTAATATTATTTTTAAAAACAAAAAGAAATACTATTTTAATTTGATAAAAATGACCATTTTTAACTGTTACATTTAACTATCATTTTAAATAATAAAAGACGTTATTGTAACTCTGAAAAAATAGTGATTTTGTAATTGTCATTAACCAACCAAAAAAATCGTTTGATCTAGATATAATAACAATTTGAACAACTATTTTAACAATAAAAATTATGATGCTTTTTTAAGAACAAACAAACAACAACAAACAACAACAAAGCCTTGTCCCACTAAGTGGGGTCGGCTACATGAATCAAACGACGCCATTGTGCTCTGTCATGTATCATGTCTACAGAGAGACCGTTTACATGTAGGTCTCGTTTGACCACCTCATGGATGGTCTTCTTAGGTCTTCCTCTGCCTTTCGCCCTTTGTTCATCTTCCATCTCATCCACCCTCCTAACTGGATGTTCTATCGGTCTTCTTCTCACATGTCCAAACCACCTGAGACGCGATTCAACCATCTTTTCCACAATTGGTGCAACTCCAACTTTCTCCCTTATATCTTCATTCCTTATTTTATCCAATCGCGTATGACCACTCATCCATCTCAACATTTTCATCTCTGCCACACTCAGCTTATGTTCGTGCTCCCCTTTAGCCGCCCAACACTCCGTACCATACAGCATAGCCGGTCTTATAGCGGTGCGATAGAATTTACCTTTAAGTTTTAAAGGCACTTTTTTGTCGCATATAAAACCAGATGCACTCCGCCATTTTGACCAACCTGCTTGGATCCTATGATTTACATCCTGTTCAATCTCTCCATTGTCCTGTATGATGCACCCAAGATACTTAAAACTTTTAACTTTTCGTAAAGTGTTTTCTCCAATCTTCACCTCTATATTGGGGTTTTCCCTTCTCAGACTGAACTTACATTCCATATATTCCGTCTTGTTACGGCTTATGCGCAGACCATACACTTCTAAAGCTTCTCTCCATAACTCCAACTTCTTATTTAGGTCTTCCCTTGACTCTCCCATAAGGACGATATCATCGGCAAAAAGCATGCACCATGGCACAGGCTCTTGGATGTGCTCTGTGAGTACTTCCAAGACTAATGTGAAAAGGTATGGACTTAAGGATGATCCCTGGTGTAATCCTATACCAATAGGAAATTCCTCTGTCACACCACCTTGAGTCTTCACACTAGTTGTGGCCCCATCATACATATCTTTAATTGCCCGAATATATGCGATCCTTACTCTCCTCTTTTCTAAAACCTTCCATAAGACATCCCTTGGTACTCTATCGTACGCTTTTTCCAAATCAATAAACACCATATGTAGATCCCTTTTATTACTACGATACCTCTCCATCATCCTTCTTAATAGGTATATCGCTTCAGTGGTAGATCTGCCTGGCATAAATCTAAATTGGTTCTCTATTACTTGTGTCTCTTTTCTCAACCTCCGTTCTATCAAGGTGTTTAAAATTATGTTTTTTTTTTAAACACCAAAATACCGTTCTTGAGTGTAAAGACAGTTTGAACCATTGCATTACCTAAAAAATTAGGGTAATGTTATGGTGCTAAAAGTAATTTTTTGAGTAATGCTAGGGAGCCAATGGCCTAAGCGTACAATGTGTATAATGGGTTAAATCATCACTTATACTATCCAGAATAATCATCCGGATATCAGGGATAATAAATATCTCATGTTATAAAAAACTAATTTTAGGTTCACCAAGATTCAAACTCTTGACCTTCCGGATCTGGAACTCTAATACCATGTCCTGAAACCACTCATCCCAAAAGCGTAACCTGACAGGACAATGTAACACTAATAATCATATCTCTAATACTTTTTAAACCTTCATTGTACACATTGTACACTTAGGTCATTGGCTCCCTATACTTTCTCTAATTTTTTTTAGTACATGCTAAAATGAAGTGACATAAAAAAACTGTCGACGCGTGTTTTACCTATAGCCACAATCGAAGACAACGGCTGATGCACAATAAATGGGTGACAATCACCCGTTAGTTGAAAAAAAATAGTTGGATATAATGTTTGTTTGATAAATTAATGCATAATTGAGAGATTAATTGATGATTAAGAGAGATAATCTCTTTTTTTTTTTCCTTTTTTGGGTATGGCCATACTATCTAGACCAAGAAATACTCTTTTGAACATAAAAATTAAATTGAGCCATAAAATGTTATTATAGTAATAATAAATCATAACAATATAAAGCCGAGGAGAATAAGTAATGATAATAATAGTAATAATAATAATAGTAATAATAATAATCTTTTATATATATAAAAGAGAACTACGGTTTTATTTATAAACCCTAAATATAAATTTTATTTTAATTTATACTTATTTATTATGTATGTATTCGATTTATATGTAAATACTTAAAAATCGAGTTTGTCTGAGTCGATTTATATAGATCTATGTAGAACATGTATGAAACCAATTTTTATTCAAGATATATGTGTAATTTTAGTCTCCAATCAATTTATTAACATAAATTATTTTTATTTTTAAATCTAATATATATTTTTTTAGTTTTATGTTCTCATAAATTCACTATTCTTTTAATTTTTTAATAATTCATTAATTACTTTGTATATATATTGCTAGGTGAATACTACAATGAAAATTTTATAATTGTCTTAATGTGAATATATTTTTTTTTTTTACCCTTGGATGATGGATTGTATACTTTAGGAAAGTTTTCACATGTGCCAGGACACTTTACTGATATATTGCTAGGTGAATACTACAATGAAAATTTTATAATTGTCTTAATGTGAATATATTTTTTTTTTTTACCCTTGGATGATGGATTGTATACTTTAGGAAAGTTTTCACATGTGCCAGGACACTTTACTGATATATTGCTAGGTGAATACTACAATGAAAATTTTATAATTGTCTTAATGTGAATATATTTTTTTTTTTTACCCTTGGATGATGGATTGTATACTTTAGGAAAGTTTTCACATGTGCCAGGACACTTTACTGATATATTGCTAGGTGAATACTACAATGAAAATTTTATAATTGTCTTAATGTGAATATATTTTTTTTTTTTACCCTTGGATGATGGATTGTATACTTTAGGAAAGTTTTCACATGTGCCAGGACACTTTACTGATATATTGCTAGGTGAATACTACAATGAAAATTTTATAATTGTCTTAATGTGAATATATTTTTTTTTTTTACCCTTGGATGATGGATTGTATACTTTAGGAAAGTTTTCACATGTGCCAGGACACTTTACTGATATATTGCTAGGTGAATACTACAATGAAAATTTTATAATTGTCTTAATGTGAATATATTTTTTTTTTTTACCCTTGGATGATGGATTGTATACTTTAGGAAAGTTTTCACATGTGCCAGGACACTTTACTGATATATTGCTAGGTGAATACTACAATGAAAATTTTATAATTGTCTTAATGTGAATATATTTTTTTTTTTTACCCTTGGATGATGGATTGTATACTTTAGGAAAGTTTTCACATGTGCCAGGACACTTTACTGATATATTGCTAGGTGAATACTACAATGAAAATTTTATAATTGTCTTAATGTGAATATATTTTTTTTTTTACCCTTGGATGATGGATTGTATGTTTAGATTTTGATATTTATAAAATTGTTATTTTTGTTTAAAATGTGGCTAAATAAATAAACCACACTTTTAACCAAAGCATCTTCATGAGAATATATTTTTGCCATTTTCATTGTAGTATCCACCATATTGCTATGCCATAATGCAGAACCGTTGAGATATATATTAAAAAATTATAAAGGTGGAGATAGATTGGTAGAATTATATAGTAGAGTAAAGAGACAGAGGGTGTTGGCTGTTCTTCTAACAGGTTGAAACATGAACCAAATTAGAGTTGGTGAGAATTACATAGTGGGCAGTAGAATGTGTTTTTTGTCTTTTTGTGAAGCCATTGTTTGGAACCAAGCGTTGGGAGTGTTGTGGCCTTGTGAGAGCCGATGCAAAGATTGGGAGAATGAGTAACACTATAACAACGAGAATGTGAGATGGAACTATTAGATTTAATTTAGATGTGACAACAATAATATGTGTGACTATTTCAACAAATAAAATTTATATCCCGACCAAAAAAATAAATAAAATTTATATTAAGATGTTATTTTTTATTACAACAAATAAAATATAAAATAAATAAATTATATTTTAATTTACGATATATGATAGATTATTTTATATA
>NC_029787.2:11434666-11435303 GCF_000816755.2 Arachis ipaensis
GTTCTATTATTAAGGTTATTAATATTTTTTTAAAAAAATTATTTTTATTTATTAAAATTCAAATTTTATAAAAAGTGATATATTTAATGTGTACAAGTTATTTTGACCCATTTTAAACACTCATTGCTTATAATTTGTCTTAATCGAATTAATTGATCATTAACCTATTTTTATTTTAAATATTTGAATTTGGTAAAAATCATACACTCTAAGTTTAACTTATTCTAAATAATTATTTGTAAAATCGAATGCTAAGTCGATGTTAAAATGAATTGAATTTGGAACTCTTGTTTACGTCAATGAAAACTTGCAAAAACATGTCTACCAAACAAAATTAATATGTTTTGTGTTGTTCATAAGTCAGTGTTCAAGTCCAAATAAATGTGATATTAATTGTATAACATTGTTGTGAAATCAATTTATTTGAATTTGTAGAAGTTTATAATTTGATCGGAAACAATGTTAGGATAGTTTTCCATCCGATAAACATATAGATTTCCATATTAAAATTATAGTTTCACCACTGCCGACCACCATCATCCATGTGTTACTGCCACGCTGGAGGCCGAACAGCTCAGCGCTGGTCGTTCCTGGTTTTTCGTGGCTCCTCCAAGTCGTTTTTGCTTTTTTTCGCTTG
>NC_029787.2:11436445-11444160 GCF_000816755.2 Arachis ipaensis
CGCCTGTGTTCTACTTCTCTTTGACTGTTGGTTTTGTTGTTTCAGTCACCTTATCTGTTTCCAGATCTGGTTCACTGAGTTGTCTTGGTTCTTCTTCCTGTGTTGCTGCTGCTCCTCCTCCATGATAAGAGGTTTTGGCTTGCGAAGGTCCTCCTTGGCTAATGGTACACCATCATTTCTACTTCTACCTAAGCTTTGTAGTTTGACCGTAGTTTTTCACTTTTTCTTCTACTTGAGTCTCTTTCCTCCAAATATCATTTTGTGTGTCTCAACCATTTACTAGAGCGCCTCTAGCATGATAATTCAAGTATGGGTGAACACAGGTCGAGTTGGTTCGAATTTAGAGTGAAATTAGAACTGAACCAATTGAATTGTAATTTGTTCGATTTGGTTCGGATTTACGTATTTTTGTGTATGTACCCGAATCAAACCAAATCGATTAAGAAACGGATTGGTTCGGTTCGGATAATTAGGTACCCGATGAAACAAAAATTCATAAAAAAATGAAATTTTTATCTTAAAAATTCTGTAAGTACAATAAACATGTAAAATCAATAGAAATAATCCAATCATATTTACCACCAAATATATTAAAAACTAAATACATTAAAATCCAAATATATTAAACACTAAAGACATTAAAATCCAAACATGTTAAACACCAAACACGTCACTACTAGAAAACTAGTTATTACAGACGGATATTTTCGACGGATTTTATCCCACGGAAATACAGACGGAATTTTAGAGGGATTTTTTGTCGAAAAACAAAAAAAATGAATTAGCATAAATTACAGACGGAAAACAAAATCCGTCGATAATTCTATCGGCAAAAGTAATTTTTTTCCATGGAAAATAGTTACAGACGGAAAATCCGTCTGTAATTTAAAATTTTCTGTCGAAAATATTGAATTAAACCCAAATGAAACTCGACCTTCTTTCAGCTTCTTCCAAATGAAACACGGCTTCTTCTTCCCTCCGTAGCACAAGCTACTTCTTCTCTTCGTGGCTGCTACTTCTGCTTCTTCCGCCACTGCCACTGCCGCCGTTGCGTCGCACAATCTCTCTCTGTCATCCCTTGCGTCGCACGAGATCCCTCCACCGCCGCTCTTGTCGCATCTACTCCCATCGTCGCAGAGCTCTCTCTGCCGCCGCTCTCATCGCATCTGCTCCCTCTGGCTCCTCTTCCATCTAATCTCAACTCGCTCCCTCAGTTCTTCTCGTAACCATATCAAATTTCAGGTATATATATCCTGATTTTGTGATTCTGTTCTTCGTGATAAATTTTAGGGCTCAATTTTTCTATGCCAGTTTTAGGTTTATCATACTCTACTTTTGTGCTTTGTTTGAATCTACAGGTTTACTCTAATTTTGATGAATTATTTTCTGCAATCGAAGCTTTTTTGACCTAAAATTCATGGTAGGCCATTGCCTTTTATAGTTTTTAACTTTCATAGTTTGATATTGATTTTGATGACATTGGCTCCTGGTAAACTAATGTCCAGAGAGCAGCAACTGGAAGGAGACTATCGACAGCTTCACTCGCGATTGAGGACTCACTTGGAAAGTATAGCATTTTATGGTGGAGAGATGAGAGAAGAAGCCCATATTCAACAGAAGTTTAAGACCTTGGTTAGGCATTTGAGTAGTGTCCTACATGACCATTGGTGGTTTGGCATGATTCAGGACTTTTTATTGAAGTACTTTGGTGCTACAGTTGCTGTTATTCTGATAATTGAGCCTTTCTTTTCTGGCCATCTAAGGTCTGACAGTTCAACTTTAGGGCATGCAGAGATGCTAAGCAATCTAAGATATCATACTAGTGTTATTGTTTCCCTATTTCAGTCACTGGGAACTCTTTTTATTAGTGCAAGACGGCTCAATTGACTCAGGTATATTAAATCTGTCATTTATCCTTTTTAGAAGTTGATATCGGTTTTTATTCTTGGTATGTAGGCATATGTTATATACAAATCCTTGCAAAGTTCAAGCCTATATATTCTAAGTAAACTATATATTTTATAGTGGTTATGCTGATCGCATTCATGAGTTAATGGCTGTATCAAGGGAGCTAAGCCTGGAGAATGGGAAATCTTCACTCCAAAGACGAGGAAGTAGAAGTTTCATAAGTGAAGCTAACTACATTGAATTCTCTGGTGTCAAGGCAAGTGATTTCAATGAATCATCTATACACCTGAACTTGTCATTATGATTTTGTTATTATTTTGATATTGATGCTGCTCCCAAAATTCAGGTTGTAACTCCCACTGGTAATGTCTTAGTGGATGACTTGACTCTTAGGGTTGAGTCATCTTCTGTATTCATCAGTAGTTTTGCATCAATCTATCTGTCTTATTTTAATGTTTCTTTCAGAAAGGAGAATCAGATTCACTTAGAAAGTTCCCTTCTAAATCTTGTCCTTTAAGATACGGAACTACAAAGATTCAAGAAGATGCCCTCACTCTGTTTCAAGCTGCATTACGTGAATTTTTGGGCTTTTGCAACTCTAAGACTCATGGGAATGAAAATAACAACTGGGGAGTTACATCACTGTCTGTTTCTGCTAGTAAGATTGTCCCCATACCATCTGTAAGTTTGAAATGCTTCAGTTACAAATTTTCTCTCAACCTTAGAACAGTAAGCACATCATAAGGTTTTGAAATGCTTATTATATCATTGATATATATTATCAATAAGCTATATGTTCAATGTTTAGGTGCATACTTGCTAGCTTACCCTTTAAAAATTTTTCTTTTCACTGATCGTAACTCCTTAGCAAGTGATAGCTGTTTCTGTCACAGTGGTATTGAAATTTTTATCAAAACTGTATGTTTCCAGGGGACACATTCCATTGTAAAATATTTTGGTGGGCAAGTTCCATCTAGCTCATCATTTAATCAACCACTAGGCAATGCATTTGATGAAGCTGTACCAGGCAATGCATTTAGTCAGTTTTCTTAATGGAGTAACCTAGTAATGCTATGTTTATGCATTAAGTTGGCACCATCCTGTCCCAAAAAAAAAAAAGATGGTATTGTAATAAGTTGACAATGAGCTTCAAGGACCTATACCAATTTCTAGTGGCAGTGTACCTGGTCTTGATAAGTTGCACCATGCCAAACATTTGTGAGTCAACTCTTTTATTTTCTGCAATAAATGGCTTACTACTTTTTTAAAAGATATTTATCCAATTAGTGGGTAGAAGAGAAGACTGGTGGTCAAATACCTGCATCCACTGTTGCTTCTGTTTCCATTGAACTTTTTGTTCCTCTATTGATACAGAACTTCCCAATTCTACTTCAAATTCGAGTGATCAATTAATCGATCCTCTGTTTTTGTTTTTTTTCACTCTCCAGGTTGGAATTGAAATGCAGAGAAAAGCAACATTGCCGTCCAGGGACGCAAAAAGCAGCAATGCGAACAGCATGAGTAAGTTGTTATTATGATCTGAACCCTTAGGGGGTTGTTGATCAGTCTCTAAATATCATATAAGCTGAGGTGTTTCTTTATGTGTGCAGTATGGACTTTTTTGTTAGTTTAGGAGACCTAGTCTAGGCATGGATTTGATAACAAAGCTTAATATAGGTTATATTGGGTGGACTTTGCCTGGCCAGGCTCTACAACGGCATTTGTGGTGCTGAAGTTCTCTCTCTTCTATTTACTTGCAAGAACCAGATACAGAAATTTATGCAAGCATGTTGGATTCATTGAATGAATGCTTACAGGTTAGTATCATTAGATGATAAATATTATACAAAATTAGGGGGTGTTACACTCGAAGTTTGATACTTAACATTCTAATTGGAAATAAAATCTAGCTTCGCATATATTAGCTAACATCATAAGTGATGCTAATAAAGCCAAAACTAAAAGGTTTTGTTTATTTCATGTTTCATAATTGATCTAGAATTCTAGATTAGGATATATATATATATATATATATATATATATATATATATATATATATATATATTTGTTGAATTGGTTATTAATCTGTTCAACCATTGCCCCTCATTTCCACGTGATAGTAAGTCTGCTCCACTTTGTAATTATTGTGGTTTTTGTAGTCTTGTTTTTAAAAATAATCATATATTATTATGCAAGAATTTTCACTCCCTCTTCACTATTAAGGTGGATGCCTATTGCTTGCTTCCTTTTGAAGACTCTTTTTGTTGTCACTTATTTATTTTATAATCAAATTATTACAAGGAAAGAGTAATTCCTGTGTAGCCTCAATCCAGTATGTGTTCTGATCTTTTTGTGTACTTCAGATTTCTGGGATGCTTTTGGATGAAAGCCAGGTCAAGTCCATTGTTGACGAGATAAAACAAGTGATCGCAGCTAGTTCAAGTAGGAAAAGAGAGAGGGCAGAGAGGACCAAAGCTGAAGATTTTGATGCTGAAGAGAGTGAGCTGATTAAAGAGGAAAATGAACAAGAGGAAGAAGTTTTTGATCAAGTTAGTTGTTTAAATTCGTTTTTAAAAAATCTAAGTTATGTTGATTGCTGGGCTACTGTCTTTATATTATGTTTGTACAGATCAATTCTTTGGTCATCCTTTCAAAACATTTATGTGTCCCAGGTGGGAGAGATATTGGAAACTTTGATCAAAACCTTCAAAGCCTCCTTCTTACCTTTCTTCGATGAACTGTCATCATATTTGACACCTATGTGGGTATATTCCTCCCAGAAGCTGTCACTTCTCTTCTCTAATTAGTTTTTCTGTTGATATTAACTGCATTTTTATTATTGAGCTGGTCATTTAGCATTTTGATTTGGGTACTAGATCATACTTGAAGTATATGTAACTGTTTATACTTTTCTGTTTTCTATGTTTTAGCTGCACTGAATTGTAGTGATGGCTCTAAAATGTAGGATCTGTGTGATAGCAGCAATCTCTGACCATATTATTTTTGGAATATTCTTGAATTCTTCAAGTCACACTGTTGAAAGCTTTAGTTCAACGATGAATCTTCATTCTTGCTTTGGGAATTTAATTTGGCTGTGGGTTATGTTCAAATAAATTGGGAGTTAGAGATGAGCCATTCATTCTGCAGGGTTAATTCTTCAGGGCAATAAAATTGCACACACACACACACATGAGCTCACATATTGCTTTTATATTAAATCATAATCTTTTCTCAACTGTTGGATATAGGGAACGGACAAGACACCTGAAGAGAGGAGAATTGCCATTTATATTAAATCATAATCATAGTCGAGGCATTATTGGTGCTTTGTAATTCCTAAGGGGAAATTATACAAGAGAACTAAAATATATATTATTGTCATTTATGTTAGTAATAAGCTGCATAAATATTCGATCTTAATGAATCTGAGATATTTACAGTTTGAGGCTACTGCTTCATCACCAGTCTGCAGTTGATGCTGATCAATTGGAAGGGTCTGTGACATCTCTATCAAATTTGGATGATTCTGATTCTTCTAAATATCTAGTTCGGAAGAAGGTTCAAGAATCCTTGGAAAACTTAAAGGAGGAGGCAGTTGTTCCTAAAAGGTCCATTCGATGGCAACTTGGTTCCAGTTGGATACAGCATCTGCAGAAACAGGAAACATCAAAAGAATTTTTTATATGGTCTTGTTATTTGCATAACTTAGTATAGTTGAACAATATATTGAGTTTATGTTTTGAATTATAGTTGATGTATCAACACACTTTGATATATGGTTGTTACTTATTATAGTTGATGATCAATACATTTTGTTTATGTTTTGAATTATATTGACTTGCTTGTTTATAGTACTTTTCTTTTAGTTTGATAATACGATGAATTTGTTTATTTTTTGAAATATTATAAATATTCGAATATAAATTAGATAAAAATTTATATTAAATTTATATTTATTTTGTATGAAAACAAGCTTATTTTGTAATTAGAAAAATAAAAAAATTCTATTTTACCTTAATGAAGGGTTTACAGACGGATTTTCTGTCTGTAATCAGAGTGTGAGATGATTTTGCAAAGTTTAAATTACAGACAGAAAATCTGTCGAAAAATCTGTCTGTAATTACAGACGAAAAATTTGTCTGAAAATCCGTCTGTAATTACAGACGGAAAATCCGTCGAAAATTTCGTCGCCTTCGGAAAATGGATGGAGAATTTACAGAGGGAAAATCCGTCGGTAACTAGTAAAAATTCGTCGGTAATTTTTCGACGGAAAAAAAATCCGTCGGTAAATAATTTCCGACGGGACTTTTACAGAGGGACAAAATCCGTCGGTAATTTTGTCGGTAACCAAAAATCCGTCTGTAATAAAGACTAAATCTGTCTGTAAACTCCTCCATTAAAAATTAAACACATTAATATCCAAACATATTAAACACTAAAAACATTAAAATTCAAACATATTAAAAGACATATATATTTTTAAAATTTTTATTTTTTTATTTAATTAATATATGGTCGGATCTGCGGGTTGGTTCGAATTCCGCACCCCAGAGCCGTTATTCGGACCAATTACTCGTTGGTTCTAAAACCAATTTAATTAGTTTGGTTCGGGTTCGGACAAATAATCGGGTACCCAATATCCGTGCTCACCCCTAAATCTATGATGGGATCAATTATCACAAATCCAAGACCTTTACATGTTCAACAATTTCATCATTTCAAATATCAATTTCATATATATAGAATCAATTTAATTAGTTTGGTTCGGGTTCGAACAGATAATCGGATACTCGGTATCCATGCTCACCCCTAAATCTATGACAGTATCAATTACCATAAAACCAAGACCTTTACATATTCAATAATTTCATCATTTTAAATATCAATTTCATATATATATATATAGGAAAAGGTCCTCCCAATGCTCTAACGCCTACACCGGATATGGACTGAACTGTATCACGACATTCTGAACTCACGTACCGCTTTAATGGGCGAACAGCCCGATTTATGAAAAACCATATCATTCATCAAGAAAGAAAGATTTTTTCAAGAGAGTCTCCTATGAGATAGGGGTCTTGATTCCCATTAGTCGGGTCCTCACTCCTCCTCTAAAGCCCTGTCCCCTCCCTTAACTTAAGGAACCCCATATATCATAAAAACAAAAATAAAAGTCACATATATAATTACTCAAAATATTATATATTCTAATATTAGCAAAATCATATAAAAATTCATTCTCTCTCACACACATGTTTGCTGCCAAGAATAACAAAAACTTGAAAAAAAGTGATTTGTTTTATTTTTGCTGACAGAAAATGGAAAAATAGAAAAATAATTTTATCTCGTTTTCGTTGATTATGTTTGCGTTACCTTTTAAAAATTATTTTTGCATTTATTGACTGCGAAAATGATACTAAATATATAAATTAGTAAATTTTTGTATTTTGAATTAAATTAAATTGACAAATAATTTTTTTAAATAAAAAATATCTATTTTAATTAACATGCATTATAATGCAATAGTAGATAAAAGAAAATTATTTTTTAGTGGTTAAATAAATTATGTGGTATTTATATGGTGATTAAAATGAGTCGAGTAGCTTTATCTCTTTCCCACTTTAACTACCTATCTAAGCAGCTATTACTTCTAGATGTTTTTGTCTTTTCATCTACCATGTGCTTAATTTATATTTGGCTTAAATTCATGTAAGTTATAAACTTGTATATTAATATTAATTTTGATATATAAAAAAAATATGTCAAATTATTTTTAATTATATTACATAAATACAAAAATCAGCCAC
>NC_029787.2:11444357-11445916 GCF_000816755.2 Arachis ipaensis
GAAGACGACCCGAGGTTTGAATACTCGGTTAACAATTTTTAAGGGGTTTGTTACTTGTGACAACCAAAACGTTTGCACGAAGAGATTTTTGTTGGTTTAGAGACTATATCTACAACGCGACTGTTTTTATGACATTCTTTACTAGCAAAAATGCTAACGTCAGCGGTTTCTATAGATATATATGAAACAATATTTTTGTGTCTTTATGTTTGAAAGAATGCAATTACGTAAATTTAAAGGGCAAACAATTTATTTATATAAATTACCCCAAATATATAGTAGCTAAATTTTTGCCACATATTTTATTTTATTTGAATGCAAAATAAATATAATTAACAATAATAAATTTAATCTAATGATTATTCTAATAAAAATTATTCAATTTTATAATATTACAACAATATCATTTATTTCTTTTAATTAATAAATTCTTTACAGTCTTTTTATTTTGGTCAAGTTCTTTTACTATATTTGTGCCCAATAACTTAGCCACATCAAATTGCAAAATTTTATCTAATTTTCATTACTTATCCATTATGTTTTCAAGCCTGTATTCCAATAGGTCATCAGCTCCCAACTGATTTACTACAACAGTTGTCTGTAAAGCCGCACCATATGAACTGCCCTTTGTCGTCTTTTTACGGTCATTTCATGGATATTAACGACATTACACACCTAATAACACGACCAAATTCTTATGGGTTACCGAACCGTACCTGGCATTAGCGGTGTACGTGTCCCGGTCCGACCCGAAGACCTGATTCGGTCTCGAACACTTTAGGGGCTAATTTAGTTTGCTTTCATCGGGTTTAGAGTCGGATAAGGGTATCAAAAATAGACCTGGTCATTATTTCGTGTCGGGTCCGGGCCATAGCTTTGTCATCCGAACTCGACCCGATGACCCGGTCATCATACACAATTAATATTTTGTGTTGTTAGTGATGGATGATGGCTATTCTTATGTGGAATTTAAATATTGTAAACCTTAATATTTTGTGTTATTAGTCATTATAAGATTATAAGTTAATGTTTTATGTTTAAAATGCATAAGACTTTAGACTAATGTATAATATTATGTTATATATTTGTATTGATTTAAATATTTGGTGTTATTAGACAATATTAGTATTGATTATGGTTATGCTTTAATTTTAGAGAATGGTTGGTTCTTGTTATATTTTTTAAGTGAATTTTACTATGTGAATTGTGAAATAATGGTTAGAGATTAGGTGACTTTTACATGCTAAAGACTCGGTTTTCACCCGATTTTTACCTGGTTTTCACCCGATCCGAAGATGCGTAGATTTCATCGGATCTAGGATCGGATTAGAGTCTAAAAATTAAACCCAGTCTATATTTTGAGTCGAGTCTGTGTTAAGCCAAATCCGGTGTGGCTCGACTCATGTACACCTCTACCTGGCACATTACTATGCCAATAAAACGACTGATACATGTGAAATTTTTCACATACTTTAATATTATATTAAACATACGCATCGTTAATATCACATAAAAAATAAAATATTTGAGCGACACAAAGTCACAAATAATGACCATCA
>NC_029787.2:11446632-11451963 GCF_000816755.2 Arachis ipaensis
ATAAGCATTGTTAATATCACATTAGATATACGTAATTATCTCAAGAGAACCACTCCTCAGTTAAACCTTTCTTTGTAAACACTGCCATGAACAGTTTTTATACGTGCGTGTACTCTCAACATCAACAGGCGTCTATCAGAAATGTGCCCAACACTATTTATCACCTAAAATTAAAAGGCTTCAGCACGGTAACAATGGTCCTTTATATTTAGTGGTAAATTAGAAGATTCACATCAAATAGACAGTTATCAATGAAACAAATTAAAAGAGTTCTTTAAAACGATCTCTATATTTATTTCTTTTTCTTCCGTAGTTTCATTCTTTTACTTTCTTTCAGGTTATAAAATTTATTAATAACCGATAAACACTTTCAAAACACGACCTTTTATCTAACCTAAGTAACCAACGAGATTTAAATCCACCACATCACTTGTAAGTTGTAAAGATCGTCTTTTGCAATTTAGGGCTGTTAGTTAGAAACATTTAATTCATGTTGCCCATAAAAGGCACTAGTATTCACCTATACCTAATAAATACTGTTTTGGTTTGTTAAAATCACGTAAATATTGCAAATTGCTTTAAACTCCAAGAAATTTATTATTTATTTATAATTCTTTTTATAGAATGGCATCAAGAATCAGCTGTTGATGTATATACTTTACCTAATAATTATGAAGTTAAAATAGAACAACTTAGCCAGATGTTTAATATAATACTTTTTTTTTTTTAATATTCAGAGAAGACAAATCAACAGAAATGAATATACCGATCAATGCCATGTAATTAGTAACTTGATATTGAACATAAACCCAAAAAACATAAAATGATAGATAATATATTAAGCAATGCCATCAACTAAGAGATTATTACAAGGCCATTAATTAGCCATATTACAACTTGATTTGGAACATAAACAAACAAAATTAATGAACCAAAAACACATTAATAATAATAAAGCAAAATATGATAGATAATACCATATTCATCATAATCTGATGAAATTAAATAGGCACGCTGCGAAGAACAACCGTTTCAATAGTGAGACCAGGACCAAATCCAAACAAAACACCCCATTCGAGTCCTTCACCAGTGGTTTTAAATCCTTCTTGAGCTGAATTCTTTCTCATCTCATCCAAGATGAACAAAACACATGCACTTGACATGTTACCATATTCACTAAGAACATGTCTAGTGGCTCTCATCTTCTCAGGTTTCAATTGCACCTTAGCTTCAACCTGGTCCAAAATTGCCGGTCCACCCGGATGTGCAATCCAAAATATCGAGTTATAATCATGGATTTCCAAAGGGTTGAAGGCCTCAGCCAATGCCTTGTCAATGTTCTTTGACACAATTCCAGGCACGTCCTTAAGAAGGTGAAAAGTTAGACCCACTTCGCGAAGGTGGCCGTCGATGGCGCCTTCGCTGTCGGGGGCAATGGTTTGAGCCGTCCAAATGAGCTCAAATATAGGCTTCTCGATTTCCGGGAGTGGATCCGAACCAACGATGAGGGCGGCTGCGCCGTCTCCGAAGAGTGCTTGACCAACAAGGCTGTCCAGGTGTGTGTCACTTGGACCACGGAATGTTACGGCGGTTATTTCAGAACAAACAACTAACACACGTGCACCTTTGTTGTTCTCAGCCAAATCTTTTGCCAAACGAAGCACCGTACCACCTGCAGAGAAATTAAAGATGTAATAGAGTTAGTTATAACCATTCATGTTATTTCTTTTTATTAGTTTAAATTAAAAAAAAAATGATATCATAACATAATATCAGAATTTTATGTTATATTAATTATACGTGATGCGTATTTTTGTAGTCAATAATATAAGAAAAAGTTTTTAGAAAATCAGTTATATAAGGATGTTCTTTCTCTTCATTTTATGAAAAAAGAATGAAGACGGAATTGTTGGCTAAAGATTTGTTAATCTATCATCTAGTTTTTTGGTGAAAAATATATAATTAAATTATTATCTAACAATTTTTAATTATCATCAATTTTACATAAAAACAATTGCACGTGAATTTTTGTCGATCAATAATTAGCCAAGATAAATTTTAAACATGTAACGCTTGACAAAATTTATATTTTTTGTAATTTTGTGATGAACAAGAGTGCAAAGATGAATGTAAATTAAATGTGGGTTTTGTAATTAAATAAAGTTGTAACCTGCAAAGCAGCCTTGTTGGTACATCATGTAACGCTTGACATAAGGGCGAAGGCCCAAGAGTTTGGTGAGTTGGTAATCGGCACCGGGCATGTCAACACCACTGGTGGTGCAAAATATCAAGTGTGTGATCTTCGATTTTGGTTGCCCCCACNGTACCTCTACCACCACCATGTCTTGCCTTGCATCAATTGATGGTGCCATGTATGCACACATGTTTGGATTTTCTTTTAGTATCTCCTCAGTCAAATACATGTACCTTTTCTTGATCATTGACTTGTCACCTGAACAATTTTAATTTGTTAACACAAAAAGCACATCATAACCTATATATTAATTATTCCATGATATGTAGGTTGTTTCTTCTAAAATTATTTAATAAAAAAGTGTTATATGTAATTATGAATTTAACAGTGCAACGTACATCTAATCACATAATATCATATCATAACAAATAACTATTATTTTTATTGACTGCGTGAATAGTTATTTAAAAAAATAGATATGTAATTACAAGATTGTATGTATAAAATTATTTTATACTATTAGTATATCAAAATTAAACTTATAAAATTATATATACAGTACTTACACATGCGTTGAAATTTTTCTTTGAGTTCAGTCATATGGTCACTATTTGTGACTCTAAAGTAGTAATCAGGGTAAGTACTCTGATCAACACAATTTGCAGGGGTAGCAGTGCCAATGGCCATAATAGTGGCAGGTCCTTCAGCCCTTTGAGCCTTACGGATCTCACTTACACTCACCATGTTTCCTTTGCCTTCTCTAAAACTTAGTGATGAGTAAGTGAGTTGTTATAGAAACTTGGTAGCCTTAGGGGGGTTTTATATATATGTAAGATGAAAGGTTATTATTCTAAGTTAGATGGCTAGGAAGGTGAATAAATGCTTCCTAATAATTCAGATGGAAGAGTGGAGGGTAGCTGAAGATCACATGCTTTGACCAATAGAGAGAGAGGTAGCCCTTGTGATTTCCAACCCCATTAAGTTTGGTGACAAGTGTATGCGCATGACTTTGTACGTTTGTAGAACTTTCTACTTATCCACTCTTCTCTTATTATTATCCATTGGCTAATAATAACATGCATGTCTATTTTTTGCATGATTTGCTTATGCCTGGAATTCTATAAGCTGTGGAAAAATTCCCATACATGTTGCTTATGGGATTATTATTAGTCCCTATACTACTACTTATATATATATATATATATTGATATCTTCTATGCCATTGCCAACTAAAAAAATTAATTAGTAACTAATTTTGATTGGTCTAGATTAGCTAACTCATTTGTTTATAGATGTAAATTTGATTGACTGATTAACGATGAACTCTTAATAAAATTTAGATCTATAATAAATTAATATTTATTTTGTCAAACTAAAAAATATCATAAAATAAATATAATAAACTAACTCATTTGTTTATAGATATCGAGAGTTTGAAATTTGAATTTTACTTTATGTATGCAATAATTTATTGATTAACTATAAATTTTTAATAAAACCTATTAAATCTACAATAAATTAGTATTTATTTTGTCAAATTAAAAAAATTATCATACTAAGATACCTGAAAATTTTCAACCACAAATAAATATTTATAGGAGTACACATATATTGTAGCAATTCTCTCAATTTATATACTATTCTTTATATATTATGTTAATGAATTTAGGTCATTATTTTTGTTTCCTTAATTAGGTACCAATATTTATATAGCGATATATTATATGGGTTAATTTAATGTATAGATACACACGTCTTATGTGCCTATAAGTATCCTTGTGGCGTTACGTTGTTATTATGGGACATGGCATGCATGCAAGATGAGTGGCTTGGCTTGTTCAACTCTAGTTATTTAAATTAAATTTCTACATGAAATCAAATATTTACTTATTATTAGTATATTTTTAACACAAATTGAAGTTATTAATTCATTAACTAAGTGATAATTTAAACTTGGTGGATATGGAAATATGAGGTGATTGCTTTGTGCCAAGTGCCAAAGTTGTAGTGCCGTCCTTCTTATAAAATTGTCGCTATTATCATTTTAAGATATTTTAATTTTAATTTAGTGTAAATTACTAAGCATAAGTTGAATGGTCAGCTATGGCACCGATATATTTGTTGATTTTTCTTTATGTGCAAGATGTGTGAAGCATTCAATTCATTTGTTTTTTATATATACACTTCTTTTTCTTGTTATTTTTTTTCTTCCTTTAAACTCTAAATTATAGTTTTCTTTTTCCGTTTTATAAGTCTCACTTGGTATAGTGAAACTTTGAAACTTTTCTACCAATGTATAACCAAAAGATAGTAAAATTAGATTATAACATTCAAACGTACGTGGAAAGGGAAATACTTTACATTATTAATTTTCCCCCATCCAATTACTCAACTCGAGACCATTAATGTAAAGAAAAATTTATTTATCACTTAATCAAACTTATATAAAATAACCAAAGAGATTACAAGACTTTTGTTTGGATGACAAACCGAAAGTGAATAAAGAACTTCGATAACGAAAGTCCTAAATTTAGATTTGGGAAAGACGCTTAAACTCTTTTTTTTTTCCCTCTCTAACTGCTCTTAAGGTCTCGTTTAGGAAAGTCTAGATTTTTTTTTACTTTTAAATAAAAAAATTATAATTGGTCTAAATAAGGTTATATATTTTTCTGCAGACATAAAAAAAATAATAAATAAATAAATAAATTAAAGCTTGTAAAATAATAAACTTATATGGCTTTACAAATGATTCCATTGTGGAAAATTGCTAAGTCAAACTCGGCCGTTTTGTTTGATGTTGTTGGACACTTATGTTGGCGTTATAGTTGGCCCATGACGCTAAATTTTCAAACCCAATCAGAGGAATGTTTGACTAATTTCTTATTAGGGTGGACAAGAATAAAGAATTGACCAAAGCCTAGAGAGTAGAGACTGCATAATCATACAGACACGTGGATGGAGATTTTAGAGTACGTTTAATTTTTTTATTATTTTTTATTTTTAAATTTATAAAAAAATAATAAAATTTTATTTTATATTTTGTATTTTTATTTTTTTATAAAATTTTAAAAATAAAAAATACTAAAATAAAAATAAAAAATAAAAATGTAAACTAAATATATTTTTAATATTATTTA
>NC_029787.2:11452040-11461594 GCF_000816755.2 Arachis ipaensis
GTTGTTTTAAATAATTATTTATGTAATTAATATAAAAAATAATTATTTTTATTAATGTAATGTTACGTAATTGAATATACGTATAAAAGTACATTAAAATTAAATTCTTATAATAATAGTTATCCAAGTTGCTATACACATTAATTATTCATATAATATTCGTTGATAGCTATCAATGAATATTGTTGTATGCTTGGTTTGAAAAGAGATATTTCATCCAGTATCGATTAAATATCAAACTTTTAATTTATTTATTTTTCATATAAATCAATTTTAAAGTATATTAAATAATCTCTTGAGACTACTTCGATTAATATTAAGGATAATTCTATAACTTTTTTCAAATCTAACACTTTATTCAGGCATAAAGACATGCAAATAATGTAATTATAATATTTTAGAAGAATAAATATCTCGCATATAGCAATTGGTTTAACTAGGAGAAGAAAAACTCAGATGATATAATTTGGGAATAATGGTATACTTCTTTGATTGAGAAATCACACGTTATTATCACAATGCTTCTAAACTTTAGAAGATTATATACGTAAAATTTGCGAAATTAATAAAAAAATTAAATTTTATAGTTTAATGAAGTAGAAATAATTAAAATATGAGTTTTGACATTAATTATAAAATTTTGATATAAAATTAGATTAACGAACTGAATTAATTGTACCGGATTCAAACTGAATCTATGGTCCAAACATATATAATGTATAACTCAGCTTTCTTTCTCAAACACTTGATGGAATCACGCTGAATAGGGTGGAAACGCAAAGAAGAATTTTAACCCTCCTTTCCGATTTTCAATTATCCATAACTTTCAATCTAAATCTCTAATTGACGAGCCATCAGCGATTACGTGTTCATCTCAAAATTTTCTTCAATTATATCTGAATAAAGTGGTAAGAAATTAGCATCTCTCTTCTAGTTCTTCCTCTCCTCAATAGTGGTAGTCACATAATAGGAAAAGGGAGCAATGGACCCCTAATTTTAATTTTTTACATATAAATTATATGTAAATTTCAGTTTAATCCCCTTAAAATTTTATTTTAGTCTTATTTTATTGTATAAATATTTTTGGCCCTCTTTAATATTTCATCTAGTTCCACCCCTGCTCCTCAATTTCATGATTTTAGGATTTTGGTATTGAAGAATTGAATGATTTTGATGGTTTAGGTGAACTCTAGCAGCGGATAATCACTAAGTTTTGTCCAATTGATCTCTAGGTAAGGTAAGAAACTGTTAAACCTTTGTGAATCATTAAATTAGTGAACTCTATGGTTATTATAGTGATATTGTGTGAAATAGATTGTGTTTTGGTTGATTTGGAGTTTAATTGGACGGTTTGAAACGAAATCCGGGTAATTAGACTTGAGGAATTGGCGTTTGGAGGCTTGGAGCTTGTGAAATGAGAGGTTTTTGAGGTGTTTCGAGCTTAGGGAGGAATCGGTCAAGGTATGATTTTAGTTTCTCGTAGTTAATGTTTAATGTCACGTGAAAACTTAGGGTAGAAGACCTTGAGATAGGAATGAATTGAATGAATTATTGATAGATTGTGTATATGATATATGATGTGTTTATAAAGGATGAATGAATTTGTATGAGTTGGATTATGATTCTGATGAGTATAAATTAATGATGACTATTGATGTGTTGAGGATTGATGGTAGGTTTGTGAAATTGAATTGAATGGATTGATAGAGAAATGTGTGGTTTGAATTTGTAAATGATTTAATATTAGAGTTGGTTGGTTTTGAAAAAAAAGATTTAATATTGGAATTGGTTTGATTTTGAAATAATTTGATACTACGAATGATTTGAATGACTGAGATGTGTTTGGTTTGATAGTTGAGACCCTCAAAGGGTAGTAAAAGTCCAAGTTTTAGAGGAGATACTGCCGAAAATTTTATGAAAATAGGAGGCTTCGTTTGGAGTGGTTATCTAGAAAGATTCGAATTTTAAGGATTTTATAATTTGATTTTGAGTTATTAAGAAAAGGATTACATTTTGAGTTTGCTTTATTTAGAAAAAAATTGAATTTTGTTTTGAGTATGAATTATTGATGAACGAAATGGGAGGTGTGATAATAAGGAATGAAGGATAATGAGAATTAATTTTTAAGTCTAATTGTTGAATGAATATGAATAAATTATAATGATAATCAGATATGTGTGATCGGGTAAGAGGCGGTGGTGTTGTCCACTCGCTGCGGGTATATGTTGAGAAAGCCAAGTAAGAGGCAGTGGCACTGGTCACTTGCTCCGGATAAAAGTTCGAGACTCCGGGTAAGATGCATAGGTTGAGTTATGTCGCCGCTTGCTCCGGGTTGAGAGTTGTAACACCACCTGAGTAAGAGGCAGGTTGAAGTTATCCCCTACTCTGGGTACGCGAGTAAGATGCAAGGGTTGCGGCGTTGTCCCACCTGCTCTGTGTTTGGTGTTCTGTCCATGGTTAGCCACCAGGATATGTTGGATTGGTTGTATAACTGACAGATGAGCTCATTAGCCATAGGACAGGTATACATCATGTGCATTTGTATGTTTTGTTTGAGTGTGTATTATTTTAGTTTGTTTATTTGCTTAACTATTCTTATCTGCTACTTGTTTTACATGCTGTAATTGCACATCTATCTGTGTTTTCCTTGCTTGAATTGTCTCTGTATGTTTTTGAGAGACCCTCTCTTGGTGAAGAAGTGAAAGAGGATTGTTCCACCGGTGATTTGGAAGTTTAGAGTTGATAGAAAGTGCAGAGTTAGAATAGGGCTGGGATCCTTTAGTTAGATTATCGATATTATTGGTTTAAGATAAATTTTAAGATTAATCTGAGTGTCGAAGTTCTAAGAATGTCTCTGGATTTTCCAGGACCTTTTATATTAACTATGCGGGAACCTTTACCATGCTGAGAACCACCGATTCTCATTTCATGCATATTTCTGTTGTTTTTTTTTCAGATGCAGGTCGAGAGGCATCTGACTGAGCGTCTGGAGTTTCTATGGAAGCGAAGTTGCGTTTGTTTTGGGATGCTGTATTTTGTATTTATGCTATGTATATATATAAATAGATTCTCCTCTGTATATATTTGATGTTTGTCCCTTCTAGAGGTTGACTTGGAGAAACAGGTGTTTCTTCTATAGTTTGAGTTATATTTTGGGTTGTATAAATATATATAATTACATACTCTGGTCGGCCTTAGCTTCGCAGGTCGAGTCTGGAGCTTGATATCTGTATTTTTGGAACTCTGATCTGTATAGTATGTTTTTAGCCTTCATTTGATCTTATCTATCCATTTTACGATCAACCTTGCGAGTGTGACACGATTTTCTATTTTCGCTCTTGCTTAGCTTTTTCTTTAAGACTCCTAATTATAAATTCTTTCGACCATATTTATATAATTTTTTTTCTTTTAGAGGTCGTAATACCTTGCCACCTCTACTTTATGACTTAAGCGTAAGACTCTGTGTGGTAGGGTGTTACATCATGGTATCGGAGCAATTCGTTCTTGTAGAGCCTAAGGAACGGACTGACTATGCTTCTAAGCATACTCTGGGTGTGTGTATATGCTAATTAGGATATCTAATTGATATATGTGGCATATTTGTTTATAAGCATGCATTTGGGACTTTGAACCATTAGACTTGAGATATTAAGACTGATCACCTTGATATCACTTGTTTGGTGTGAACTGGAACCAAATGATGACTCGTGGACGCGGACGCGGTTGAGGCAGAGGCCGGAATATTAATGCGGATCCTGAAACAACTATTAATAATCCCGTAAACTTTATGAACGCTCTGGAGAACATGGCGGTTGCTATGCAGGCACGGCTGAGGCCCTTGGTCAACAAGTTAATAACGAAAATGGAGGTAATGGTGAAAATGGACTGATGACCTTAGCAACTTTTCTGAAGATAAACCCACCAACCTTTAGAGGAACCACAAATCTGACAGAAGCTGACAATTGATTTCAGGCGATGGAATGAGCCTTGCGAGTGCAACAAGTACTTGACGAACGGTGTGTTGAGTTTTCTGCTTATCAGTTGATAGGTGAAGCTCAATATTAGTGGCAGGGAACTCGACGCCTTCTGCAGCGAGATAATGTTGCAATCCATTGGGATGCTAGTGCGTGGAATTACACTTTGTACAATTGAACCAACAAGTACACTAGGTCGTCCAAGTAATACCTGAGTGAGTCAGGGTCGATCCCACGAGGATTGTGATTTGAAGCAAGCTATGGTTATCTTGTAGATCATAGTCAGGCGGATAGAAAAGTTGGTTGGTTGTTTAAAGTGCATAAAAGTAAAAAAAAAAAAAAAAAAAAAAAAAACGTTACTCAATTGATGGTGAAAGCAATGATAAGAAGATGGTTAAAGCTTCGGAGATGCTTTGTTCTTCTGGATCAATTTGATTTTACTGTCTCCTCCAACTGTGAATGATTTTTTCTATGGCAGGTTGTATGTGATCAACGCCTTTCTTGAGGGGTCGCCAATGCTCCTCTAGATCTAAACTCCAGGGTTAGTGCGGATCCAGTCTGATTGAGGGTGAAGCTCCTGCAGTCCATTCTCCTTAGTGATCCTACTCAAAATGCCACATACAAGGTCAAATCTTCCGAATCAGAGAATGTTGCGCCTTTGGTTCTAACCTTTACCACAAAGACCCTAATCTCACCATACCTCGGCTGAACTGATGTCTCGAGAAGTCCCCCAACGAAGTCATGGATTAGCCATCTAAGAGATGTATAATCAAGCTAGTGGTTCATCATTGTCTGATGAAAGACTCACTCTGAACCCATGTAGAATGAGACAACCTTATGCGAGTTCAACGCATTCATAAGGATGAAGATCGAAGATACATCTTAGAATAGAGAATCAAACACAGATTGAAGATAAAACAGTAATACTTTATTAATCCATAAAACTCAGCAGAGCTCCTCCCTTCAACCTAGGAGGTTTAGAAACTCATACTAATAAAAAATACAATGTGGAATTCGAAAATATGCTAAAAGTCTCTGTTTGAATTCTGATCTCCTCCCAAAGAATAAAAGTTCTCAAATAAATACTAGACTAATGACTAAGGATTACATAAGAAGGGTAAAACAGTCTTTTAGTGCTAAAATCTACTTCCGAGGCCCACTTGGTGAGTGTTTGAGCTGAGATTGATTGAGATCCATGTGATAGGAGGCCTCTAGAGCGTTAAACGCTGGCTATGGGGTCCTTTTTGGGCGTTGGACGCTGGTCTCTTCTTCCTTGGGCGTTGGACGCCAGAATATGGCAAGAAGTTGGCATTGAATGCCAGTTTTGGGCCTTCAATTCTGAAGCAAAGTATAAACTATTATACATTTCTGGAAAGCTCTGGATGTTAGCTTTCCATAGCCGTTGAGAACTCTCTATTTGGACTTCTGTAGCTCTAGAAAAGCTCTTTCGAGTGCAAGGAGGTTAGATCCTGGCAGCATCTGCAGTGCTTTCTCTGCCTCTGAATCAGACTTTTGCTCCAACTCCTCAATTTCAGCCAGAAAATACCTGAAATTGCATAAAAACACACAAACTCAAAGTAGAATCCAAAAATGTGAATTTTGCACTAAAATCTATGAAAACTTAATAAAACTTAAACAAACATACTAAAAACTATATGAAAATGATGGCAAAAAGCGTATAAAATATCCGCTCATCAGATGCATTCCAATCCGAGTTTTATAAGAAATATTTTCCAAACTAAGTAAGGACGGCGAAAGAGCTTGAGTTGCTACAACTGAAGTAGGGTCCTAGTCAGTGGCAGAGTACACCAATCGGTTTGAGAAATTGTGTCGGTTCTCTATGATTTGTCAAAGTGCTCTGGGGGATTTTGAAGAATGGAAATGCATAAAATATGAAGGAGAACTCCAGAGTGATATTTTGAGTTCAGTGGGCCCGATGGAGATCAGAGCTTTCTCGGACTTGGTAAACAAGAGTAGGGTTGCAGAAGAATGTTCAAAGAAGGCTGCTATGACAAAGAATGATTGCTAGGAATTTGACCAAAGGGAGCATAATCAGGGTTTCACACCATGTTGGGGACAATAATTTAAGAGGAGAGGATACGCACAATAATGTTTCCAAGGACGGAATAACTTTGGGACGAATGATGACCACCAAAGAAATGGTAGAGGAAAACAGACAGTAGCTGTTTCGGATGATTTGAATTGTCAGAAATGTAGAAGCTATCACCCAAATAGGCCATGTCATTTTGGTTAGGGATTATGCTATATGTGCGGTCTTTCGGGGCATATGTCCTGGAACTGTCCACAAAGAAAAACTCAAGATGCCAGTAGGTCGCGACGAGGTGGAGGTAATCGTGAACCCAAAAACTGAATTTTAATTATGTAATAGGACATTGAAACATTACGTTTATTCATACCTAAGGAGAAAGTGACAAATTAGGATTGGAAATGCCGAACTTAGCACCAAACTTAAGAGTGTCGCGTGGGACATTGCCGTTAGAGCATTGTAAAGCTTAAGGAGATTTTCGTCGGTATGGAGTGAATGTCCTAATTTCTAGAGATAAATGAATCAGAGTGCGGCAGCAGAAGCGTGCAGATTGGGATGACCTGAGGACTACTATATGTTGAGTTAAAAAGGAGGATTACGCTCATGTACTCATGTGGTGGATGAAATTTTCGAGAGCAAAAATTTTTATTAGTGGGGTAGGATGTAAAACTCGCAAAATTTATAAATAATTCGAAATTAATAAATATTTAACTAATAAATTAATTATTATTTAAAGAAATTATAAAATTAAATTTTATAGTTTAATGAAGTAGAAATAATTAAAATATGAATTTTGTCACTAATTTTAAATATTTTGACCCAAAATTAGGCCAACAGGCCAAACTGGTTGGATTGGTTCCAAACCGGGCCCATGACCCAACATATATAATGTATAACTCAGCCTTCTTCCTCAAACGCTTGATGAAATCACGCTGAATAGGGTGGAAACACGAAGAAGAACCTTAACCCTCCCTTCTGATTTTAACTTTCAATCTGGAGCTTTGATTGACGAGTCGACAGCGGTCACATGTTCATGTTGAAATTTTCTTCAATTATATCTAAACAAAGTGGTAAAAAATTATTATTTCTCTTCCAGTTCTCTCTCTCCTTAATTTTGTGATTTTAGGGTTTGGATATTGAAGAATTGAATGATTTTGATGGTTTAAGTGAACTCTAGCAGCGGATAATCATTGGGTTTTGTCCAATTGATCCATGGGTAAGGAAAAAACTGTTAAACCCTTGTGAATCATTAAATTAGTAAACTCTATGATAATTATAGTGATATTGTGTGAAATAGATTGTGTTCTGGTTGATTTGGAGTTCAATTGGACGGTTTGGAATGAAATCCGAGTAATTAGGCTTGAGGAATTGACGTTTGTAGGCTTGGAGCTTGTGAAAGGAGAGGTTTTTGAGGTGTTCCGAACTTAGAGAGGAATCGGCTAATGTATGGTTTTGGTTTCTCGTAGTTAATGTTTAATGTCACGTGAAAATTTAGACTAGAAGACCTTAAGATAGGAATGGATTGAATGAATTATTGATGGATTGTGTATATGATATATGATGTTTGTATAAAGGATGAATGAATTTGTATGAGTTGGATTATGATTTAGATGAGTATAAATTAATGATGACTGTTGATGTGTTGAGGGTTGATGGTAGGTTTGTGAAATTGAATTGAATGGACTGATAGAGAAATGTGTGGTTTGAATTTGTAAACGATTTGATATTAGAGTTGGTTGGTATTGAAAAAAAAAAGATTTAATATTGAAATTTGTTTGATTTTGAAATAATTTGATACTACGAATGATTTGAATGACTGAGAGGTGTTTAGTTTGGCGGTTGGGACCCTTGAAGGGTGGCAAAAGTCCAAGTTTTAGAGGATATATTGCCAAAAATTTTGTGAAAATAGGAGACTTCGTTTGGAGTGATCATTTAGAAAGATTCGGATTTTTAAGGATTTTATATTTTGATTTTGAGTTATTAAGAAAAAGATTGAGAAAAGGATTACATTTTGAGTTTGCTGTATTTAGAAAAAAATTGAATTCTGTTTTGAGTATGAATTATTGATGAACGAAATGAGAGGTGTGATAATAAGGAATGAAAGATGATGAAAATTGATTTTTAAGTCTAATTGTTGAATGAATATGAATAAATTATAATGATAATGAGATATGTGTGACTGGGTAAGAGGCGGTGGTGTTCTCCACATGCTCCGGGTATATGTTGAGAAAGCCGGGTAAGAGGCAGTGGCGTTGGTTACTTGCTCGGATAAGAGTTCGAGACTCTGGGTAAGATGCAAGGGTTGAGTTCTGTCGCTGCTTGCTCCGGGTTGAGAACTGTAACACCACCTAGGTAAGAGGCAGGGTGAAGTTGTCCCCTGCTCCGGGTACGCGGGTAAGATGCAAGAGTTGCGACGTTGTTCCACTTGCTCCGTGTTTGGTGTTCTGTCCATAGTTAGCTACCAGGACATGTTTGGTTGACTTTATAACCGACAGATGAGCTCATTAGCCATAGGACAGACATACATCATGTGTATTTGTTTGTATTGCTTGAGTGCGTATTATTTTGGTTTGCTTAATTGCTTAACTCTGCTTATCTGCTACTTGTTCTACTTGCTGTAATTGTACCTCTATCTGTATTTTTCTTGCTTGAATTTTATGTGTATGCTTCTAAGAGACTCTCTCGGTGTAGAGGAGTGAAGGAGGGTTGTTCCACCGGTAATTTAGAAGTTTAGAGTTGACAGAAGGTGCAGAGTTAGAACAAGGTTGGGATCCTTTAGTTAGATTACCGATATTATTGGTTTAAAATAAATTTTAAGATTAATTTGAGTGTCGAAGTTTTAAGAATGCCTCTGACTTTTTCGAGACCTTTTATGTTAACTATGCGGGTACCTTTATCATGCTGAGAACTACCGGTTCTCATTTCATACATATTTCTGTTGTTGTTTTTTTTTTTTCAGATGCAGGTCGAGAGGCACCTCGCTGAGCGTCTAGAGTTTCTGTGGAAGCGAAGTTGGGTTTGTGTTAGGATGCTGTATTTTGTATTTATGCTATGTATATATGTAAATAGATTCTCCTCTGTATATATTTTATGTTTTTCCCTTTTAGAGATTGACTTGGAGAAACAGGTGTTTATTCTATAGTTTGAGTTATATTTTGGGTTGTATAAATATATATAAACATACTCTGGTCGGCCTTAGATTCACAGTTTAAGTCTGGAGCTTTATATCTGTATTTTTTGAACTCTTATCTATGTAGTATGTTTTTAGCCTTCTTTTGATCTTACCTATCCGTTTTACAATCAACCATGCGAGTGTGACATGATTTTCTGTTTTCGTTCTTGCTTAGTTTTTTCTTCAAGACTCCTAATTATAAAATTTTTTTTACTATATTTATATAAGTTATTTTTAGAAGTCGTAATATCTTGCCACCTTTACTTTACGATTTAAGCGTAAAACTATGTGTAGAGGGTGTTACAATATATATCATTCTCATGCTATTTTCTTAAAAAATAATAGGAAGTATATAAAATAC
>NC_029787.2:11462185-11462486 GCF_000816755.2 Arachis ipaensis
CTCAACTGTTAGTCTAACATTTTTCTCTCATTTTTACCCTTTATTTCTTTTTTCTTCCTCCAACCACCACTGTTACAACAATTACCAACCACCAAAAATACCAACACAAACGTAACTCTATGTTCTCCTTTTTCTTCTTCAGAAGCCTTGGCTTAAGAATTTTTGAAAAAAAAAATGACATATTTTGTTACAAAAAGAAATTATTTTGCATTAACGTCTAATATTTGTTACAAAATTTGTAATTTCAAACAAATTTAAATTACGATATAGAAATTTTCTTCAAAAAATGAAATTATGATAT
>NC_029787.2:11462510-11463172 GCF_000816755.2 Arachis ipaensis
TATTTTTAATGTCTTTTTTAAATTATATAAGATATTTAAAATATTTATTTTTTAATAATTAATAATATATACTATTTCTAAATTTATTTTAAGAATACATGTTAAAAAAATATTAGACATACTGACCGTATCCCAAAATATTTCTTTTTATTTTTTATAAGAGACAGTTGAACACAAAAAAACGATATACTTATTTAAGTTATTATGCCATTTAATCATGATTACCAGTTGAATCACATTGTTTAGATCCATCCACCTATGTGATATGTTACGGAATACTAATTAATAGTGTTATTAACATTAATTGGTATCCACGTGCTCACGTGGGTTTTCAACAATAACAATATATAAATACATAATTTAAAGGAAATTTGCATTGTATGTTAGGTAAGGTTACAAAGATCGTTGGTTGAATGATGATGTTATATATTTTATTGATAAAATGATGGCATCTTCATTATTCGTACAGAAAGAATTAATGGATTGTAGTTATGAAATCACATTGAAGAAGAAAGTAGTAGAAGGATAGAGACACCAACAAGGAAGTGAACCAGAAATGCACACCCATGCCCCATTTTGCTGTTTCAATTGTAGGCCATCACTTTTTTTTTTCCCATGAAAAAAAAAAACAATATAACCAATAATCTATTTATGTATTTATC
>NC_029787.2:11463340-11469430 GCF_000816755.2 Arachis ipaensis
TACCTAATCACATATTTTAAATTTATTTATTTCTAATTTATTTACTTATTTTCTTATTTATTATAATTGTATTCTCTATATATCATATTTCTTCGTATCTTTTCCTCAAATAAATCCCGATTCATTAATTTCTCTTCTAAATCATAACAATCAAATTCTAATTTCTTCATATTAAACACACAATTATTTTTTTTACCCCCATCTTCTTTTTTCTTCTTTTGTTCTTTCAACTGTTTATGTTCTCTTATTCTCCTCCTCAAATTAAATTACATCATAATATTTTTATGTCAAGAATTTTATTTTATTTTTTATTCTTATTATCTCTTTCTGCTTCTTCAATTTCTCTATTCTGTGATCTCATCTCAACTCTTTTTATCTATCTATTGATCTATTTTTACTTAATACACATTTGTGCAAAAAAAATAATTTTTACAACGATAATAATCTATTAACAATATTAAAACAGAGTTTTTAAAGTAAGACCAATGCACATAATAACAATATTAAAAAAAATTGTACTTTTATTTTTAGTAAATACTGTTGACAAAATACTAAGATAGAAATAATGACATCCGAACACATATTTAATATAAACTATGCATACTTTTGTGTTTGTACAAATTATAATAATTAATTATATTGAGCATAATATTATACTGATGTGAATATAGCAAATGAGGAGTATATAAATAAAAGCGAGGGGTACATAAACAAAAGTCAGGTAAAGTTGAAAGGAAGGGTTGTAATAAACTATAGATAGGTGGCAGTTGATCCACCTATTTCGAACAGCAGAAAGAGCACCAGAGAGAAAACAAATGACAAGTGGTTGAAAGATTATGATCATTAGTGAATTGTGGTTACTGGTTGCTGGCTGCTTCCTAAGGCTAGGAATTTTGCATTGTCTTATTCTTTTTAAACCCCTTTTTCTTTCTGCTAGTCATATTCTTCAATTCCTTTATACTCATACTTCTATATTGTGAATTGCTTACTGAAACATATACTCAATATTAATACCACACTACACTTTTTTCAATCTATTGGCTTCCTCGTATCATTTGGTGCTTTCATCTCATGGTTGCAGCTGACAATACCCGCATGAAAGACATGGAAGCTCACATCAAAAAACTCTTTCAGATGTTCGAATCCATTTCGGAGGAGACTCGCGCTGAGCACGAGCGATCGTTAGAAGCGACGAATTTGAAAATTAACGCACTACAACAATCTATTACTCAGCTTTTCCATGCCCAGCCTTATCACAGATCTGAGTTGCATGAGCTCTCCCATGGTTCGAACTCAGGGTCAGAATTCCACCAGCGTCCTTTTATGCAACCGCGTCGAGTGGGTTTTGATCTGCCTAAATTTGATGGTTCTGATGCGTTAGGTTGGATATTTTCTCTGGATCAGTATTTTGACTACTTCCGTGTGCCTGAGGAAGAGCAAATCAGCATCGCGGCTATTCACATGACCGGTGCTGCGATTCCTTGGTTCTAAATGTCACAACGCTCTGTTCGATTTCGTTCATGGAATCAGTTGAAGCGTGCCATTGAACTCAAATTCGGGCCTTCTCTGTATGAATCGCCACGGAAATTATTATTCAAATTGCAACAATTGGGTATGGTGAGCGACTATTACTCCGAATTTATTGCTTTAGCTAATCGCACACAGATCGATCCACCTGATGCATTGGAGGATTGTTTTATTAGTGGGTTAAAATCTGATATTAGACGAGAGGTGAAGGCACAATGCCCTCCCTCCCTGATGCGTGCGGTCACATTAGCTAGACTTTACGAGGACAAGTTTTCTTCAGTACCGATAAGCACTTATGGTCCGGCCTCGCCCCGTCCTCAGCCGACTCCTGCAGTTGCAATTTCGAGTAATAGGCCCATTCAGCGGAATACTCTGCCACCGTTGCTTCCGAATCCACCCCAGCGTCCTGCCTTACCGTTGATGAAAAGCTCCGTGCGAAAACTGTCCCCGGCGGAGATTCATAGCAAATGGGAGAAGGGATTATGTTACTGGTGCGATGAGAAATTTTCAGCTGCTCACCGTTGCCCGAATCGCCAGTATATGCAGCTGCAACTAGTGTTAGATGATGCAGATGGAGGGGACACAGGGATGCAAGAGTCATTGGAATCTAAGCCCAGTTTGGAGGCCTTGGAGTCTCAAGTAGTTGAGCATCATTTTTCTTACAATGCTATGCATGGTACAAGTGGTCCTGCTTTGATCCTTGTTAACGTTATCATCAATGGGCTAAAGGTCCATGCCCTGATTGATGGTGGCAGTTCGGATAGTTATATTCAACCTCGCATAGCCAAATTTTTGAATCTACGTATTGAACCTGCATTGGGATTTAAGGTGATAGTGGGCAGTTTTGAAGTCTTGCCGGTAGAGAGTCACATTGCTAGTTTGGATGTTAATCTATCAGGTTGCCTTGTTAGCATTCCAGAGGTTTACGTGCTCCATGTGGCTAAGGGAGAGTTGGTGATTGGTTCAACTTGGTTACAAACATTGAAGGCTCATATTGTAGACTATAATTCTTCATTTCTTCACTTCTGGCATAAAGGGGAATTTGTCGCTGTGCAAGGTTATAAGAGTCCACCTTCATCTCAAGCTCAATTTCATCATATACGAAGGTTAGTAAGCACCGATGTAGTGGCTGCAGTGTTTACTCTTGAACTTCAGCAATTGGATCGAATTGTCAAGCCACCCTTGCAGTTACCAAAAGCTCTTCACCCTGCCTTGGTTAGTTTGATGCAGTAATATCTATTGTTTTTGAGCAGCCTTCGGGTCTTCCTCCCCGACGTTTCCAAGATCATGGCATTCCTTTAATTGAAGGGGCTGCACCAGTTAAATCCCATCCTTATCGTTACCCTCACAACTTGAAAGCACAAATTGAAACAATGGTGTCTGAGATGCTACAAGAGGGGATAATTCAACCCAGCAAAAGCCCTTTTTCCTCTCCCATTATTTTGGTCAAGAAAAAGGATGGCACTTGGCGTTTTTGCACTGATTATCGGGCACTAAATGCAATCACAGTCAAAGATTGCTTTCCCATTCCTACCGTTGATGAGTTGTTGGATGAACTCTTTGGGGCTACTATTTTTTTGAAACTGGATCTTCGCTCAGGTTACCACCAGATCTTAGTCAAACCTAAGGATCGCTTTAAGACAGCGTTTCGCACGCATCAAGGGTTGTATGAATGGTTAGTGATGTCCTTCGGCCTCACCAATGCCCTTGCTACTTTTCAAAACCTTATGAATGATATATTCAAGCCTTACTTACGCAAATTTGTGCTAGTTTTTTTTATGATATACTAGTCTATAGTAGTGGTTTCGACTTACATTTAGAGCATTTGGAACTAGTCTTAAAACTATTGCAGCAAGAGTTTCTATTTGCTAAATTTTCCAAATGCCTTTTTGGCTCCCCAGAAGTCGGTTATTTGGACATACAATCAGGGGCGGTGGTGTTCACATGGAAACGGCTAAGGTTCATGCAATTCTGGAATGGCCTCAACCTGCAAGCGTAAAACAGCTTCGGGGGTTTTTAGGTCTTACTGGTTATTATCGACGATTTATTAAAGGGTATGCCTCATTAGCATCTCCTCTCACTGATTTACTTAAGAAAGACTCATTTAATTGGTCGGAGCAAGCTACTCAAGCCTTTCGACAGCTACAGCATACTATATACACCAAACCAGTCTTGGCATTGCCCAATTTTAATATTCCTTTTGAAGTGGAGACAAACGCTTCAGGTACTGGTGTTGGGGCTGTTTTAATTCAACAAAAACATCCCATTGCTTATTTTTCAAGAAACTACCTCCTACTTTACAGAAGAAGTCAGCTTACATAAGAGAGTTTTACGCCATCACTGAGGCCTTAGCTAAGTTTCGCCATTACTTGCTACGCAAAAGATTTATCTTGCACACTGATCACCAAAGCTTGAAAGCACTATTAGAACAAGATCTTCATACACCAGAGCAACATAAATGGCTTCATAAATTGCTCGGTTTTGATTTTGAAATCCATTACAAGGCTGGGACTGAAAATGTTGCAACGGATGCATTCTCTCGCAGCTTCTTTGGGGCTTGGTCTGCGCCAAGAGTAGAGTGGCTAGACCAACTTCGTACAGAATTGGTGGCGGATGAGGATCTCCGAGTATTATTGGCAAAGTGCAACTCCAATTCAGTTGAGGATTTGAATTACTCTTGTCAAAATGGCCTCTTGTTGTGGAAGAACTGATTAGTGGTACCTTCTAAGAGCACTTTAATTAGGCAAATCCTCCATGAATACCATGATAGTGTGATTGGTGGTCATGCGGGAATTGCTAAGACTGTGGAATGCATTTGTTCCATTTTCTATTGGCCTCATATGCTAAAGGATATCAGGCAGTATGTGTTATCTTATTGTATTTGTCAACAAGCAAAGGTAGAGAACAAGGCACCAGCCGGTTTGCTAAAGCCATTACCCATCCCTTCACAGGTATGGAAAGATATTGCAATGGATTTCATTGTGTCTCTGCCAGTTTCATCCGGCTATTCAGTTATCATGGTGGTTGTCGACCGTTTAACTAAGTACGCCCATTTCCTTCCCTTGAAACAAGATTTTAATAGCAAGACAGTTGCAGAAACTTTTATCAACAATGTGGTTAAGTTGCATGGTTTTTCAAAATCTATTGTATCGGATAGGGATCGGGTATTTATCAGCAAATTTTGACAGCACCTCTTTTGAATCCAAGGTACTAAATTAGCATTGAGCTCAGCTTATCATTCCCAAACTGATGGCCAGAGTGAAGTTTGTAATCGAACCCTGGAGATGTATTTACGTTGTTTTTGTTTCGAGAATCCTAAGCGCTGGCTGGAGTTTTTGCCGTAGGTTGAGTTTTGGTATAACTCCTCGTGGCACAGCAGTATCAAGATGACTCCCTTCAAAGCTCTTTATGGCAGGGACCCTCCTACTTTAGCTCGTTATGAACTCTCTAGTACTGATAATCCTTCCTTGCAAGAGTGGCTTCAGAACCGTGATCACTTACTTGATCAGCTAAAGTTTAATTTGGAACGCTCCCAGCAGTATATGAAATATGTTACTATAAACATCGCCGACAAATTGAATTTCAGGAGGGCAGTTTGGTACTTGTGAAGTTACAGCCGTATCGCCAGCATTCTGTGGCACTGCGTAAACATCAGAAGCTGGGGTTGTGTTATTTTGGTCCTTTTCCGATGAGCAAAAAGCTCAGTGACGTGGCCACAATGTCAGGTGCAATGGGGACAGGGCAACTTGACAGAGACAACATGGGAAGATGTTCATTACTCTCACAAGTTGTTTCCGGAATTCAACCTTGAGGACAAGGTTGTTGCTGATGGGGAGGGTAATGATGTGAATATAGCAAACGAGGAGTACATAAATAAAAGCGAGGAGTACATATACAAAAGTCAGGCAGGGTTGGAAGGAAGGGTTGTAACAAACCATGGACATGTGACAGCTGGTCCACCTATTTCGGGCAGCAGGAAGAGCACCATGGAGAAAATAAATAGCAAGTGGTTGGAGGATTATGATCATTAGTGAATTGTGGTTACTGATTGTTGGCTGCTTCCTAAAGCTAGGAATTTTGCACTGTCTTATTCTTCATAAACCCCTTCTTTTTTCTGCTAGTCATATTCTTCAATTCCTTTATACTCATACTTTTATATTGTGAATTGCTTACTTATACACATACTCAATATTAATACCACATTACACTTTCTTCAATCTATTGGCTTCTTTGTATCACATACATATTCATATGACGCTTTTTAATTTTCATATTAGAGACGGAATAATGTTTCTTATCGATATTGAAGTTGGGTGTGGAAAATAACGATAAATAAATCGGAGGGTTAGATTTAGAGGATCACAAATCGGACCCTCATATTTGGATTTTCAAAAAAATTTTAATTTTTTTTCACAAAACCTATCCTTAAATTTTGGTTTTTTTAATTTTTTTTAAATTTTTTCACAAAATTTACCCACCAATTTATTTGTCCTTTAAAATAAAAAATTATTATGTACAAATTGGAGACTCAATTTTATTTTTTTCTGAATTTAAATTCATTTT
>NC_029787.2:11469928-11470654 GCF_000816755.2 Arachis ipaensis
TCATTCCATTTTTATTTTATATAAAAAAGACCACAAAAAGCTAGTTAGTTTGAGTAAAAATGTTCTCTAGTCCTTAAGATTTAATAAGAATGCCCTTAATTAATTATTATTTTCATACATAATATATCAAATTAGATTCGATTACATAAATTTGTAAACAAAACATGTGTATAATTTAATTCAGTTTAAGACATTAATACAATTTTGAGCTGAATTTATTTTATACATGTAAATTATCCTAATATATTTGCCACCAACTCCTTTTGTATTGTGACATGTTTTCCATGGATGGTAAAGAGAGTCCTAATGAGTTGTTAAATAATATATATTGACGATGATATGCTAAATAATTATTGTTTGGAAACTTATCAGATATAAATAACTTAAGATTGTGAACATTAAGCAATTAGAATTTTCAAGTATTTTTTTCTCAAAAATGAAAGAGGAAAATAGAACAATAAAAATTACACAGGTTATTAATGCGAATATAAGCTTTGATTTCGATTTCATTTGGATTTGTTGGTTTGAAACTTTATTAAAAAAGACGAAGCTCTTTTAAACTAAGCTGTTTTAATTTAAGACATTTTTAATCTTATAAAAAGTAGACTTTATCATTTTTTTAATAAAAAAAACCCTTACAATTCATTTTTTGTCAGATAAATACTGCATTGAAAAACAAAATTAACTTGAAGCCTTTTTCTCGTGTTCCATGTTCATCATGCAAAC
>NC_029787.2:11470795-11474884 GCF_000816755.2 Arachis ipaensis
AACTTGGATGAGAATAACCATGAGGTCAATGGGTATGGGAAAAAATTTGAACTTGTTGCAGTCATAATGAACTTGAAATCCTTTTTGGTTGCCTAGACTGGATTTCTATTTCCGATTTTGCTAATTGATTCACCGGTTGGCTTCTCTGGTCTTCATAGAAATAAGAGACATCAATTTTTTCCATTTTTTTATTGTTTGATGACTAGCAATTATTTGTTTTATGAAAAAATGAGATCATTGTGTGCTTTTTGCTCTTAGTTATTTGGTTGTCTTTGGTAAAAAATAGAAATTAAAAAAAAGGAAAAGAAGAAGAAGATTGAATAAAGAATAACTGAATAAGCTGAATGCTTTTAATAAAACAACACATTTTACACAATCATATAAGACCTATTTGTTGATGTCTATGGCCTATTGTGTTTAATTTTGCTTTTATAACTTATGAAATGCATTGGTTTTTTAATTAGGAGAGAAAGCCACATGGTGAGATTGGGAGTGCAAGGGAGCCTCTTCTTAATGTGTCCCATGATTCTGAAAAGTATTCTGTATCTGCTGCGATTTTCCCGTGAGTATTACATTTTATTTCGATGCTTTCCGTGTTTATGGTTTGCAATGGAAATCTATCATGCATCTGTGATTTTGTCTAAAACATACTATAAATAGCCACATATAGGAGCTTTCAGCTTGCACTATCTATCCAATGATCTTGTTTACTGGGATGAAGAATGTGTTAATCGTGAAGTTTAGAGAATTGCCAATGCATACGACATCTGTTTCGTTTAAATCACAACTAGATGTACAATCCTATGTTGTAGGTAAAGAGAATTCAGATTTGGTTCATCACTGTTTCTTTGAAAACTAGATTGATTCAGTGAGGATGAAACTGGTAGCAGCAATTGACATTCTAATTTTGGAATCATAACAGAACACATAAATATTATGTTCCATTTGATAGCTGTTGAAATACCAAATGTTACCATGAGATTTTATTTACATGTCTATAAATAACCCTTCATTGCATGCTATAAGGTTGATTAAATGTAAATTTTATTAAATACTCTTTCTGTTAAAACTTTTTTATGTCCCTTTAGCTACTTAGAAACAAAAGAAGAGAAAGAATAAGGGCTCTGTCTGTAGTCTTACCAAGAAGTATTTTAAAATTCTCAGGTTTTTCTTCCCAGCTCTTGGTGGGCTGCTGTATGGCTATGACATAGGCTCTACATCGTGTGCAACAATTTCCATTGAGGTACACCTTTATATTTCTACTATTTATATAGTTCTATCTTTCCTTGTCTGCAATGGATCGATGTTGAAGGAAGACTTCTATGGTGAGACAAAGAATCCAATGTGAAGTCTGCTTGCTGATGAGACAACAGCCTAGCCATTTTTGTTGTTCGATAGAACTGGTTTATACAAAGTCCTTCTGTTTATTAAAGTATGATGCATTTTTACTCCCACTATAATTTACAGGAATTAATGTACCAAAGAAAAACCTATGAATCATATGCTTCTATGCTGACACCTTTTTTTTCCCGGTTGCTTTGACTAATCGTACTGTTAGACTTAAAAATTTCGTCTGAAGTTCATATTCATTGGCATCGTTTTGATGGGGTTGTTTCATTCTTATACTTTCTTTTGTTTGCAGTCGCCAACACTAAGTGGAGTATCTTGGTACAACTTGTCCTCCATTGAAATTGGTCTTGTTGTAAGTTTGAATTAAATTTGTTCTTTCTTAGGTTATGGCTACAGTTTGTTTCTATTATAATTATAATTTGATCCTTGTTTTTGGTACATTTTTATTATTATTTATCTTGAACATAACATTAGGTATTTGATTTTGATGTCTTTTGCAGACTAGTGGATCATTATATGGTGCCTTAATTGGTTCTGTTTTGGCCTTCAATGTTGCTGACTTCCTAGGTAATTATCCCTCTAACTGGTTATCATTTTATATATCCCCTTTCCTGGGGAAGTTTATGACAAACTTCAATTTTAGGTAGAAGAAGGGAGCTGGTTTCAGCGGCATTGTTATATCTTGTCGGAGCACTCGTAACAGCACTAGCTCCAAATCTTCCTATATTGGTGATAGGAAGATTTGTTTATGGTATAGGAATTGGATTGGTATGTTCTTTTTTACCAAACTGATACATCTAAGTTTATATCTATTAATTTCTGCTTTATCAGGGTAGAAAAACCATCTAGGCAATTTGAGGTGTAGGATTTACTATTGTCATATACAAAAGTAAATGATCTTTGGGCCTGCACCAGCACCTAATGCCTTAGAAGGGTGTATGACCAAATGGGTAGAGAATATAATTTACTGAATTCATTGGAAGAATATAATCTCGGAGAAACTATATCTATGATACACATTGCTTAGAACTTAGCTTCAATACTTGCTTTAGGATAGAAGCCTTTTAGCATTGAGCACTATATATATACTGCAATAGGAATAAGTACACTACACTTCTACATTTTCAAGCGAAATCGTGATAGTACACTAAACATATTCAGTCATATATCTTATTCTATCATAATTCAAGTCTAATATTCTATAGGAATGTATTAAACCTTTTTTTTTTTTGAGAAAAAGATTTGGTTTGAATCATTAAATTTCGCTGGTGGAATTTATTATTAGGGCATTCATATACTTACCTCCACTTACATTGGTCCTTAGACTTCATATATGTGAGTCTACTTGCAAGGAAGAGATAAAAGTGGGAAAATGGTTATTTTGCATGTTAATGGCACTCTTAGTTAAAGAGTTTGTTATCTAAAGAATAGACGGTTATCTTTTCTAGGCAATGCATGCTGCTCCAATGTACATTGCTGAGACGGCCCCGTCATCAATACGTGGACTACTGATTTCTCTGAAAGAGTTCTTTATAGTACTTGGGATGGTGGTAAGTTGTAGAACTTTCAATACTCCTACTATTATGGCTTCCTGAGTAATAATAATCTATCAAAAACCTTTCTATACTTAGTTGGTAATATAGAAAATGGTCAAATATCATTTGTGCAGGCAGGTTATGGAATTGGTAGCCTTCTGGTAGACACGGTAGCTGGGTGGCGGTATATGTATGGAGTTAGTAGTCCTTTGGCAGTAATCATGGGAATTGGAATGTGTTGGCTCCCAGCTTCTCCTAGATGGCTACTTTTATGTGCTATACAGGGGAAAGGGGATGGAGAGAATTTGAAAAGCACCGCAATTCATTGTCTATGCCGTATTCGAGGTCAAGCTGTTGATGACTCAGCTCATCGGCAAGTGGATGAAATTCTGGCTGAGCTTGCTTATGTGGGTGAAGAAAAAGAGGTTACTTTTGGAGAAATGTTCAGAGGAAAATGCTTGAAAGCCCTTACCATTGGTGCAGGATTGGTCTTGTTTCAACAGGTATAACAACTGCTCAAATAAAATAGTAAAAATCATCATAGTTCCCAGATTTCATTGTATTCACAATGTAGACTGAAATTTGTGACAGATCACAGGGCAACCAAGTGTGCTTTACTATGCTGGATCAATCCTTCAGGTACTATATAACACAAATTCATATGATCTATTTATTACCTGTCACTAGTGGAAGTTTGATGAAATTGTAACCCAATCCAATATGTAGAGTGCAGGATTCTCCGCTGCATCTGATGCAACCCGAGTCTCTATTCTCCTTGGTTTTTTCAAGGTAGATTTTTTCCCCTTATGTTTGCAATACCTGAACAACTTACTTAGCAAGGAAACTTTTGTGAGTTTTATTAGTAAGATGTGGGTGAATGTTTTCTAAAAAATGCAAAATTACTGGATTGGGTATGAAGTTATTGTTCAAGCTTTGTCAATTGTCATTTTTCTGTAACTCTTCTCTTGCTCTGTTACTGTAAAATGAGCTAACTGTATCTTGTATCCATAAGTTTGTGTCGTAATGTTGCTTCTTTTGTTAAAACGGGAGAGAATTTTTTTTTATAGATTTGAAGTTTTAAAATATTAGAATTGTAGACTTTTTGATTGGCACTCCCTTCAGTATTTTCTTTTTCAATTGATTGCATTTTGTCAAATGAAAGAGCCATGTTGGTCTATTCAAAAGCAGTTCATACGGTCACCAA
>NC_029787.2:11475974-11479740 GCF_000816755.2 Arachis ipaensis
CGGTCACCAAAAAAAAAAAAAAGCAGTTCATACTCTTTTGGAATCAATTGTTGTTAAGAAACAAATTCTTCTCATTTTCCCATCTACACAATGCAATTCGACACGTTTTCAACAAGAGAAAAGGGAAAACAAAGAAAAATCATGTTACAACTTGTTCCCATTGTCCTTGTCCTTGTTTTCACTGCTCTTGCTTTCCCTTTTCTGTTTTCTTGCCAAATTTATGAGCATCTTCTCCTATCCAGTCAGTTTAATATGTTCTGTTGCAACTTATTTGTTATGTTTGTGTTCTAGTTGATTATGACCGGAACTGCTGTCGCTGTTGTCGATAAAGTTGGAAGAAGACCTTTACTACTGGGAGGAGTTTCAGGGATGGTCAGTTCCTTCTTATCTCAGACTTTAGTTTCGGTATCAATATACCGATAAAAGGACTCTTATTTGTATGTTGTATTGAGAGAGGGATGAATGTGCTAAGCTCTCCTGTTTTGCATAACTCACATCAACTTAGCAAACTGTAAAAAAGATATGATCATGATACCAGATTTCCGACCATGAACGATGTTCAAATTTCACGAACTCGTCATATATGTTAACTTGTGTTGCAGGCAGTATCTTTATTCCTTCTGGGTTCATATTACATTTTCTTAGATGATGCTGCAGTCGTTGCTGTAATTGGTCTGCTGTTATATGTTGGCTGTTATCAGGTGAATAGCCTTCCTCTTGTTCATTAAGGAATATCATTCTTCTTCATATAGTGCTTATCTATTTGATCATGCTTATACCATTTTGATTTACCATCATCTTGTTTTTTCGTCCAGATTTCGTTTGGTCCAATTGGTTGGCTAATGATATCAGAGGTTTTCCCCTTGCGCTTAAGAGGTCGCGGACTCAGTATCGCTGTACTTGTTAACTTCGGCGCAAATGCTCTTGTGACATTTGCTTTCTCCCCACTGAAGGTGATTAACATCTTCAATCCCTTTATTTTCAACAAGATTTTGGAGACCACAAAAACATACTACTCCCTCCATTCCCTTAATTCGCTCACTTTCCGATACATCCTTCTATAATCCTTCGATTATAGATTATAGAAGGATGTACCAGAAAGCGAAAGTAAATCAACCGATGACGGTGCAATCAGATGATTACCATATTTTACAGAGGTCTAATCTTGCACATCATAAAAGGGCAGCCTGGTCCGGGGAAGGGCCGCATCCAAAGAGTGTATTGTAGACTGTCTAATCTCATAATTACGTCAATAGCTGATTCTACTGCTTGAACCCGTAACCTTGAAGTTACATGAAGACAACTCAATCAAAACACATTATTAATTGAAATTGCATGTCTGACTTCTTTTTTTTTTTTCTCTCCTGCAGGAGTTACTGGGAGCAGGAATTTTGTTTTACATATTTTGTGCAATAGCAGTGGGATCTCTTGTATTCATATACTTCATTGTACCTGAAACCAAGGGACTTACCCTTGAGGAGATTGAGGCCAAATGTCTATAATCAGAGTCACCTTGTAACTTCTACATATCTAGTTGTACTTGTACTACTACTGCAAATTCTCTTCAAATCAATGTTTTGTTAATGAAACTTATCATGTAGATGTAAACAATTTGCAATGATGTATGTTGTTGAGTTAATTATTATGGATGGATGTATCACCTATTATATTAATCACTTTAATTTGGATTCCCAGCTTCTCTTGTCTCAAAAAGGAAGGGCATGAGTAATATTATAATATGTATAAATAAAATATGCATTTTTTTTTAATTATATAATAGTGCTTATCTTGTTAAAATTTGTGCTTTATCTTCTATTAACATTGTTTTTTTCCCCCTCAAAATATGAAACAATCAAACAACTACTCTTCATATGATAGTGTTATGTTAACTAGTTAAGTACAAAAAAGAGTGTTTTTTTAGCATATTATTGAATGTGGATATACATTTAGAAAGGAATTTACGTCAAATACTTTTCTTCTAATTTCTTAATTGTTACATTTAATTCATAAAAAAATATTGAAATAACAAATTGTGGCATAACTAGTGTTATTTTGTACAAATTTTTAAATAGATTTATTTCTGAAAGGGAAATAGGAGGAGTAAGATTTTACAGCAGAAGGGTGCAGCCGTGCAGGATGCATCAATAATGGTGTGTGAAAGTGAGAGTGACACCAATATAGTAATCATGACATCATGAGTTTCAGAGTTGGTAAATGGTAAAAAAATTATTACTCGCGTGATGATGTAATTTTTGTATAAAAATAATTGTTGAAAATTATTAAATAATTATATTTAATATAGTTGATTAATTATTTGATATAATTTGGTTAAGTGGTTGGTCGGTTTATTCGTTTTTAAACAAGTACTGACAGTTGAAGTTTATTTTGTTTATGTAATAATTTATCAATTAATACTAATTTTTTAACAACATTTAAATCGAAATATTGTAAAAATAAAAAAGATATATTTACATAAAATATTTGTATACAATTCAAGTGAATATTTAGACTAATATTTTTGGATATTATAGAATGAGGAGTGTAATATGTTGATATTACACTAATTTAGTATAATGCACTGATATGAAAATTGTCAATGTTACAGAAAATTGTGACTAACGATTTTGAAAAAAGACAAAGAAATATATTAAAATAAGACTAATAATTTGAATTAGGACAAAATTTTTTTTAAAATATTTATCACTATAAAATCGGTAATCTCAATTTTATAAATTGATCCCAGCCGTCTATCAATAATTTAACGGTTTTTTATTTTTCTTCCGTCTTCTCTCCTCGTTAAGATCGTTATTAATAATTTTTTTCAAATCGAAGTTATCGATTTCTGTAGACACTAATGTGAATTTTATATTTGTGCATTACACGCTCAAAATCTCATTTTACGTATTACACAAATTTAATCGACATAGCAAAAATAAAAAATGGAATATTTACTGTAATTTTTTTATAAAATTAATAATTAAAAATTATTATATAATAATTTAATTAAATATTATATATTAAATTATATAATAAAAATTTATGTGCAGTTAACTTTACGTGAAATTGATAGTTAAAAGTTATTAAATAATTTAAATAATTCAATTGAATTTTTATTTAACCACTCATAATTATCAACTTCATGTGAAGTTGACTACACCTGAATTTTTATCTAATTTTTAACAAATAATGTTACATAAAGATAACTAATCGTAAGGATCATGGTCTATAAAAAGTAGAGTGTGTCACGGAAAGAAGCGTTACGTAACGTAACGTATAGAAATTGGAAACACGTAAAGTAATAATGTAAATAACGCAGTAATAAGAGACAGAAGCACACGACGTGTGACAGATAATGTTAGAATGAATGAATGAATGAATTATTATTGGCATTGCTCAGAATTCAGATGGTAGCTTCAGTCAATCATTTGAGTCTACAAACCCTAACACCTTTGTAGGTAACTAAGCAACTCTACCTCCCTATCCCTATAACCCTATATTCCCTTTATTGTCTCCCTCCTCTTCATCATCATCATCCCATATTCAATTCTTTCATTTCATGATAAGTAAATAAATGCTTCCTAGTTCCTATCAACTACCAAAATCCAATTACTTCGTTACTTATCATTATTCATTAGGAACGGGAACAAGTTAGGTGTTCTTCTAGTGATTAATTTATTAGTCTATTTAAATATGGGTTGAATCTCACTTTATATATACATAGTAATTTATTAATGAGTAATAAATTTTTTAATAAAATTTAGTATTA
>NC_029787.2:11480125-11486000 GCF_000816755.2 Arachis ipaensis
TAATTATTTTATATTAAAATTAAATTCTATTATAATATTTTTTTTTATCAAAGATAGGAGATTCGAACTCGCAACCTCTTAATTGAATATGGGAAGACTATGCTATTTGAGTTATAACTCATTGGCAATTCTATTATAGTATTCATAACATCAAATTATATATTATTTATTATTCATTAAATTAAAGTAAAAATTAATAGTTGAGAATAGTTAAATAATTTAATACGTTTCACTAAATTATCATTTAATATAACAATTTTAAACTAACAAGTAACAACTCTATATGAAGTTACTGTAATTGAGTTTTCACCTTAAAAATATAATTTTATTATATTTGAATTTTGACATTTTATTTTTAAATAATTTAGATTAAGAGAAATATCATTAATATATAAAGAGAATATTGTTATTTAAAAAAACAAAAATTAATGCATTTATTTTCATTGAAAATTTAACACGTTTATTATAATTTTTCTATATAAGTGAAAAGGAAATGCATCATGTGCTGGTTACTTGGTTAATAACACACATGATTAGTCATTCATTCATTCTTGTGTTTGCTCATAAATCACAAGTTCTACTTCTAAGTAAACTATTGATACCTGGAAAAGGAAAGGGTCTACAAGAACACGTCAAACATTGGAAATGAATGTTCATATGACACACTCACTATTGCTTTTTCATATATATCTCTGAGTTCTGTCCAAAGGATTAATATGATTAAAATAATTATCATATATAAAAATGTTTTAATTTATTTTAAAAAATAAAAAATGATTTTAATTTATTTAAAAAAAATTGTCCTGACTCATATCATCAAATAATTTAGTCACCAAAAGAAAATATCATAAAATAATTTGTCACGTGTTATTATCTTACAAAATGACCAATCTACGAGTTTTTAATTTGAATATGAAACCAAAGAAAGTATTGAACTCGCGTATGGGGAGAAGGGGTGCTTCACCTCGTTGTGGGATCAGAGGAAGCAGAACTCGGACCAGAACTCGGACCCTGCGAGTTATGCCTCAGAATGTAAAAAAAAATTATCCAGAGGGTTCGAATTCCATGTTTCAGATTTCAAATTCCATCAGCTGCAAATAGTACCATGCGATTTGTGAAGCAAAATTTCATGACCAAAGAACTCGCATGGTCCGAGTTGTGTACTATGGGTTTTTTCAAAATTTTTTAACACAAATCGGAGGGCCCGATTTGTGTACTCTGAATCCGATTTGTGTACTCCCACAATTTTAAAAAACACCAAAAATTACCATATTAAAATATATCACTTATTTTACTTCCATATCAAAAATTTTTTGCCCCAATCTATCTTGTATTTTTTAAAAATTAAATAACGCACAAATCATTTTAAAAATTTATTTTAATTATTAACTCTATTGCATCATTTGTGTGTACAAGAAGAAACAGAGCAATGCATTGGACATCGAGAAAAGGCAAAACCATAAGATGACCCTAATGCATTATGCATACACAAATGACACAACATCAACAACCGAAAATGACTCCCACTACTTCATTCACTCACCAATGTTTTTAGGTATAGATAATTTTAATTTTAATTATGGATATAAATATAAAAATTAATTTAACTATGATAAAGATAAAAATATAAAAATATTGATTTTTGTTTTTTATCTGTATATTTTTACATTAGTGGCAGAATCTAAAAAATCTAAAAATTCATGATTGAGAAAGCTATATATTTCAACTATGAACACAAGATAATTTTGTCACCATAGAAATGTCGTAATCCGGAGTATAACACAAGGATGAGAAATAGCATTGACAAATTGCATGAAAATGAACAAGGATGAAACAAAATAAAACCCATTTTATATATTGGTTAGAGAAATAATTATTAAGTTAATATTATAATTTATAAGAGTGCAAGACAGCTCAAACTATTACGGATAAGCTCCTCAAACTCAAAGATAAGAGAATAATGGTTGAATCAAATATGAGAGAAATATTGATCTATTATTGCTACTTCTCTTAAATTTCCACTTTCACACTTGTATAGTTTATTTTGATATTCACAACACTATGAACTATGAAGAAGTCAAGGAGCTAAAACTTCATGGGTCCACTCCCTTGTCATCGCATTAATTAACCATTTCTCCAAAATTGTGGTCTCTTCTTTTGAAATTATTTTAGAATTTAGAACACTCCTTACCACAATATAGAAAAGATGAAATAAATAAGAATAATAGAAAGTGCAATCAAATCAATTCTAATAAACAAATTAAATATCTAAAAATGAGATGCCAAACCAAATGTATAAATGACATTTTTTGTTCTAAAATCATTAGCTTCCAAAGAACCATAATTTAGCCTATGTAAAAGAGGCAAGGATAGTAGAGACACTATGTTGGTAATGGTAACTAAAGCTGTTTGATAACAAGTTTTGGCTTAGGCCTTACTACTTACTGATACCATTTTCCATTTTTCTTGAATCATGTACAGAAATGTTACCAAGGTAAATCATAGTTGTGATAATGATAATATTGATAAGGTCAATTACAAGTATAGAAATACAAACTAGAAACCATGTTCTAGGTTGGGGCTACTAGATGCATTTTTACTAGAAAATACAGTCACTACTTAGCCTCTAGAACTAGAAGCGCTTCATTTGCATAAATAACCATTGCTTTTATGATCATAACTCATAAGGGACACCAACAGGGAGGAGAAACCTAAAAAGTTTTGGAGGTGCTTTTGGATCAATATTGATTTTGACAATAGTTAATTTGTGTAAACAAGAGAAGCAAACAACCAACCCTATGGCAAACCAAGCTGAGCTGGAACTGATTGAATTTGCTAATCTCCAATATCTTCCTTCTTCTGCATCAAAAAGTCAAAAAAGTTTCAGAAAAAAGAATTCAATTAACCACAATGAATGGTCCCAATTTAAAGTAATGCTCTCCTTGTGCCAATTTAGCAATTCCCCAACTTTTTCAATCTAATTAGCTGTTCATTAACAAAATTTCATAGAAAAGCTCCAACGGAAATTAAGCAAATAAACTAAAAAAATGGATGATGCACATAAATACATGAGTAATCTAATATTAGAAGCACTTGGGTTTCATTTCTGTCAAGTGGGGTAATGCTATTCTAAGATTAGGAGATGGTACTTGATGAGTTATGAACTACCATTTAAAGTGGGGAAGTAGGACACAAACCCAACCTCACAAAGTGTGTAGTCTACATTTATGGGACCTTTTTTTTATTTTTTGAATAAATCAGGTCCAATTAGAGAAGGTCCTATTCACAAGTCACAACCTTGAATGGTCACAATCACTCACTCAGAAACAGGAACAGCAGTGCCAAGTCTTCCATGTCATGCTCAAGCCAATTGTTTTATGAAGCCTCTAAATAGGTTGATTTCAACTCTCTCCCATCTCTGTTGTGCCAGGAAGACATGGAACTTTGATTGCAGCATGAAAGAGACAGACAACAAAGCTATTAATGTGGCCCCATAGATTTGAGAGAAAGACCAGCACTACTTGCAAGAATGAAAGCTAAGCAAAACTTACATAAACCAAAAAGAAACAAACTTTATTAAGATTGGCGTGCAGGTTAATAATAGCAGCTCCAAATCAGGAAAGAAAAATGCTTCTTCCTACTGAATACTGTTTAAGTAATCAATTGCTTCAAAGTTCCAACTGTGTGAGTTAATAATTGGAAGATATGTGTCCACATACACACCCTTTACCATTGGATAGATCCTTCATCCAATCCAATGGTGAAAAAGGGTTGTTTGTTTAGGGAAATGAGTACAAAGAATTGCTTCTCTAAAAGGCAGCACAAACTAAGTTTATTGACAGCACACAATTTTCATGCAACATCAGCAAACACAGCTTTTCATCAATAATCAAAATCACAGGGGAAGACGCTGGCTGATATAGATCATTAACCGCTATGCAGGAAATTGAACTCAAGAATGTATTATACATTGAATGAAGAATGAACCAATTTTGCATACACAAGGTAAAATACTAAAAATGAGACCCAAGTTTTGCACCTTTGCAACTAGCAGAAAAAACTGATAAAAAACACTAAAGCTATAACTCCTATGATAAAAAGAAAAACCTTTTTCTATTTAGACGAACTTAAATCCATAACAACAAAATCAAATTTACATTGTCACAAGGCAAGCAATGGAAAGAAATGTTTGTTTTGTTTCTTTCTTTCTTCCTTCCTTCCCATTCCCTTGATCACACTAATTGTCCAGTCAATTCTTCAACCTAGTAAGTAATAACACTGCCAAATCAAAATGCTACACAAAGAAAAAAGGACACAAAGTGAAAAAAGAAGGGAGCAGGGTGTGGAACTAATAAAATCAGAACGGCTAAAAGTACAGCATGACTGGTAATCCTTCCCAGAAGCCTTGCATTGCAGTGCCATAACATATCATATTATCAAATCTGAGTTAACTCCACCAACCAAAAGTTCAATTGAAGCGCCTAGCATGATCATCAATGTGCATATATAGACAAATTAGTTGTTCCACACCAGAGAAAAAGGACCAGGTGGAAACCCCATTTTTCCATTTCAAAACCCCCAATATAACACCATTAACGCCATGAAGAAACAGTCAAGAGAGGAACATCTTTCCAAGCCAGGGACAAAAACTCAGGTTTAGACTCAACCAATGAATAAAGAGAACTGTAACTGTAATTCCACAGAAGGATCTTAGCTTGACTAATTGCATAATGGCTGAGACTAACTGATTCAAAACCACAACTTTCCATGAAAACCCTCCACTGCTCCTTATCCTCCATTCTTTCCCTCACAGTCCCTGGCAACCCAACGACACCGGAAATTCTGCGGCCGAATAGATGCCGCTCCACCTGCATCCTCTCAGGGGAATCAGGTGCCATGTTTGGCTCAAGAGACTCAAACACAGATGAGTAATATCTCAAAGCATTCTTGAACCTATTCATGAATCCACCACGGGTCAAACTAGCTTCATACTCACCAAGAGTCACAATCTTAGGCCTCAACGACTTAGCCAAACGAAGTGCAGCCTCAACAGCATCTGGGGTCTCATCAAGAAGATTGTACAACTGAAGCATGAAGTTCACAGCCAAGGCCTCATTTGGATCAACACAGAAGCTACTCTCATTAAGCTCGTGAATAGGGGTTAGAATAGGCCTAAACTCAAAGTTCAACTCAAGAAGCTTCGCAAACTCGGATAAACGATTTCCAGTGGCACTAAGTGAAGCAGCAGGGGAAGTTCCAAGAGCCATAGCCGGTATCCCTGAGATCCTTATGCTCTCAGGCTTCCCAGAAGAGCGTGTAGCAAATGCTTGCAAAAGTGCAGCCCACTGAATCCCTTGAACAATCCCAAAATCAACAATGTGAATCCTTGAAGCTCCTTCAGTGGCTTCAAGAATAGCTTGGTTTGCAGTTAAATGTGCAAATTTTGAATAAGGGCATGCATCATTCAAAGCCTTGTAACACAGTGTTAGCTCCTCAGAGGTAGTGGCAGTAGAAGCAGCTTCCACCATTGCCAAGTTCTTATCTTTCTCCCTCTCAAAGGTTAATTTTCGGGTCAAAGCTTCGGCGAAGTAAAAGGAAACTCTTTGGATTGGGTTTCCGTTTTGGGACACCGATTTTCTCAACTGGCTCAGCGACTCTGAAGCTTGATCCGGTTCCGTTTCCGATAACAGAGCGAACTCTGTTAGCGCTTTCAGAAGCGGGTGCGACGAATCAGGCTCCGGCAAGCTCGAAAAGCCGCCTTGGACTGTGGCCGGAGCCTGCGGTGGTGCCGGCGGAGAAGACGCTACCATTTTCGGAGCCTCTTTGACGGCGGTTGGCGGAGGCAGCGCCGGCGGGGTTGCCCACGTGGCCGGCA
>NC_029787.2:11486611-11487649 GCF_000816755.2 Arachis ipaensis
TCCGAAGTCGGTGACAAACGGGTCGGACAAGTAGTAAACGGGCTAGAACCGTAAAGTCCGAAATCGGAATTACCGTTGTGCCACGCCGCCGCCGCCGCTGGGATCGTTGACGTGTCCGTCGAATCTCCCGCGGCGGTTGCCATGAGTGTGTCCATCCACTCATCGGAATCAAAAGTAGCGGCGGCGAAATCAGAGAACCTGAAGGAAGAAGAGGAATGAGGCTCCAATGGAGGAGGGAAGTGAAAAGCTGGATCCGGATTGTCGGGTCCTGACCCAACTTGAAACGGGTCGGGAAAATCATTGGTTGGTGTGAGAGGGAACCCCAAAGGAGGTGTATTGTTCCATGGATGAAGAGAAAGAGGATTAATACCCAGTAAGTGTTGTTGGTTCTGCTGCTGCTGCTGTTGGTGGTGGTGGTGGTGGTTATGGCTATGGTGGTTGTGTTGTTGTTGCTCTTGTTGCTGCTTCTGCTTGATGACTTGCTGTGCAATGGCCATGAGGTTTCCACTGTCTGCACACATGTACGCCATGATGGATATAAGGTGTTTGATGAAATGCTTCTGAATGAATCACATTCAAGAAAGGAGAATAGTGAATAGTGTGTGAAGTTTGTAGTAATAATAGAAGGTTGTAGAGTATAGTAGATTAGAGTGGAGTGGAGTAGAGGAAGAAGAAGATGGTATGAGAATATATTATATAAGGTGTTTGTGTGAATGACGCTGTATAAATTAGAGAATGCAGATATAGTGTTTGTGAAAAGGGCGAAGAGAAGAAGAGGGGGTTTTGTTTGTGATTGAGCCGTTGAAGAAAGAGTGAGGAGTGAGTGACTTTGGAGGCTAAGAAGAAGAAACCAAACACAAACCTAAAACGACAACTTGATTAAAGGTTTTCCTAAAGACAGTAGACACCATCCCCCTTGGTCCCACTCCCAATTCCCAAACACCCTCTTCCATTATTTTTTTTTTTTTCCACATTCACTGTTTTATATATTTTTTTATAAAAAAAATTAATTACTATTGTTTTTAACAATTTTAATAA
>NC_029787.2:11487726-11490191 GCF_000816755.2 Arachis ipaensis
ATTAATAACAAAATTTATATTATAAAAATATTAAAAAATTATACACAAAAAAAACATAATTATTCTTTTGTAAGCATTATCAACGAATTTAAATTGTATTTTAAGTATATTTTCTGTCCAAATAGATCCAAAATATGGCCATGTTAGTTTTCATTGTGATACTTATTTACTGCCGTTTCCCCATGTCAAAAACTTATGGTTACTCTTTCGCCTAATTTTTTTGGTTATGGAAGTAGAAGTGGTGATATACCTTAACATTGTAAATTTTGGTATTTTTTAAAACTGTGGAAGTACAGAAATCGGAGGGTTCGATTTCTGTACCTAAAAATTTTTTTTTTTACCACAAATCGGACGGTCCGATTTGTGTACCTCCCACAAATCGGACGGTCCGATTTCTATACCTCTACAAATCGGACAGTCTGATTTGTGTACCTCTAGAAATCGCACGGTCCGATTTCTGTACCTCTAATAAATCGGACGGTCCGATTTTTGCTTCTCTAATTAAACGATCCCACATTTGAGTATAACACCCCAACAATCCACATTTTAAAAAAACACCACTACCACTCCAATATTAAAAATAAAAAATTCTACCGTTTCTTGTGAAATTGTAGAATTGTATAATGAAATCCACCTTATAATATATTTAATTTAATTATCTTGCTACGTCACGATTTCTTTTTTATTAAGATATTTACAAATATAATTAGTTAATTACTTTTTAAAGAGTCATGCTATGTAACTAGAGTCGGAAGTGAGTCGAGTCGAGTCAAATTAGATCAAATTTAAGTTTGGCTTATAAAAATTAAGTTTGGCTCACGGCTCAAACTTAGCTCAACAAAAACTCACGAATTGGTTCGAACTCACAAACTAACTTAAATAATAAGAACATGATCTATAATTCTATATCAATAAATTATAACTTATATATATTAAAAAATATTAATTTTATATATAATCAAACTAAATCAAACACTAATAAATTAAATTTATCTAAGATGGATTCATTTAATTTATGAAATCAATTTTAAATTTAAATTTGACTGATTACCTCAGTAGTTCAATCTATCAAATTATTAATAACTTGAATTCAAAGTAGCTTATGAATTGACTTGCAGCCCTATGCAACGAGAGGCACAGCTCTACTCGTTTCCTTAGGGTCTTAATATTTTAATTTGAATTAAAATTTGTCGTTTTGGTTTAAGATTTTAATAAAAATGTTTGTTATGCATAAGTGATATAACATCAATTTTTAAATAATTTTAAAATGTGATAAAAATATTTAATATTAAATATATATTTTTAAAAAATATTTTAAAAATTAAATTTTGATGTAATTTTTTACAAACAGTGATTAGAAAAATAAGATGTTATTATTGTTAAAAATTGGTGATTTTTCACTAAGTATATATTTTTTTGTAATTTTTTAAAAGGATTGTTAGTTTTTGACAAAAAAAATTCATAAAAAATATATACTTAGCAAAAAATTATTAAATTTTAAAAATAAAAATATCTTATTTTTTCAATTATACTTATAAAAAATCGCATTAAAATTTAATTTATAATTATTTTTGAGAAATACATATTTAATGTTAAATATTTTTGTCACAAATTGTTTAAAGATATTTTTATTGATAACAAAATTCAAGTACATTTTTTATCAACAACAAAATTATTTAAGTGTATTTTTGATAATTTACCTTATTAAATATGTTTTGGAATTTTTTCCTTGAAAAAAATGTTAGTCTATTTCTCATGAGCCATAACTTTTAAAGATTGCTATTCTTATTCTTCTTAGGGATGTCAATAGGGCGGGACAGGGATGCCTCTCTGCTTTCCGTCCCCGCCCCTAGAATTAATTTCCGTCCTCATTTCATTCTCCACTGTGGAAGAATAATTGTCCCATCTCTATTTTTCGTGTTTTTTGCGGAGTCTCATTCCCCATTTCCCTATGTTTAACATTCATATGGAAATTATAATAAAAAATATAAAAAAAAAAATCAAAAAACAAACTATAAAATATTATTACAAACACACAAACATATCTTATCCAATATTATAAGTCCAGAAATATAACATAGCAAATCATAATCCATAAAATAAAATCTTGAACAATAAGATTAGAATTTTTCAATGAGTGAAAATATTAAAAGAACCCCTGTATTAGAAATAAAGTAAGGGTTATTTTTTACTCCTCATCCCATCTCCATAGAAAAAATTCTCCACCATTGAAGCTCTATTTAAGACGGTCCCTACAAAAATTCTACCTCTTGAAAATTTTTGACACCCCTAATTCTTTTTATAACACGATACTATCAATAGTAATGCTACGGTCCATTTTAAGGTCACTTGAGAGTTGAGAGTAGTCACTCAAATGTGTTTTTTAACAAATTTTTTTCCATAAATTTTTATTATTTTCAACTTTATTTTCATTAAATAAATTAGTTATTTTATTGTCTTTTAAT
>NC_029787.2:11490487-11490792 GCF_000816755.2 Arachis ipaensis
TTTATACTTTTTACCGAAACAAGATACAAGAAAAAATAGGCAAAGGAAAAAAGCAATCACTAGAAGTCTAGAAGCATATTTGAATGTTCACGTGAGCACTCACGTGAGTCCCAATCTTATTAGCTGAACCGATTCCGACTCAGCTGTACTGGTCCACATGCAATACAGAGCAAGTGGTTAGCTGACACAGACTTACGGTCAAACCATAGGGTAAATTAGAGTAAAATGATAAACAAATTTGTAAGAATTTAAGTTTTAGATAAATTAATCCTTAAAAAAATTAATAAAATTTTTTATAATAATAA
>NC_029787.2:11490843-11500282 GCF_000816755.2 Arachis ipaensis
TAGCTTTAATTGGTTAAATATCTTATTTGATGACGATGAATTGAGGAAAATTTACACGAATAAAATAAATCACTATCAATATTATTCATTTGTCCTTGGGCAATTTTCTCTATATAAATGTTCTTAATTTGTATATGTAAATAATGGGGTTTTAATAAGGATTACGTTTAAATATAGAACTTAAACACTACCACGATTTAATACTATTAAACCAAATCTACTAAAAGTATAGACGTTAGAACGAATTTCAAATATTATTATATCTGAAAAATTCATATATTTGCATTTTTTTTTACATACTACACTTATTAAATCTAACTCGATTTGGCCTGTTTGACTAAAAATTTGGCCATCTAATTATCTGGCCAGATCAAATTACTCGTTGAGCTGCACAAATATTAAACCCAATAAAAACTAGTTTGACGCGGTCGATTTTCAGCAAATCCAAGACCTTAGTCGAATTGTATAACTCGACCGAATCAAATTTATTTTTTAAATATTTTTTTAAATCCGAAATACGTTGTTTCAGCCATAGTAGTTAAAATCTCGATTTAACTCTTAAAATCTTCCGATATTGCGATTTTAAATGAGTCAATCGATTTTACAAAATTTATACTAGGTCTGATGATTTTACGATTTAAATCTTGCTAAAATTTTACATTTTAAGTACTTAATTTACTTTTTTGATTTCACGCAGAATCTCGATTTTCTCTACCTTGGTTCAGCCCCCCACCCCACCCCATACTCTAATCAGATCAAACTCCCCCCGTGGCAAAGCCCTCGACTCTCTTCTCTCTCAACAGTCTCTCACAGTCTCACCTCGTCACTTGCTCACTCCACCTCGTCGCTCTCACGGTTTTACCTCTCGTCTTCAGTCTCTTATTTTTCTCTTGGTCTCGCACACTATCACGGCTTCTCATCGCTTGCTTCGTCAGCAGCAGAAGCAGACAGAACTAGCATCTAGTCCCTCGAGTGATGGTGGTGGTCGTCTTCTTATTTCGTTGTATATTCTTTCACCATTAGTTTCAAATGAGCTTTTTTTTTTATCTTTTTTTTCAAACTTTCAATGTCAATTTCAGTGTGCCTTATGATTTCATAGCAAAATTAGAATTTTATGGTGATGGACTGATGGTTGCTGTTGTTGTATGTTATTTTTTAGAATTTTTGAAACTAAATACTACGGATTTAAAAATTATCATAGTTGAATTTGTTATTAAAAATTATGAATGAGTTGAATTTGTTGTGGTAAATTGAATGGATAACATCATTGAGTTGAATTTTATTGCTAAATAACATCGCTGAGTTGAGTTGAATTTGTTACTGTATTGTTTAAAAAATCACTTAACTAAATATTTTGTTACTGTAAATCTTTTATTTTTTCCTTAGAATTTTAAAAACGTCTTCATCTCAAACACTATTAAAAACGCCACCATCTCAAAAACAAGTATCTTCAACTCTTAAGGTTACAATTGAAAAAATTTATAACAATAGAGGGAAGAATAATCCTATTTGGGAGCATTGTAAATAAATTGTTGAAAATTAATAAAAATCACTATGATATGGATATATTATGTTACTGATTGTGTTATCTTTTGCTCGTTCTTGTTCATTTAAATTAAAAAAATATGGGTAAAGGACAAATAGGTCCCTGAGCTTTTATTTTGTGGACATTTAACTCCCTCAGGAATGAAAAATATAAAACAATCCCTGACCTCTCAAAACGCCATACAAATTGGTCTTTCTGTTCATTCTGCTTCGCAATACGTTACGGATTCAGATTACCTAGCGCTTATGTGGCGTAGCAATGGGTACATGTAAACTCCGTTAAATTAGTAGATAATTAGTCAATAAACTAGTTTTTTAATAAAGAAGATTAGAAATGCGAATATGATATTAAATTATGATAGAGCTCATCGAAACGATAATTTTGACACTAATTTCAAAAAATCGGTCCAAAATTGGACCGAGCAGGCTGAACTGGTTGAACCGGACCGTGGGCCCAACTGGGCCAGCCTTTTAAAATGAACCCACGTCCTTCACTTCTTCATTTTCAGCAAAACGCTGAAGGCTTGCGTGCAGGGAGAAGAAAAAGGGTTCGAACCCTTGTTCCAAGTTCAAAGCGCCGTAACTTTCCGATCTGGGATCCAATCACCGTACCGTTTGCGGCCACGCGACCATCGCGTCGAACTCTATACTTTTACCGGAACAATTTCATAGGTAAGCCATTAATTACTCTCAGCCACTCTTTTCCCCCCAATTTTCAGAAAATTGGAAGAGATGTTGAATTTCTTTAATTTTTGAAGTTTTTGGATCCAATTAGCTTGAGAAAAACGTTCACTCTTGCTTATGTGAAATTTGGGTAAGGCGATGATATACTAATTCTATCCAAATATTCTGAATTTGTGTTTTGGGAATTAAATTGGGTATATATGTGTTATGAATATGTATTAGGTTGTGAATAAATAATTGGAGCTTGAAATTGTGAATACCATAACTTGGAGGAAGCTGTGTAGTTGAGGTTTTGGGGTTGTGATTGGTTTTAATTAAATTGCTTTGATTGTTACGTGGGAATCGGCTAAGGTATAGTTTAGGTTTCTTGTATTTAATATATAATGTTCTGTGAAAACTTAGGCTAGATGACCATAGGATAAGTTGGAATGCAGGTGTGTGTTTAATGTTTAGCAATTTGTTGATGAATATGTTTGGTTGGTGTTTGTTGGATATTTAGTGATTTGATTATAGGATGGAGATTGTTATTATGTTAATTTGGAAAGAGACATGGTTGAGCGTTGTTGCTGGAATTGTGTTGATATTGATAGGTTGATAATGAATGGAATGGAAACTTTGGATGAGAATAAGGTTTAAAGGGGTTTGCAAAATTGTGGTTTTGGGTTGAACTTCGGCGGGATATTATTTAGTTTTGGAACCCTAAATCGATTTCAACTTATTTTAAATGAAAATTGGGTTTGTGAAGTTTATGCCATTCGAAGAACGGAAGAAAAATGATTTAAAACGATCAAGTTATGCTCGTTGGAAGTTTGGAGGGTAATATGTTGATATGCAGGTGGTATTCTCCCTGATTGTGCAACTCTGCTTAATCTTTTTTGAAGAATGTACGTCCACGCATACGCGTGGCATGGAATTTTGACGACGCGTATGCGACTGGTCCCATGCGCACGCGTAAGGGGTTAACAAGCATGTCCACGCGTACGCATGACAAAGGGACGCGCGCGCGAGCTGCAGTTTCACACTCCCATGCGCACGCGTGAGCCACGCGTACGCGTGGCTCCTGTTCCAGCAAACATGATTTTTGAAGTTTTAAACCCTATTTCAAACTTCTAAACCTCTATTCTCATTTCTTAGTCGTAAATAATAGTATTAGACCTAATATTCAGATGAAGTTAGGAAATTGAGATAATTTGGAGATGAAGTAAAGTTGAAAAGTGATGAATTGACTATAAAATGTTATGGATGATCATGTATGTTACTTGGCTTGATAATCAAATGAATGATTATGTATGATACTTGGCTTGAATGATTAAATGATCTGAGATACGAGATTCCCTGGGTAAAGTACCATAGCTTGCCACCACGTGTACCAGGTTGAAAGCTCGATACTCTGTTGACCCTCTATGTAAGGGTGACCGGGCACTTATAAATTCCCGGGAATGTTAACCTCCATTGAGCAATATTGATTATTCGAGAAAAAGCTATGCATAGACTCTTGGGGATGCACGTCGAGGGACAGTCTAAGGTTTTCGGACTTGTCGGGTTGGCTGGATAACCGACAGATGAGCCTCATCAGCTATAGAACAGGCATGCATCATATGCATACAACTTGAATTACTTGTTTGTGCATTAACTGGGTGTGCCTAAATATACTTGTCATGCTAAATGTATATTTGTTACCTGCAGTACTTGTAACCTTCTTGTGCTTACTTTTATCTATTTATTTGTCTGTGAAATGCTGACGGAGATGGAGGTATGGAGGAATGGCAGTATGTGACTTAGATTTTAAAGTTAAGTTAAGTTAAATTTAGATACTCTTAGAAAATCACCCTTTATGGCTTCTGTTTATTACTTTAAGCTCTATAATCCGAGTATCGGCGTTCTAGGATTACCTTTGGCATTCCCAAGACCTTATATATTATGTGTGTGGCACCTTTACGATACTGAGAACCTCTGGTTCTCACCCCATACTATGTTGTTATTTTTCATATGCAGGTTGGGAGGCATATCGTTAGGCGTCTGGACTCATGCGAAGTGGTTACTAGTTATTNTACTTAGATTTCTCTCCACATATCTTGCTCTTTCGATCCTCTTAGAGGTTTATGGAGAGACAGGATTCTGTTTATGTATATTTGGGTTTTGGTTATGTATGTATATATGTGTAAATATTCTCCGGCCAGCCTTGACTTCGCGGGCTGAGTTAAGAGCTTGTTATTTTGTATCATTGACTCTCTATTCCTACTTTTATTATCTTATGTCTGATAGTTATAGTTTTCTTCACACGCAAGTTATTCCGTTTCCGGAGCGTTGCGCTTTTCGTTTCGCAATTTTGTTTTACTCATTTTTCAAGGCTCCTAGTTTATTATATTCTTTCTACTATTATATGTATGCATTTTAATTTTAGAAGTCGTAGCACCTCACCATCTCTGTTTTACATCCTAGGGGTAAAGTTCTGTGTAGTAGGGTGTTACAGTACGTATCTTCAGGATAGTGTGAACGGGGCTGACGTGGTCGATTGGAGAAAGTAATGGGACGTTGTGGTCCTTGGGCACTAAGACGACGTCATTTCAAAAAACATTTTGCAATGGTTCTTATGAGATATGCCAATGCTGTCCATATCAGTCACAAACAATTACAGGAAGCCCTAGGACTAACCTTTTCCCTCAAAAAAATACAACGCTTTGTCTCCGTGTTGTCCTCGTTGCTGTTCCGTGAAGCAGTTCCATTAAAGCTTTGTGGTTATACCTGCGTCTATCGTGGAGAGTGGTAAGTACATTGTTGTTTAAATTTGTTCTGTTTATACCCGTTATTTATCATCATGTCGTAGGATGGGACTGATAGGAACTGTAAGTGATTGTCGTAGGTGATTAGTTGTGGGGTTAGTCATTTGTCAGGTATTGTTTAGAGAGGTTTTGGAGATTTTGATAATAAGAGTTGGTTTTGTGTTGTGTTGTGGATTGAAAAATTTTGCAGATGGTTGATGTATTCGGTGTTCTCGTATTCTATCATGGGGATAACTTTTCAAGGGCACCCACCGGTGAGTTAGTCTATTTGCATGTTCAAGCTGAGAAGTTTTCTCCGATGGACTTGAATTTTGTTGTCTTTTCCCCCTACTGGTATTATTATTACTTGAAATTGCATTTGTCAAATTGTTATCCTTACTTGCATGCCTGTTACCAATTTGTTATATTTTCTGAAAAAGGGATGTCGTGCTGTTATGCGGTTGCAGCAATCAGAAAAAAGCATGAGAACATGGAAGATTATGTGCATCCATGTTTATACATGGAATCTCTGAAGAAGACTTACGAGCACTTCATCCAGCCTGTTACTAGTGAAGAATTCTTGACACGGACTGATCAGACAAGGCCTGCTGCACCTATCATCAAGAGGTCAATCGATCGTCCAAAGGTCCATAATAGACAGAAAGACCCAGCAGAAACTGTTATTGAAGGTGAAAAAGTGAAGAGGAGTTTCTATGCGACCTGCAGCAAGTGTGGTCAAACAGAACTATAAGACTTGCAAGGGTGCGCCATCCAACTTAAATTGAAAATCTAAGATCAGGAAACCAAAGAAGAAGACCCATGACAACCTTTCTCTTGTGGTTCTACCACTGTCACAATCAGCACCTGAGGCAGAGGTACTTGACTGGACGAATGATCTTTTTGTCCCCCTGATAAAATGTTGAAGAATTTAGTTGTCCATTTTAAAAGTGTTAAAGGATCTATTTGTATTTTTTTAATTGTTTGATGACTTTACTGTCTTTCTTCATTTCAGGGTGAAGAGCATAATTCATCTATTCCAACCAACTAGAACCATTCTGCAGCTACCACAATTCCAGTGTGGTCCAACAACAAGCTGCTCCAAAAGCTGCACATGTGCTTGTTTCTGCAGTCCCTGCAAGGTAAGGCCAGGTTCCATTCAAACCTCCAGCTAGAGTTCCAGCAAGGCCATCCAACAAAAATTTGCGACCAAACAACCAATTAGAAGGAAGGATGATGGCAAACAACATGTTCAAGGATCACAGCAGCCAAGTGTAGAAGCAACTGAAGGACCATCTGATGAGATTCTGGCTGCAGCAAGCACTGGAACTACAAGAATATTTCGGTTCATCCCCACCCCGAGAGTCAATAATTCCAAGAAATGATGTTGCTATCTTAGGAAGTCAATCGTAGCTGATGTAAAAAATTGGACAAATTTATTTTCATTTTTTATGCATCCTAGTATCTTTTTGTCAAAATTATAATGCTCAGGTTATGACCTGTTATGAGACTGCTTATCATATTTTGTTAGGATTGTAATCCTTCAAACTTATCTTATGGTTCAATGTTTAATGATCCAACTAGTTTAATGAATTTTACATACTCGGACCATCAACATGATATTATATATAGCCATTTAAAGACATGATGTTACAGCAACAACATATTATCATTCATCAAAGGATAAACATAACTATATTATGTCAATTATTCCTCACAAGAGCGATGCTCAACATCTAATAACACCTAATAACAACAACAGCAGCACAAATTACTACCAAACATACAACAATTACCCACATATTAGATTTTTTTTCCCTTTTCTAGACAGGCAAGCTTCTTCTCTAACTTAACCAGCCTCTATTCTACTTTATTCTTGCACAAGTACTGCTCCAGGTCGTCAACTTCATTGTTAGTAACTGACTTCTCTGTAGCCCTAATTTTTGCAACATGATCATTAAGCCAGACAAAGAACTTGTAGTGGGATGGATTTTTCAACTGCAACATCAACAACAAAATCAAAATTAAGCTAAACACATGAATCAGCTTCAAGCTTCATAGAACCATGTTACCTTGAAGAAGGGACACCCAAGAAACAACCGGTTGGGGTTAGTTGGCGTCCTGGACTTATATAGTACAGCATACACGCCACATCTGCACATCGGAGCAATGTCGTCCTTCTCGTGTCCAGCCTCCACGCATCGAATGTGAGACGGCAATCGGACTCGTTTGGGTGTTCAAAGAACCTCCTTCACTGGCCATAAACGCCCTAGATGCAACAAACTCCTAACTATACAAGTGCGATGGTGTCTGAGACCAATTTGAAAAATTAGGGCACCTCCTATTGTTTTGAGAGCAGAGCAGAGGGACCTAGTTATCATCCAAATGAATGTCAACATCTCATCCTACCCCGTAACGGATACATCACTCCGTTATTGCCACATGGACGTCACATCATACTTTTCCGTTTGGCATTAGAGAGCAGATTAAATAAAAGGAATAATTTATATGACGTTTTGAGAGGTCAGAGATCGTTTTGTATTTTTCATTCCTGAGGAAGTTAAATGTCCACGAAAAAAAAGGTCAAGAATTTATTTGTTCTTTCTTCAAAAAATATTTTATACTAAAAATTAATTTATTATCTATATTTATATTATTAATTATGTTTAAAAATTGATATTTGATTATTATTATTATTATTATATTTATAAAATTTACATTTTNNNTTGATTATAAATTCGGTTCTCGGAACTATGAATCACACTACCGATAATTATATTAAAATAAAAAAACTGATCATTTTAAGAGATGATTTATTTAAGGATATTTTTGTTCTAAAAACAAGTGCATTATCCAAATTTTGCACTTTTGTGTGCTTATTTCTTATTGAAGCGAGGGACATGTTAAGATGATCGGATCCACCTGCCACAATACTGTACACGTGTCAGTCCATAATAACTTGTAGTGCTACTCTACAGTACTACTCACCCCTTTGCTTACGTTACTTTTTGCTTTGCTTGCTTCAAATAAGAAACACCACGAAATCTATTTATTATTTTATCTTTTCTTAGCTGCTAGTATGGACTATGGAGTGACCTCGTTAATCGTTATGATTTTTTTAGCACACAATTTTAGATTAAAGGAACAAAAAATGTGTCCTGTAGTTTAAAGTTACGATGAGCTGTTGGTGGATATTTTTTAATTTTGATATTGGTTTTTCAATAATGTTTTACAGTCTTATTATTTTTGGTGTATTATAAATTTGATCTTTAAATTTATTATTTTTTATTTTAATTTTTTTAAATATATAAAATTGATCCTTAAATTTTTTATTTTAATTCTTAATTTTTTTTTCCAATTTATATATCGGAAAATTTAAAATTACATCTCAAGAATTCGGACCTTCAAAATTTTCATTGAAATTTTATAACAAAAAACATTGAGAATCCAATTTGTTAGTGACAATTTTTTTTTAATTCCATAACAAAAAAAACACCCATCCTATCCATGACAAGGCAAACCGCCACATTACATCTATATCTAAACAAATCAGCGGATAGTGAAGTCATCAAAATCAGAAGATTGTTTTTAATAAGAAACCACTTCAATAAAAACATTAAAATATATTTTTTTTAAAGACATTACACATGTCATGTTATTATTGGACATTTTTATTAAACCGATTAATAATTTATTTTTTATGATAAATTAGAATAAAATCAGTATTATAGTAACAATAATAAACTCAATTGTCTGCATTATAATTATTATATCCGATTTAATCCAATCAAATTATACCATATAAATTGAATATCTTTAAATTTTTTTATAGAAAAACAATTATATCCCTGACTTTTTGTTTTTCGGACATTTAAATTTCTAAAAATTTAAAAATACAATTACATTCCTAAAAAAAAATGGATTTATTGTTATTGTTATAAAAAAATCGATTTTATTCTAATTTGTTAAAAAAATTAAAAATAACCGGTTCATTAATACGTTCAATAATAATGCGACAGGTAAATGTCTTTACAAAAAAACATTTTACGCATCTTTCTGAGAGCATCCCTTTTAATAAATATGTTTAAATTCTAACCTTTTAACTTATTTTTTTATATATTTTTCTCTAGTTAAAGTACCCTAACAAAATGTTCTTATTGACAGAGTACAAAAACTAGATAATACTAATTTATGAGAAAAATTCAATAATTAATTCTAAATTGTTTTGAACCTACACTGGTTAAAAGACTAGAATAAATAAGTGAGCTAGCATGTTTTTAAGAGTTTTTTTATTTTTTATTTCAATATTGTTAAACATCAAAAGAAGGATTAATTCGTTCAATTGGATCCAACCTGTACTAATAAGAGAACTAACATGTTCTTAGCCGGTATGAATTCGCAATTACAATAAAGATTTTGGTAATGAATATTTTAAAACAATATTTAAAAAT
>NC_029787.2:11500852-11502041 GCF_000816755.2 Arachis ipaensis
TAAAAGTTTAAAACACGTATAGGCTAAATTTTAATTCTATTTTTATTTAATTATAAATGATGGTGTTAGGATAATAAAAATAGTAAAAAGGGCAAGGAAGGATAGAAGGAATACTTTTTGGGGCGGTTAGTGGGCCCGAAGAAAACTGGGCTTTGAGTTGGTATTAGGAAAGTGGGTGGGGCCCAACGAAGGCCGGGTCTCAACTGCAAAGTTGGACCAACGGAAATGCAAATGTCTGCGTTGGAATTGAAAGCTGCGATGCACGATCTTTTGACGGTTAATAACTATATGAGCAAATTAGTTTTTACTTCACTAATCCGTTTAAATAAGTATTAGAAGTTTAAATTATGTGTTGTATACACAATTTATTAATAGAATAAAATTCAAATTTACGACGAATTAGTCTTTGTCCAAGATATTGTGAGAAAAAAGAAAACTATATAAGCATATAAGAAACATAAGTAAGAAGCTAATCGAATTTATATTTCGGATAAGTAGATCATATTAAAAATTCTAATTGTTTGTATATTATAAAGAAAATTGAAGTGTTAAAAAATATTTATAGAATATGCGTTAAGTTAAATATAGTCCATAATAATAAATAATTAAATAAATATGGTTGTGGAGTGCACCATGGCTCATAGGTGATGGTCATGGCCTCATCATCACGCACGTTCATTCAACGTAACAACATCGATTGATTTGATTGCCATTGTAATCTCCACTAATGACTCTCACTGATCACATCTCATCTTATTGTAGTCAACTTTCCTTTACACATCATATTATTATTAATTATTAGGTGAAAATTCAGGGCAGTAAATTTTAGGTGAAGTTGATAGTTGATAGTTGATATTAGTCAGATGAAAATTTAGTCAAATCAATCAAATCATCTATCCGCTCTCAACTATCAACTTTACATAAAGTCAACTACACCTGAGTTTCCACCTAATTATTAATATTAATGTGCATATAACTCTTTTCTTGAATTTTATATTAAAGTAACTATTTTTACGAAGAGAAAAATGTCTTTGTATAAAGGCAGTATTGCTATCAGTTAAATAGTTTAGTCAAATATATTAAATTAAATATATAAATTTTTTAATAATTTATAATATTATTTTTATATAAAAATATCTTCATAAAAATAATCACCAATACCAAAATAATTTAACCTAATTCTGAATAG
>NC_029787.2:11502233-11506734 GCF_000816755.2 Arachis ipaensis
CACAATCACAATGTCACCGAAATAAAATGAATAATTTATCTAACCATGAAACGGTGTTGTGAACTTGTGATGATGACATTAGTTCTTTAGACATTAGTTAAGATATTCATACTCTTTATACTCTCAAAATTCTAAATTTTTATTTATATATTTACCTATTTTGCGATTTTAATTTTAAATTCGTTTAAATATTTTAGTTTTCTAGTTATTACAATATTTAACTTTTCAGTAACAATTAGAATAATCACAAAATGACTACAAATTTAATGAGGCATTTGACGAAAAATGTAAGTTTTTTTGTTTATGATATATTTTGAATTTTTATCACATACACATTCATGGCAACTTCGACAGCGATTTAGTTAGTCATAATAAAATATCTATTTATTGTAATGGTTATTTTGTCACCAATAATATTGTAAAATGTGTCAGCCAAAAAGACACAAAAAAAAAATTATTTTTACTCACATCTATCTTATAAGTTGCCACTATAAACAATAAAATAAATGACACTTTATGTTTATGGTCGTCACAAAAAAAGATGCAAAATCGTCACTAAATGATAATATTGCAAATTCTTTTCGTGACAAATTCAATTAGTTGTCCGGCGGCAAAAGCTTATTTGTTGTAGTAGTGAGGGGGAGAGAGGTGTTATATGGATTTTTTTTTGTCTCTTTGTTTAAGAAAAAGAAAGAAAACTTATATATAAAGTTTGGAGAATAGTCATTAAAATAGATACGGAAATAGTGATTAAAATAGTCGATAGATATTATTTATACTTTAGAGTTTGGATTTATGTTTTGAATAAAAAATGATAAATGATGATTAAAATAGATCACAAAAAAAATATTTTTTTTTAAATAATTTTGTTAGGTAATCAATTAAGACACCATCTAACTTGAGCTAATCTTTTGAATTTTAAAAATTTTTTACATTTCAAAAAACGCGCCCTCAGTAGTATTTGTATTATGCATGTTTGTCCTATTCTTCTTTTTCCTCCTCTTTTTCTTTCTCTTCCTCTTCTTGTGATGTCGTGTGCTCGTATGCAATTCCTGTCGAGTGCTCCTGTCGCGTGCTGCCGCATTCTCCCCCCAAAATCCAAGAAAGAAACTTCCCAAAATCTAGGAAATAAATATTCATTAACCCACATAAAAAGAAACATCTATTTATTCGAAAAGAAACATCTAAAACTCTGTTAAAAGAATATCAATTTACTCAGAAAAAATATCTAAAAAAACAGTTAAAGAAAAAAAAACAGAAATGCATACAAATGGCGTTACCTTGTCTATAAAGTCCTTGGCAATAGGAGCTCCATGTGGAGGGTCCGATTGCGCTGTAACACACGTTACATGGAGAGCTGCACGTCGCGACAATGGAAAAATGATGCAGGGAGAATAGTTGCGCGTAGGGCTGGAAGTGAGTCAAGCCAGCTCATGAGCCAGCTCCAGCTCGAGCTCGACTCGTTAACAGCTCGATAAGCTAAGCTCGTGAGCTGGTGAGCCAAGTTTGAGCTTGAAATTGAGCTCATAAATTAAATGAGCCGAGCTTGAGCTTGGATAAGCTCAGCTCATTAGCTCGTGAGCTGGCTCGATTATATATATATTATAACAATCTTAATTATTTAATATTTATATTTATTTTTTATATATAATTTTAATATAGGACATAAATAAAAAATTTATAATTTATTGATAGATAAACAATATATAAAATTGATCTTTTCAAATATTTTTAAAATATATAAGTTATAATTTATTGATATATAATTATAGATTATGTATCTATGTTTCTCTTATTTGAGCCAGCTCGTGAGCTCGAGCCAGCTCGTGAGCTTTTGGTGAGCCGAGCTTGAGCTTAAGAAATAAGCTCGATTGTTAATGAGCCGAGCCATGAGCCAAGCTCAATTTTCGTGAGCCAAGCTTGAGCTTGGTCTAGCTCGGCTCAGCTCGGCTCACTTCCAGCCCTAGTTGCGCGGTCCAGTGAGATCGATGACCAACTCAAACAGAGGGAACTCATGGCAAGTGGAGCTCGATGCGCAGGGATTGAACACGTCGCAGGAGACATTGCATGGAGAGCCAGCGTTGCGGCAATGAGGATTAGATGTGGTTTGGCCCTATGCTGCGCACAGAGTTGTTGCGGTGGACGACGCAATAGTTGCGTGACGAGCGCTTAGGATCGTGGAACCGGTGATGCGAGGAGAGAGTGCTTGATCTTGAGGAAGCGGTTACGCGATGATAGTAGAGGGTTACATTGCGTTAATCTTAATTTTATTGCACTAACCCTACTTCAAATTTTATTTTTTAAAAAGATTGTTCAAGTTGACTGATACCTAATTGGTTTCTTATAATTTTTTTTTTCAAAATCGAATTGATTTAATTGGACTAATTGAAAGCTAATTATCGAACACGTTCGGTAAAATACGTCATAAATCAATTCATTTTTTTATAACCAAAAATTTGTTTTTTTAAGNNTGTAAAAAAATTTATTTTATTATATATAATTGAATACTGATTGAAATTTTAAATTTTACAATTTTTAGCATTATTGAATTAATAATCAATACAGCAAAAAGTACAAGAGAAGACAAAATCAAACGTCACTGTCTGAGTCAATGGTGGGATGATTAGACAGGAAATCAAAGCCAACCATACTTTGCTTATCTTTACCTAAGAGGCCCACCAAAATTAACCTTAATTATCCACCCTTTAATGTCCTTTAATTTAATTTTTTCCCCTTTTTTAATAGTCAGAACTCAGAACTTTCCTTCATGTTAAAAGTGGTCTTTTTATTTCGGTCAAAAAACATAAATAAATAAGCTTTATATTTGGACATAAAAAGAGTTTTTTTTTTTTTTTTTCCAATTCCATTCATCAATGAATTCTAACCCTATTTACATTTTATCTTAGTTTTTTTTTAACAAAATTGTGTTATAATTACTTAGCTTAGCTTGTATCTTCTTAAAATCAGCAAACTAAATATAATCTCACTATATATAGTTGGTATTATTGATAATAGCAACTAATGGTGTATGTAGCCAATGAGTTATAGTTTAAATTATATAGTTTTTTCGTACTTACTTATAAATTGCGAGTTCAAGTTTTATTTTTAACTTTGAAAAAAAAAAAAAAAAAACTAATGGTGTATGTAGCAAATTGTATACGAAGTGTCGATCACAGTGGGACAATCTTCTTTTTGGGTTTGAATAAGTAATCAACAAAAAATAAATCTAAAACACATTTTGTATTTTGAATTAACAATGGTAACAATTAATTAAGGAAATGATGGATGTGGAGAAAAATTGACAAGTTGGTCTTAGCTCTTTCCTTTTGTTAGTTGTTGAAAAAAAATGGCAGCACATGAATAAAGCTAAGCCGGCACATAAGTCACATTATGAAGACATGTGTGGCTAAATTATTTTGGTGTTGTGTGTATTGCGTCGGTTACACTTTTGTGGCCATTTAGATAATGCCCATTTTATGGGGCTTCCTTCTTTTCCTTTTTGTCTACACTTATCAAATGGGAATGTATTTGTATGCAAGTGAATCATCAATTATTGAAAAGAGCAGTGAAATTTATCAACATTGTTATGTAACAAAAAAAAAAGTTTTTTTTTTTTATTAATTGGAAAGCAAAAGTGAGAAGGTTGTCTCCTTTTCATGGCAGACCTATCTTTCTGTTTTCATTATCTTTGTCCCTCTCAACGTACTTCAATTCATTTTCTCTTGATTTGTGAAAAATCACACTTTCTCTTCAAAGAAGGTGTATAGAAGAACGAGATTCAATAATGAGGGGATATAGTGATATACATTTTTTTTTTTGGAGAGAGAGAGGGGGAGAGAAAAGCATGTCTTTCCAACTAAATGTGGTTAATAATATATTAGTTAACATGGATTGAAATATTATTATCATTTATGAAAGTGAATTTTTGGGGGAAGGCCACTTAATTAATTAGCTTAAAGTTAAGTTATTGTTAATATGGGTTAATAGCTAAATTCGTCCCTGAAAGATCATCAATTTTTTAAATTAGGCCTCAAATGATTTTTTTAGTCATATTAGTCCTTGAAAGATAAAACGTAAGCCAAATTAGTCCTTTCGTTAGTTAGATGATGACGTGTCACATTAAGTGCCACGTGTCACCAGATGATTGGTTGACGTGTCAGGTCAGTGACACCTAGCACGCAACATGTCACTTGACATGTAAAAAAGATATTTATAATCAAAATATTCTCTGAAAGTTCAAACGTAAGTCATTTTCATCCCTAAAATTTTAAAAATTAATCAAATTAATCTTTATATAATTTTTTTAATTATTTTTTTATAATATTAAATTTAAAATATTTTTTTATAGTACTAATTTTAATATTATTTTTAGACCTTAACAAACAAAATTTTCTTTACATAAAATAATAAAAATAATTAAATTATTTTGTTATTTGTATTTTAAAGTTTTACATTTTTAAATTGTAAATTTTTTTATAGTAAAATTTTTTATTTAAATGAC
>NC_029787.2:11506902-11507374 GCF_000816755.2 Arachis ipaensis
GTTTTTTTATAGTGAAATTTTTTTATTTAAATGAGTTTATCAAATTATTGTTGATTATATATTTAAAAATTTAATATTTTAAATTTCACTAAATAATATAGTAGTTATTTTAAAATTTAAATTTTTTAAAATTATAATTTATATTATTATTTAATTTATATGATAGAACTCAATAACTTTTCATAATTTAAGATGAGCTATTGGCTTCTAATCAGTGATGATTACATACTAATAAAATGATTATATGAACAAAAGGAATACATCGTGCATATAATATGAGAAACAAATCAAAAGCTAGTTTCAAAACTAACTTCTGGTTTCATAATTATCACTGAGAAGAAATTTACCCCTGCTCTACTAGTTAGAAGCAACAGAAAACTAAAGATTTTCATTTCACTACTATATATCTGATCGGATGGCTTCCAAAAAATACAAAATGGGTTTTAAACGTATTGAGTTCTATCATCTAAAT
>NC_029787.2:11507720-11512397 GCF_000816755.2 Arachis ipaensis
TTTTTTTTATTAAGGTCTATAAATAATATTAAAATTAGTACTATAAAAAATATTTTAAATTTAATATTATAAAAAAATAAAAAAAAATTATATAAGGACTAATTTCATTAATTTTAAAAATTTTAGGGATGAAAATAACTTACGTTTGGACTTTCAGTGACTATTTTGATTATAAATATCTTTTTTACATTTTAAGTGACACGTGGCGTGCTAGGTGTCACTGACCTCACATGTCAACCAATCATCTGGTGACACGTCATCATCTAACAAATGGAAGGACTAATTTGGCTTAAGTTTTATCTTTCAAGGACTAACATGACAAAAAAGATCATTTGAGAACTAATTTAAAGAATCGGTGATCTTTCAGAGATGAAATTGACTATTAATTCTTGTTAATATTTTTTCGAACTTTTTATTCATCCATTTTTAAAATATCCTTGTTTGTTTAATTATTCTTGATTTAATCATCATCTGTTTTTATTTATGCTAGTATATATCTTGTTAGAAATTATAAAAAAGTCTATGGAAGTGAATATCCACAAAATTTATTTGTCATGGAGATGAAAACGAAATCCAATCATATGAATCTCCCCTATCACATATACTTATTTTGTTTACACTGTAAATAAAATATACACATCACTTATTTATTTTTTTATTTTGTTTACAGTGTAAATGAAATAAAAAATATGATGAATTTTCGTAAAAATATTACAAATTATTTATTTTATTTATCGAAAAAAAATCCAGTCTGATCTGATCTTAGAATGACTTAGAAGAATTTTTATGTTGTATTTAACTCCATATTTTTGTTAGAATGAGTAGTTTTATAATTTAGATCATTCATATTAAATCATTAAAAATATATGTCACAATGCGAAAGTATATCTTTATTTATAGAAATTAATAGAAGAGTTATTTCTGTCTTTTTGAGTCTTCTTCAACTAAAATATTCTGTATTGCATTTTTTCTGATGGAAAAGAGTTACGAAAACAGTTTTGATATAGGTTGAAGACTGAAACTTGAGATTACTATTTATATTTAAGTATGACACCCACTAAATTCTAAAACCTAAATAAAAATAATATTTAAAATCCAAAAATTAGTATCTGATTTTATATATTTTTATTTAATTTCAAATTAAAAGTAATTATGATTTATTAAATTTAGTATTTATAATAATAAATAAAATTATTGTTATATAAATTATTTAATTTGAAATAGTATAATTTATGATGATAATTAATATACGTATAATCTACAAATAAATTAAATAATTAAATATTTTTTTAACAATGCTATGTTTAATTAATAAATGAATCATATCTGAATATTTATCCTAGTTAGGTTTTGTTTTGTTTTGTTTTGTTTTTTTTTTTTTAATTACGAGAACGGATAAATAGAAATTCAGATGATATAGATAGATCAGAAGAGAATAAGGATATAGTGAGTAATGTTATATGCACCATTTTTATACGTAACTACGTATACACTTTTTTTGGTATATTTTTTATTTTTAATAATAAAAAAATAAAAGAAGATAAAATATTTATTTTTTTATATCATAAAGAAAATTACGTATGAAAGAGGTGTGTCAGAAAAAAAATAGTACAAATATAAATTTTTAGTATATGATACAAATCAATAATTTCAGCGATATGAAGCCAAGGATGTGTATATAGCTAGATGTGGACATCAATATCACTTTCAAAACTTTGCAAGATCAATTATTGAAGATGGGACAAGATTTGTGTTTTTTGTAACACAAGTTTAATAAATTAATAACCTCCCTAGCTAGTCCCTACATCTTAAATGCTAGAAAGTTTTGTGTTAGGGGTCATCAATAGGATCATGATATATATGTAGGACATACACGTTAAATTTAATGGATATAATCCAAAAAAATGAAAAATATTCATTAGAGGCAGCTAGCTAGAGATTGGGAAAAATTTTGTTCCACTCTAATTAGTTTAAGGACCCATTATTGGCTTATTTGATTTGTATAAGGATAGACAAACCATACAAGTGTGTAATTTGTTAATGTTGTAAGTGTGAGGAGTATACGAAGTTAGACTCCTATCAAAAGAAGTAAGGAAGAATGAGGAGTTTATAAGATGAAAGACCTATTAACTTATTACTTTAAGGTTTTGAATTGGATGTGGTGTCTTCCCATCTTATATTATTTCATTTGATTTTTCTCCAAAATTTCTCCCATTGTCGAGAGCTCTCTACGGTAGCCCAACATTCTATATTTTGGGTTTGTTTAATTTTTGTATAGATTTTTTTTTTTATGCTATTTTATATCTCTAACAACGATTCTATAGCTTTTTTTTTTTTTGAAGTGCATAGAGCTCAACACCGCAAGATGGAGCATTGAAAAACAAATAAACCAGATAACAACAAACACGTCAAAGACCTAAGAAAACCTAGTAGTCCCGAGTTATCTTCGACATTGCTATCAACAACCACAGGGTGCATCCCCAATCCATTCATCAGAAAAACTGAAAGACCTGCTTATAATGTCCACCACATCTGAGGCCTGATTTTTTAAGATCCTGGCATTCCTTTCTTGCCAAATTGTCCAAAGAAACCAATGAGTCATCGTTTTCTCTCAATCTTTCGCACTGAAACGTTTGTCCAACTTTCAAAGTATTGCTTTAATGAACCTGTCACTGTCCAAACCCTCCCAAGAGCAAATAGCCAAGCACACCACACCTGCCAAGTAATCTCACAACCAATAAACAAATGAAAGGCAGACTCTACAGACTTATAACATAAAACACACATATTATTATTTTGGTCAAGGACTCCGAATCTACACAGTCGATCCTTAGTAGTCGCCCGGCCAACCAACACAAACCAAGCAAACAACTCAATCCTTGGTGGGGCGAACCCTCTCCAAATAGAACTAGTGAAGCTATAGCTAAGGATTTCCTCCGGAAGAATTTTCGCTTGCAACACCTGTACAAAGGAGTTAGTTGAAAAAACACCTGACCTATCAAATTTCCATACTACTCTATCCTCTCTCTCTCTCATTTATTGGCCTAACCGAGTGTAACCTCTCATGAAGTTAGTTTACTAGCTCCAATTCCCATTGGAATAACTCTCTCTGCCATTGGAAAGTCCAAATCCACTCCATCCCATTCCAAAACCCACAATCTCCTATAACAGATCATTTAAGGTTTGAGACCGAAAAAAGTCGTGGGAACACATCCTTCAACGATCCTAGAGCTTAAAATTAGAGGAGACCAATATAAAAAGTATAAGTTGAAAAGGAAAAAAAATAAAATTAGAAAGAGGCTAAATTATAAAATAATAAATTTTCTATATAAAAATTATAAGTTAAAGGGAGGTCATTACCTGATTAATCTATCAGAGGGAGGTATTATGAAAAACTAATAATATATACAGAGACACACACAGAGAGCAGTGGACCTAAAAACAGTTAAATGTACAGCCAAATGGTTTCTCGTTGTATAAGATTAATAAATACAAGCTAAGCTTTGGTCAAACTTGCAATGAAGTAGTTTGTTGAAAAAATATTATAATTGCACACAACAGTGGAAACAAGTAGGAGACATTATTTGTTTAGAAGTTGGACTTTGAGGAGGAGAAAGACATTATATTGTTGTATATACGATGGTGGAAGGTACTGTGAATTTTGACATTATTCGATGAGATACTCATTACAAGTTTAATTTCTTTCAAAATTCTAATAACTCCCTTTTTAATATTCAAATATTGAATGAAATACTTTCCCTCTATTATTTGTTTTTTTGCCTTCAATTTCATGTGATCTGTCTTATATACCACTATATATAGAATAACAGACTCATACATTATACACCAAAATAATGAAACATAATCAAAGAATGTTTGACTTTGTGCTTGCTACTACTCATGCATCATGAGAAAAATAAATTTGAATTATTAACAATTAATTAATACTTATCTTTTTCTGGACTATCTATGATATTGAATTGTGGCAGTGACAGAGATTCAGTAGTGATCACTTTCATATACAGAGTATCTTTAATTTGATAATTGATAGCTATAATATATGTTAGTGAATTCTCTATAATATTTGAGAAAATCATATATCTTCTTTAATATTAAGTAATGCTATTTTGACAAATTTAATAATTTTTTAGGGTTCCTAAGAGAAATTTTTTTTAAGTAAAAGACAATTTTACTTTTCATTTTATAACTAGACAGTAAAAACAACTTAAGTAATTAAAAATGTCAAAATAACATTTCTCTTAATATTTGAGAGAACATATATGTCTCCGGAAGTTGCCATTATTACTTGCTGTATTCAAGTTGTTTTTATAGTAGTGAATAGTTTTGTATACACTAAATATAAACAAGTAATGAATATGCACAAGAAAACGTAGTTCCTGCTCAATGAACAGTTGAACAGCCTACAATAATTAAGATGTATTACTTATAGGGTTAATTATAAAGAGAAGAAAGGACTCCAAAAAAAATTTAGAACTGAGAAAAAAAATAAACAACAAAGAAATTAGCCTCCAAAAGATATAAACACTTTGGTAAACATATATTGTTTATATTTTTTATTGCTTATATTTTAAGTAAAAGTCATTTTTGTTGATACTAAAATCTTTTTGGATTTTTTTATGGTTAATTATTCTTATTTATATATTCATTTTAGTCATA
>NC_029787.2:11512539-11514002 GCF_000816755.2 Arachis ipaensis
TCTATTAGAATTTAACTTTTATATATTATTGGTATAAAATAATTTTATATTTATATTCAATATCGTAATGTCATACCAACAAAAATAATTATTTTTATATTAATCATATGAATAATTTTTTAAAAAATGAATGTATTTGGAGTAAAACATTTTATATTATTAAGACATTAAACTCGTTCTTTTATCATTATATATTCTTGTCTTCATTTTTTCTAATCAGGAATAAACCCAAAAGAGACAAGGTTAAGAATTAAATCCAAATATTTGAGATTTAGGGTTGATATATATATATACTCTTTCAATTGGCAACTTAATAGAAATTATTTTTAATATGGAGATAAAGATGATATTTAGTTGAATATTGATAATCGAATTGTATTATATTTTTATGAATATATATGCAGAAAACGTCGATATAACACATAGGGAATATGTTGCTGTACGTATTTAACACGTATTTTTTGTGCTGCCAAAATGTTGACACGTGTCTAACACGTATTTTATATGTTGACTTTCTATTTTCAAAATCCACTCACGTATAATTACACCAAATAATTATATTTTCAACAAAACACAAATATTTTTTTATATTAAAAAAATTAACCCCAACTTAATGTGACGGTTTACAAGTTGTAATAACTAATAAGCACATTTATTCAGAGTTTACGTGGCAGGTGTAGTATGTTTGATTATACGTCTATAATAAATTTGGTCTATTTCAGGAACTATTAAGCAACATTTTGAGAGTTGAACATGAACTCTTGTAAGAAAAGATGAACGTAACAAGTACCTGATTGACTTTTTTGCTATCATTTGGAATAAAGGAATGCTAGGATTTTCAGGAATCAAGAAACAGGCGTTGCGAAAGTTATTATCAAGTCGATTAGGAATTACAAAGAGCGTGTTGACTTTGTTTCGTCTAGTTATTGATGACAATGTCAAAAATAACTACAATTTTGTTTTAGTATTTTTATTATAATTCTATACTTTTTAAATGCTCCACTTACTGTGTTGAACTTTTTGTTTAAAAAAAAAAAACTAATAAGCACACATAAAGCACAACCACCCCTCTTTCTTTTCTTTCTTTTTCTCTGTCTTGGTCCCTTTTCTTTCTATGATACATGTGGCATTCATAAAAATAAGCATCGCATAAGCTAGCTGCCCCAAAAGAAAGGGACATTAGACGATAAACAAAGTGAAAAAAACCAAATGCATGCCGCTAAATCTTGAATTCAAAAGAACAATACTAATCTGACAACTAACCCTAAATAATAACTACAAAACAAGTAGTTTATTTGGATTGATGTATTTATAGCCAGAGAAAATTAGATTGTTGTATTTAATTACACTTTTTTTTATTACAAATATATATCAATTATATTATGTATATATTAAAATTAATTACTAAAATTTATTATTAGTATAAAATATATGTTAAAATATAAATATATATTAAAAATAAA
>NC_029787.2:11514058-11520900 GCF_000816755.2 Arachis ipaensis
TTCTTTGGTTAAGTTGTTATTATGGGGATTGCCTAGTAGTTAGAATTATTATTTAATAATATAATGTAGGATGAAAGAGAGAAGAGAACAATGATTTACTTAATTTGGATTATTCCCTCGTCAAGGAGTTGGTCGTAGCTAACCATTATAAAAAACAACTTTTAGCAATAAAGAATTAATCGAAGAAACTGCACAAACCGAAGTGAACAAAGAAAAAGGTTGTAAAAGATATCTAGTGGATCAATATAATACTGCTTAAAAAAACGCAAAAAGAATTTTCATGCTATAATGTCATTAAAAGCAATCTATAAGCCAACAAATTAAATAAAAAAACTCAGCTCTTAAGAGCACACAAAAGTTTGTGAAGAAAGTCGGTGCATATATGAACACTTCATATTTGGAGAATGTTTGCTAATTGCTAATATATAGCACATTCTAAGAACGAATTAGAATATATTTATACTTTAAATTTTGGATAAAAAATTGTCTCAAGAACACTTTTTGTTATAATTAAGTATGATTTTAAGAATAAATTACTATTCTTAAAATATTCAATTCTAATCATAAATAATTTTATAAAACCACTCTAAACATTGATAAAACACATTTAATGATTTTTCTAAGATTGGATACGGTGTTGTGAGCTCCATTGACACTACACAAATTCCGGCAGATAGTGGCAGAAGTTTTTCGATGGTTTTATAAAATCGCCGCAAAATGACCACCTGCGGCACAAATAGCAGAGGTTAAGGGTTGGGGCTGCAATCAGCCTTGCATTTAGCGGCGGTTTTTTCAGAACCGCCGCTAAATGTACCGTGAGTTATTGTTTAACATTTTGCGACGTTTTTCTTCTAACCGCCGCAAAATACGTATTACCACATATTACAATGTTTTCTTTAGTAATAACCATCTGGGTATAATCTAGTTAAGTAAACACTACTATTTTAAGCTACATATGTTTAAATCATTGTTACTTAAACTCGTAACACTTTTTCTAGATTCGTTTTACATAAAAAAGTTCACAAGTTAAATAAACTATATATGTTAACTCATGTGAACAAATTTACCAAGAAGATTTCTTTGTTTACTTTATTGGCATTTAAATTTGCATTTAAACATAAATATAAAAGAAGAAAATAAAGTCATACTCTGAATTTATAAAGTTAAAATAAAGTTATAACGAGCATAAATCAAAGTTACCCCTCTTTGAAGTTATGCATACCTAAATCAAGAAACTCTAAAAGTAGATAAATATGTAAAACTGCGACCCAAATCATTAAATTAAGGAATCAACGTAACTCTTATAATAAAAGATCAAAATTTCTCTTCAACATCGTATTGACCTGACAAAAAATACTCTGTCAAGAATCTATGGGCTTCACGTTTTACAGTATCTGATATTTTATCTCCATACCATGGCTTTTTGTTTAGATCAAAGCACCTTTTCTTAACACGTATATCATCTTCTCTTTGTTGGTCTTCTAAAGTTTCATTGTCTTCTTCCGGAACCTTATTGAGATCAAACTGCATGGATCTGTCAATTCGAACAGAGGAGATATCATTTAAATTGTCTTCTGAATCACACTCTTCCCCATCTAGACTGTCAGGGACTATTTCTCCAAATTATTCAGATAATACTAAAAATATCAACATGCATACAACAAAATAAGTATACCCAAAAGAAACTGAGAACTCCAAAGTCATTAGATACTGACTTAGAAAAAAAACGGACAACAATATGCTAAGACAATTTTAAAACTAAACAAAAATTTTTGACAATTACCATCTCATTTGTTGGTAGTTTGGGCAAATTTCTTAAACAGAAGCTCTATAGCGTATGTTGTGCTTGCAGAGGATGACGAAAAGTCCTCAGTTTTTATTTGTCCTGTTCCACCGTCATGTTATGTTCACTAATGTTTAAAAAATATAACACCACTGGAATTGATATTGAATAATAGATATCAAGATTATCAAAATTGCAACACTAAGAAAAACAACAACTGACGCAGCATTATAGATTTAACGTAAACTAACTTTGCACAAAAAATCGTTCAAATAAACAGAAAATCTGCTTTTATTCATGAAAATTCACAATGCAATCGAAAATACACAAAGTTTTTTGTAACCAAAGAAAACAACGTACAACGTTGAGTTTGTTTAACTTAGTTCATGACACAAAGATCCTTTTTAAATTACATTAAAATTCTTCATATAAGCATTATGCAACATCATCGATATTCTCTGAAGCATTTTCTGTGGGGTCTTCTATATCATCCTCCCTTGCCAACTGTAAATCTCTGATGTCATCTTCCGCTGACATGTTCAACCCTGGCAGTGGAGAAAAACCAACTTCAGATTCTTCATTCTCTTCTCCCATGTCATACGAATTTTGTGGTTTCACATGAACCACAACATTCCATTCCTTAGCTACTTCATCATCCACATAATATACAAGCTGAGCTTCTGAGGCCAATATGTACGGTTCATCTTCTTCTCGATCACCAGTGTGAATCGGACGAGAGAAATTAACGCTGGTAAGTCCCAAATGGTCTTGTTTGATGCATCTACTGGTAGTGCTATCAGCCCAAACACATTTGAACAATACCACTGTGAAATGACAGCTATAATTCAACTCAATTATGTCTATAATTTTTTTGTAATACGGAACACTACCAACAACGACTCTATTATCACACATGCTTGCATAACTTCTTGTATTAGATGATACATATACTCCACTATTTTAGATTTTCAGCCCATTTTCCTTTGTGATAGTTCTCAACTTGTACCCGTTAACGTTGTACGCCTCAAAACATCTTGTCTGAATCCTGGGATCACACGCAAGCAACTTCATTTCTTTCGAATGAAGTGTACTTTCCATTGAAATCTAGAACCACATAACATTCATGTTTTATTGTTAAAATCGGATTTCATAAAGTATGAATCCTAGGCTAAAAACACATTGGTCAGGTTAATGTTCTATCAACCTCATGCTTGAACCACCGAGGAAATTTCGCATGCACAACGCTGTCTATCTTAGATTGTGACCTTGTTTGAGCCCGTAAGCTTTGCTTTGTCTGTTCTCTAAATGTACTTTATGTGAAAAAAGAAAATTAGTCCAACTAGTCACTGGGAGAAAAGAGTTATATTGGTGTTTTAAAAATACATGTGTATACTTACTCAACAAAAGGAACCACGGCATCGCAGTTGACTAGCACATGATGATGTGCTTGACATTTTTCCATTGGAGTGAGTTCAAAATGCGAAACAGCCCCTAATGCCCTTCCAATAGCTGGAAACATAGTTTCCCTCAAATTTTGTGTAACATCAATGGGCTCATCATCAACTTGCCTTGGTCGGTTGATTCTAGTTTCAATATTATCTAAATATCTAGAACAGAAAGTCAGAATTTTCTCAGATAAATAGCCTTCTGCAATTGAGCCTTCTGGTTGTGCCCTACTACGAACATATTGCTTCAGACGTCCTAAATACCTTTTGTATAAATACAACAAAATGCTCAGTATATACATAATTAATTCAACTGAGTGTACTGAGGGGGTTTATCATCAAGCTAACCTTTCTATTGAATACATCCACCGATAATGTACTGGTCCACCAAGACTTACCTCATCAACGAGATGCACCGTTAGGTGAACCATGACGGTGAAGAATAGTGGAGGAAAAATTATTTCCATCTGACACAGGGTTTGCACAACATGATTATGAAGGTCAGCAAACTACATAGGATTTATAGCTTTCCCACATAGCTCTCGGAAAAATGATGACAAATTTACAATCACATTGGACAATGGACTCGGAAGTGCATTCTTCACCAAAATTGGGAGTAATTATTCCATCAGAATATGACAATCATGACTTTTCAACCCAGACAACTTGCGCTGTCGCAAATCAACACAACGAACAACATTGCTAGAGTAACCATCTGAAAAGACCACATTCTGCAAAGTCTTCAAGAATACATTCCTCTGTGAATTCGACATCGCAAATATTGCAGAAGAATATTTACCACCTTCGCCTGGCCATAATTCATGCCTTATGCCCATGCATTGTAAATCTCTGCGAGCTTTAAGATTGTCTTTTGATTTGCCGCTATCGTTTAAGATAGTGAAGACCACATTGTCACACATATTTTTTTCTATATGCATTACATCGAGGTTGTGACGCAACATCTGATCCTCCCAGTATGGGAGGTCAAAGAAAATACTCTTCTTTTTCCAATGCGAGTCATCTTCATCCGCATCCTGACCATTGCGTCTTTTTTTGGATGTCACAGTTGAAATCCTCCAAAATGAAACGTGCACATTAGACTGTTACCTTAATACATCTGTTCCGGATAACTTCTTCGGTGGATCTCTACCTTCGACCTTCCCGTCAAATCTATTCCGGTCTAGTTTGTATTTATGTCCCTGATTCAAAAAGCGGCAATGGCCCATGAAACACCATTTTTTACTGTCTTTCAGCCGATGTGGCTTTGCGTCCAAGTTACACGTAGGACATGCTAACCCATTGTGCGTATTCCAGCCATATAGGTTTCCCAATCCTGGAAAGTCGTTGATAGTCCACATCAGTACCGCACACATCTTGAAAGTGTTTCCCTCTTTGGCATCATATGTTTCAACGCCATCCCATAATTGTTTCAACTCATCTACCAAAGGCTGTAAGTAAACATCTATGTCATTACTGGCATTTTCGGTCCAGGAATAAGCGTTGATAGAATGAAAGATGTCTGTTTCATGCAAAGCCAGGGCGAAAGATTATACGGAATAAGAATCACAAGCCAGATGTAATATTTTGTGCTCAAATTCCCAAAAGGATTAAATCCATCGCTCGCCAAGGCTAGGCGAACATTGCTCGGATTCTTCGAAAAGCTAGTATACTTTGCATCAAACTTTTTCCATGCTTCAGCGTCCCTTGGATGCCTGAGCAAACCATCGTTATTACGCGCCTCTTTATGCCATAACATGTCAGTTGATGTCTTGCTGCACATGAATAAGCGTTGCAGTTGTGGTATGAGAGGAAAGTAACGAAGAAACAAAGGTAAGCTTTGTATTTTTTATTATTTCCACAAAAACATATATGTGTATACATATTATACCCCTTACATTTTATATTCAACATCACTTTCTCATTTATATTTTTTCTATTATTTGTTCATAGAAAAAGTGTAAACAAAACGCTTTAAATCGGAGCAAGCAACTTTACACACATACTGGGAGCTCCAAAACATTGGCAAGAAAAAAAGACGAAGTGGTAATAAGTAATTATTTGCATTGAGATTTTGATTAATCTTCCTAAATATAGTGTTGTTATTTACATAATTGTCTCGATATCAATGACATAGGAGAAAGAACAAGGAAGGCCCGTTGGTAGAGGAGAGTTGTTTATCATCACTCATAAGAAAAAAAATGGCTCGTATATCCATCCCGATGCGCGTGTTGTTAGTGTAAGTAACGTTTGGAAATTGTAAACTTAGATTACTGTATATATCGTGCTAATGTTAAATTATGCCTTTCCAATTTCTTATATATTTGTAGGAAGCAATTGCGAATGTTGACAGGCAGGATGAATCATCAAAGCACATTTCACAAAATGATTCGCTAGTACAAGTTCTTGGAAAGGAGCACCCAGGACGAGTTCATGCCTTAGGTGCTGGACCATGTCCCACCCAAGTATTTTGTAACACTGCTGGACAACCGTCGGGTTCTCGTGAGCAAAATGAAGAGTATGAGAGGAGGATTGCAGAATTAACTGCTAAGATAGAAGAAGAGCAGGCGAAGAGACAGTCGATGGGGAAGGTTTTGGGATATATAATCCAACAGCAAGGAGGCAATTTACCAGTTGACGTTGCTGCAGCGCTGGATGATTTGGGCAGTACATCGACTTCATCGCGCGCAAGGCCATCCTCATCTGGCAACCATGACCCCAGCAAAATTAATCCTCTTCAATCAATGTTATTAGACACTATTGAATCTATATTGGTTTAGTGCTTTATGTTTATTTTCTTCAAATTATGAAATTTTACTTTATATTGAATCATGTACTTATGACAATCTTATATAAGACATGTTTGAATATATATAATTTGGTTTGTTATGTTATTTGGTTGGAGGTTCTTTATATTAATTGGTAATTAATAAAGTAAAGTTGAATAAACATACTATTTTAAAAAAGACAAAATAATAAAAAAGCTAGAATTTTAATAGAAAAACTAAATTTGGAGGCAAAATAAGCATATCGTAGTTTTTTCTAGCATTTAGCGGCGGTTGACTTAATTCCCTTTCATTTAACCGTCGTAAAACCATTTTTATTATGCGGCGGTTATGTAACTCCAACTAAATAATATCTAAATATATATATCAAATTATTTGTTTCTTACTTTTAAATTTACTTATGCCATATGACATCATGGATTCTTTTCCCTCCACTTGTATAGTTGTATCCTTCTACCCAAAATTGTAGCTTCTTTTGTTCTTCACACAAGTATTAACCTATTTGGCTCTCATTCAAGACTTTGCCAAGTCATTCTTTTTTTTTTTTTAGATGCAAAGAGTATTTAAATTACCGGAAAAGAGTTTGGTTATGGTACAAAACTTAGTTATTCCATTATAATATGTTTAGTTATATATAATGTTGTGAAATGTTTAATTATTTTGGAAGCTGATTATTTTGTTATTACATAATGTTATCGTCTGTAGAACTATTTTTTTCTTGAACTTTATCCAAGAAAAATGATAATGCTATTTCTATTTTCGATAATGTTATTCCATATATTATTTTTTTATATTGCATATTTGCATGATTATAAAAAAAAAAGTATCAAA
>NC_029787.2:11520925-11528047 GCF_000816755.2 Arachis ipaensis
GAAATTTTAAATCTTAAGTATTAAATTTTAAATTTTATTCTTAAATTAAAAAAAAATAATTTTATAATAAAAAAGTTGAGTAATATTAATTATATTACTAAAGTTGTTCTAGAAAAAGAGCATTTAAGTAGGCAAATGGCGCTTATTCGGTTGCGCTGAAGGCTGAAGAAGGCATACACATAATAGTGACACAGCAGTTAAAAAATCAATTTTGGAGCGAAACCGCATCATCACTTTTTCAGTGCTCAGCTACGTTCAACAAACCCAATTCAGATCTGTTCACTTCTCTTCGCCGTATGCTCCGCCACCTCCGCCGCTCACAACCACCTTGGTACGCTACCTTCCCTCCTACTACTCCTTTCCCTTCAATATTTGCAACTTTTCTTCGTTTTTGCGTGCCCTAGCCCCTAGGCGCCATTTCCCCCCTTTTTTATTCGACCGTTTTCTGAATACTTATTCTCATTCTTCCCTCGGATGAAGGGTTAGAGATTCTGCTCCATTTTGCGTGTTTTTATGCTGCTTAATTTGGATATCATTTATTTGATTACTTTGTAGTTTGTACTTGAACTGCATCTGAGAGGTGAGTTTGTTTGGTTCATCGTTGCGATTTGAAGATTTTGTTATCTTGTTTTCGTTTTAGTTAGTATGGAATAGGGAATCTTCCTGGTATAGGCTTGAAATGGAGAATATTCCTGTTCAATTGAAGTCCCTTTTGTTTCTTCTATTCGTAGGTTTTAGAATTGGCAAAGTCTATAGGTGAGTGACTTGCAGAGATGGGAATGCGACCCCGTAAATCGGGTGAGGAGGGACAGGAGGAGGAGGAAGAAGAAGAGGAGGAGCTGCCAGGCTGTGGAACCACGGGTTCAGGACAATCGGGGTCGACTAGTAAGAGTGCTGGGTTGGCAACGCCAGCTGGTGATAGCACCTGTCTCAAATTAGATCATCTTGACATACAAGGCGATGATGCTGGATCGCAGGGGCCAGTTGGGTGAGTCCCCTGTATTCTCTTGAGTTTTAGTAAATCTATTGTTCATAAGATTGAGAGTGCAATTCAGCTTTGACCTGTGGATTTTATGTTTATTCTATTTTTGCTTTTATGGAGGAATTGTTGGTCATTTTTTGTTTAATTGATCTGCATATATTTTATGCTAAAGGCTTCGTCTTACTGAGTTTATCAAGAAAGGAAATGGAAAAGTTTTGGAATGAGCATGAATTTGGCTGTGTACTATTACATGTAAGTCGCAATTATCTGCCTCTGATCTTGCTACTAATTTAAATTCTTTGTTCCTTTAATTGATTATATCACACAGTAGCAAGAAGAAAAAGAGAGGTCAACGGGCAGTTGGACCTGATAAAAGTGGAAGAGGGCTCCGTCAATTTAGTATGAAAGGTTTTTCATCTATCCTCTTTGATTGATTTGTTCTTTAACAAATTGATTCCAATTAACAATAACCTAGCAAAGTTGTGAGTTCATATGCAGTAATTGAGACACTAAAACTGAAGTTTTGTAGCACCGATATTTAGATTCTTACAACTTGTAGTTGGACATCATGATAATTTTCTTTCTGGTTTTGTCTTCAGTTTGTGAGAAGGTAGAAAGCAAGGGAAGAACAACTTACAATGAGGTTAGGTGGTTGTCTGAAGTCAGCTTTTGCTACTTTTGAATTACTCTTTAGCTTCAGTTTATGTTTGTATGTATGTGTGTGTATTTATATATATGCACCTGAATAATGTTCATTTACAACTCATTTGTACTTCCAATTGATTTCTTTATTATTATGTCAAGGTACATGCATTTTATTTTTCGGGGCAAAGTTGTTCATGAAATTGATTCACCTCTCAGAAAATTTTTATTATGATGTCTTTGATTGTTTCATGCTCTCTCCCTGTCCTCAAATTTATTTTCTAGATATTATTCATAATTTTTAGTTTGCTATTTCACTTTAATGTGATTGTGGTTACATTACAGGTAGCAGATGAACTTGTGGCTGAATTTGCTGATCCAGGCAACAGTGGTTTGTCTCCTGATCAGGTTTCTCATATAAACAAATTTCTGTTTTATATTCTTTTTCACAGATTGAATGTTTAAGATAAGTAACTTATGTTTCTTGGGCTGAACTTTATCAGCAACAATATGATGAGAAAAATATCCGTAGAAGGGTCTATGATGCTCTGAACGTTCTCATGGCAATGGATATTATTTCGAAGGATAAAAAGGAAATACAATGGAAGGGTCTTCCTCGTACTAGTGTGAACGATATTGAAGAACTAAAGGTTTGCAGACAGCCTCAAGTTTTTTCTATTTTCATCCAAGTAGTTATGCTATGTTTTCTCTACAATGATGATTTGAGCTTATCCAAAAAATACAATGAAGGATCTTTATAAGTTTATAACACATTAATACCTTGGTATTAATTGTTCAACAGTCAGAACGTCTTGTGCTCAGGAGTAAAATTGAGAAGAAAACAGCATATTTGCATGAGCTGGAGGAGCAAGTAAGTCCATCCCCCTCTCTCTATTTCCAAATGGGAGTGAATTTTATTCCAGAAAGTAAAAATGAAACAGGAATGAAAATATGAAATACTATACCTGGTTTGCACCATTTGAAATTGGCACTTGGTTATATAAGTTGTGAACAAATGGTTTAATTTCTGTTATGTTTAGTTTCTGTGTGCTAACTACCTGTATTGTTTAATCAAGTTTGTAGGTATTCAGAACCTTATAAAAAGAAATGAGCAATTATATAGCTCAGAAAACCCTCCCAGTGGTGTATCTTTACCTTTTATTCTGGTACAGGTATACCCGCATCCCACTGTCTCTTGTTTTTTGTTCAGTAGAACATGTCATTTTTTCCCCTTGGATCTTCATCTGTATAGTCATTCTTATTCTATATTTTGTTGTTGTTAACTCCCTAATTGGCATGTAGCAATCGGCTGATTTTGAAACTATATGAAATATATGAGATCTCGCAGTGTTGTGACCCTTGTATTGAGTTTTGGTAGATTTTCATACATCTGACTTTTTTTAAAAACTGTAGACACGTCCTCATGCAACTGTTGAAGTGGAAATATCAGAAGATATGCAGCTTGTGCATTTTGATTTCAATAGGTAAGAAAGCTTCAACTGCATGTATCTCATTTTGATGTTTTCTTGTCCCAACTTTTCAATTCATGCATAACTCTCTCTCTCTGCAGTACTCCTTTTGAGCTGCATGATGACAACTATGTCCTAAAGGCAATGAAGTTCTGTGGGAGACCACAGAGTGATAATACGACACACAATCTTGCCGATGGAGGTGAAGGTTCTAGCATGTCAGGCTTGAATCAGTCACAAGTTCCTCCTTCAGTTACGAATCTTCCAGCTAGGCCTCCCACATCACCTCCACTCCCTGGGATATTGAAGGCAAGAGTTAAGAATGAGCCTTAATAATCAATTTTATCTTCTCATGTTGCCTCATTTAAGCATGTTTGTATATTTGTAAAATTTGCCGGAAATCAATAGGATAGATAGTCAGTAGTACAGCCAAGTCATTCTGTAGGTTAAGATCAATCTGTATGCTTCTTTATTGTTAGGGTTAGACACTTGCAAATTCTTTGGTTTCCTTCCATAATTTCTGTTATGATTAGTAGTCCATAGATGATAGATCATGGAATGGAATCAGCATACAACTAATTTCGGTATTCAGCTATCCATAATGTAAAGTTTTCTAGTCTATGTCTAATACTTGGTGGTGTTTGGGCCAGTGCTTGGTCTCTTGCATGCCTTCCTTGCCTTGTAGCATTTACTAGATAGAGATAGCAGTTGCAGTTTGAAAGAGATGCTTTATACACAGCATTCTCTTGGAACTGAATAATTGGTTTATTTCTTATGATGTTTCTGTCTAGAATATTGTTCTTCTTTAGTTTGGTCATGTAGCATCCCAGTTCAACTTTTCTACAACTACACGACCGCATGCAGTTTTAAAGCTCAAAACTAAGTTAAAGACGTGGAAATACGCCCCTTTATACAAACTATTTCCTCATATTTCTATTAATAAACCACAACTTGAACCATTGATGTTACCAAGTCATTTGTCACAAGCAATGTAAGAAGACTTTGGGATAGCAACTGGAAAGAGAATACAGAACCAGCTCCCTCACAACTCACAAGTACAATTTACGTTTATTCATACAAAACAAGCAGCAGCAATATCTTCCTCATTAAAATAATAAAATCAATAACATTGTGCTTGCGTTCATAAAATTCGAATTAAGATTGCTTAGGATGGAACTTGCAACTGGTTTTGAGCTCTTCTGGTGGCTTGTCCCCGGCAAAACCAGCATCCACCCAAGCCGAGTAGCCTCCTCCCATGTTAACAACATGCTTATATCCCTGTGTTTTATTTTATGGGTAATCATTAATCGATGGCCATAACGAGATTCTATTTCCCACAATCCCTTGTACCAATTCTTATCCAAATTGCACATATTGACATGAATCAAGATTGAGACCTTAAGATTAGTTGACTTACATGATCAAGCAGGTCAACGCAGGCTCGGGATGCTCTTCCTCCGCTATTGCAAGCCTGAATTTTTTATTTTTTTATCCATCAGCATCTCTAGGATATCGTTAAATGTTTATATTTTAGAGAGAACTCAAACTTATTAATCTCTTACCACAATTAAGTGATCATCCTTCTTGTATATTGCTTCAACCTGGTCAATAAAATCAGGGTTTTGCACCCTTCCTGTTTATTTCCATACAGGACAGTGGACAGAGAATAACCCAGTAGCAGCCTCTTCAGAACAAGAATCAAAAGATAAGCTATTAACATATCATTCACATGACATACCTTGTTCTGTAAGGAACATGTACGGAACATTTTGTGCATTCTCAACGTGGCTCTTCTTGAATTCCTCAACAGTTCTATTCAAGGGCAAGATTAAGCAATTCAGTTTCCTCATTGTTTCCTCCAGAAACCCAAAATTCAGAAGTCAAAATTTTACCTCACATCGAGATAGTGGTAACCATCCAAGTTAAGCATATCTTTGGCGGCATGCACGTCGATGGTTACAAAATTTTGATGCCTGCAAAAGGAGATCAATCAGAAAAATGAGTGCAACTAAACAGGCTTAGAATTATTGAAAGCAAGGTCATGTTAGAGGAATCCATTCAGAACTCTTACTCCTTGTGGTCTTCCATTCCTTTCTTCCTCCACAAAGCTTGGCACTTCGTAAAGTTTGCAATGCAGTGCAGATGAAGAATAGCTTCGGAAGCAAAGGCTTAGGCTGATGGTGCCTTTAACGTTGACCCTCTGATCCATATATATTATTGCAATTATACGTTGACATAACTATTAGCTTGTGATCCAAGTAAGCAAATATTTTTTGGAGAAATAGTAATTCATTGCAGCTTATGTATGATGTGTATATAAACATAAAATTATACTTTCTATCAGAAATTTCTAGTTATTTAGTCCCTAGTTGAAGGAAACTAGGAAAGTAATAGTTGACCAAAATGTTTTATAATGCACATAAGGCATCAATTGGATTATTAGCCATCGATCTTATACAACTCATGATGCTGGAACTGAACAAGGCAAGGGCAGCTTTACTTCACATGATACTCACTCTTCATGGAGAAATACTTTCTGCATTAATTCGTATTTCAAAAATATCTACAATTCGGACCAATAAAAATTAAAAAAAGATATATTTACAGCTACTATTTTTTTAATATAAAATTTAAATATTGTATAAAAATAAATTGCAAATAAAGAAATTACAAAGATGAGATATTTATTGTTTGTAGGTACTTTGATATTCTTCCAAGCAAATAGAGAAGAATGGAGTGACACAACTAATATGTAGTTTTAAAATTTTTGTTTGCCACAGAATCCTCCAAAGAGGACCTCTGACTGGGTAAGATTTGAATTATTGACACTTGATTAATTATATATGAGTTGATCACTCAAACAATCCAAGTTAATTAGTCATGTTGATAAATTTTACTTTTACAGAATTTTTGTCAATTGTAATGGGTTATCATTTTGTTTTATTGGTTTTCAAATGTAATGGGTATCATACTATCATCATCTTTGGTGGATCTTAACAGAGTTTATTGGGACCAATAAAATATGGGCCGGCCCATTGGAATGGTTAGACGAGGCCCAATTAGAGCACTTTCTCCAACGGCCATCGTTTTGTGAGGTACGGGGTGTGAGTTTCTTCAATTCGACAAGCTGCGAATACCCACACTTTGATTCATCTTGCTGAAGCTGAATCAAAATCCTCAATTTTCAGTCGTATTTTTCTGATATTTGATTCAATTTAGGGTTTGTGAAATGGCGTCGAGTTTGTTGAGAGGTCTCATGAAATCGTCGAAGCTCGCGTCGTCGGCGACGGGCACGAGGAGGTTGAGCCTTGTGAGCACTCAAATCAGTGAGCACACCGCCAAGTGGATGCAGGTAACCGTTTCCGTCTTAACGCCATTGTTCGCGAGATCCAAATGTTACGTTTCCATTTAATTGGAATAAGAAATAATCATTTTTAGGTTGTGCCTGGTTTTGGAATCTAATTAGGTTATTCACTTGTATTTGTTTGTTAGCTATTTCTAATAGGAATTTAGTTCCAGTTATTGGATTCAAATTACAATTTCGTGAAATGATCTTCCAAATTGTGGTTTTTATTTCTTGGATTACTCTGTAGACATAATGATAGATGAGGGTGTTGTTTCAAAGTGTGTGGAAGATCGTGGTAAAAGAGAACACTTATTTTTTTTCCTCCAATTCCATTGCTAAAAATGAAAATCTCGTTGATAAATGTATTTGTAATATAAACTGCTGTTTATTTTGGAATTTGTACATTGTTTAAACATAATTCTATAATAGAAGAGGTGAAGCAAAAGTTTCAATGAATTACACAGTATGTATTCGATACTATATGTCTATATCTAGATGTTTGCATATAGGGGGAGAACGTGAAAAATAAATTAGTAAGTCACTGGTTCAAAATTTTGCTATGTTAGAGGATATCTAGATTATAATATATGGAAGAGTTTGCAATTTGAATATTGGAAAATCTGAATTACTTTCTTAGTGAACAGGCCACATTGTCTTTTCAGCAGCTTTAACTTATTGTGTTT
>NC_029787.2:11528141-11533162 GCF_000816755.2 Arachis ipaensis
TTTGTTAAACTCATGCTTGTTTCTTCTGTAATAGGATACAAGCAAGAAATCTCCAATGGAGCTGATTAATGAAGTTCCACCTATCAAGGTTGAAGACAGGATAGTTGCTTGTGAAGGAGGTACAATTTTTGCAAAATTCAGTTATCCCGTCCAACTTGCAAAAGATTTATAGAAAGAGATATAAACTTTAAAGTTTTACTTTTAACATCTTTATTAAGAACTAATTTGGGTGTTGCTGTATGTTGTTGTAGATACTAATCCTGCACTTGGGCACCCAATTGAGTACATATGCCTTGATAAGGACGAGCCAGCTATTTGCAAATATTGTGGCCTACGTTATTATCAGGATCATCATCATTAGGAAAATGCTGTCTACAAGTATTCTGGTCTGTATTTTGGTGGTTGCTGCTGAACAATATTTTTTATGCTGGTAAAATGTTTCCCGACTAAATGCTACAAGGATACTTCTTTGTTACAATATGTTAAATAAAAAAAATACAAGGTTGTTCATGTCACTATCTGCTAGTAGTGATGGGATGCTGTCACTTTGTGATTTGCAGAGCTATTTAATTTGCTTAAGAATGGACGTACATTTTCATTCAGTGATCAATTTTTCATCTTGTGATTCCTAGGTTGGGAAAAGCTCCTATGGTGGGTTAAAAAAGTTTGTAAGAGATCTTCATGCCATTATTCACATAGCTGTAGTAATATGAAAGAATTAGGTCTCGATCACAATAGTTCCGAATTTATTACCTTATAAATTATATGAACAAACAAAATGCAAAATTCCACTATTGAATTTGTAACTCGATGATATAAATCTTGAAAATTTTATGATGCAAATATGGATTAGTTTGTTGATCCTTCATCCTCAAATGTATGCAAATAGTGTGATCACTATGTAAATGGCAAGTCATAATATTTTCAAGAAATAAAACTCAAGCTTCAAGGGCTGTATGCAACCTCCATTTATTATCCATAGCCAGGACCAGGAGAGAACAATATCGGAAGTAGTTAAAGTTGGATACGAACTATTAACGATAATTATCAGTCGGTAAAATTAAACTCGACTATACTCAAATTCCAAAATCTCCCTCTTGTCGTTGGGGATAATCAATGAATAAAATGGCGGGTCAACCCCCTTTATGTGAGCTAAAATTTGCATACAAACTAAGGCTTATACCAACAATAGAAGGGTTCATGGCACAATCTAAGATAATGAACATCCTCTCAAGCACTAGCTTTATCAGCACCTGCCAACTTTCTTCTCTGTTGATGCTCTGCAACTTTGTAATCTACCACTTCGCGGAACAGGCTTGGGTCAAGCACACAGTTCTCGCTCCCATATACAGCAGCTTGAACACTTGCCATCAGTTTTGCTATCTCCCTTCCAGAAAATCCTTCGGTTTTAGCTGCCGCTTCCTTTATGATATCATCAGTCAATCCTTTAATTTCTATCTTTTGCGGGTTTCCTTTGAACAAGCTTTGAATTGAACCCGACTTCCTCGATCCGGCTTGGGCTATGTACTTGTCCAAATAGAGCTTAAGAAGTTTAAAGCGCTCTCCTTCCCCAGGTAAGGGAAATTCCAAGACCTCGTCGATTCGATCTGCCACAGCTGAATCAAGATCACCTGGTCGATTTGTGGCAAGTGCAAGGACTATGTCTTTAGACTGGTCGCCAGTTCGGAAGAGAAGAGCATTTAGTGCACTTCTTTGTGCTTCACTCATATAGGTCTTGTTCCGCCTGCAAAGTTGATTCAGTGCAAACAATTGTCAGGAAAACAAAGATAATAACTAATAATCTCCCTCTACAAAATCTTCTGCTCACTTAAAAAAAGAAAAACAAAAACAGCATTCTCTTGAAAAGTGGACACATTTATGTGGCTATAGACATTAGGGAAAATAATTAATTGAAGTTGGACGCAGCATTGCTTACTCGCACAGAAATGCATCGGCTTCATCAATGAAAAGCAATAAACCCTTTTTTGATTTCTTAGCCCAATCAAACAACTGGTGTATTTTTGTTACAGCCTGTGATCCCAGTGGAGCAACATCTCCTCCAGTCATCAATGCATAATCTAACCCCTACATAAAATTGAAAGAGAAACAGAAAACCATAATTAATTTAAAAGGGAAGAATTCCAGGGGATAAAATAATGAGCACAGAAAGTCTCAACTATTTCTTGTGACCTATGGATGAGAAAAGTAGATGATATTTAACACTTCAATAGGATGACAAATATAATTACGAGTAAAATATCATACAGATTTACGAGCCAATTCTCTAGCAGCCATTGTCTTCCCAGTTCCTGGAGGGCCATAGAAAAGCATGTTTCTGAATGGTGCTTGATGTGCTTTTGTATTTGCCGTTGCAGACGACAGCTGCTCAATCCGTTTTTGAAGTGAGGGATGCAAAATTACATCACCAAAACCATTTCCATTTTTCGAAGTTGCATCACTACGACGAGACAGGGAGCTCATGGCCCGGGAAAACACACCAGACCAAGGGTATTTCCCTCTGGATGACTCTCGGATCAATGATGGTTGTCCCAAAATCCTATCCACATATCCCCAAATAACCCGTGCACCTTCCCTGTATTGACCAAGAATGACCAGCACAAGCCATTACTTCAGTGACAGCAACTTAAAAAATCATATCACGTAAGTTATTATGAATATTACGAAGACCTAGCATGCAGATGACAGTACGTCACAAGTTACTATGAGAAAGAAGGACCATTGATGTGGAAAGTGGGAAAAAATAAAAAATAAAAACAGAAGTACTTAAGGTTGATGATATCTAAAAGTGAAGGCTGTGCAATATCACAAAGGTATTAATTTAAGACCTACACCAGCTCTTAGTATTTCTGCCTTTGTGTGAGTATTATATCTAATATAAAGAGATATTTAAACATGTTTCTAAAGCTCCCAAGTCAAACTTCAAACTTCCTGATGAAGGAAAAAATATCTGTAACTACACACACAAACTGTATAGTACCAAATGCATCCACAGAGGAAAACCTTTAGCTGAAATACATACCATAGTACCTATGCTTCACATGTCAAGTTTTGGCCTTAACATTGAAGCAGAGAAAAAGATTCATCTATCATCAGTAAAATAATAATATTTGGGAGTTTTTTCGTTCTTAGCTAATATATTGATAAGTGGTATCTGACAATTGACATCATGAAACCAAGGCCAAAATCCATCAGTCAACCATTCGGTGAGACAGATTGACCAGTTTAGGTTGAGTTTTAGAAAAAGAATAAACAAAGGAGCATGGTAAAGAATTTTTACTAATAACCAATAAGAACATGATTGAGCAGATGGAAACAGATGTGTAATGCATGCCATGCCAACTGTAAGCTTCTAAAAGAAATCCTAAAAGGGATCATTAAATTTATGAGGAAGTAATTGCACATTCCAAGTTTGCTGAATGATCTATACCTCGTTGTGTAGACCCCAGCTGCCAGGGCAGTCACTCCACCAACTGCTACAACCAACTTGTTTTGATCTGTTAGAATGGCTTTCAATCCCCCTGCGGAAGATGTATCAAGTGTTCATGTTCGGGGTTATAAGTAGTCTATAAATCTAAAACCACAAATGCACAGAGACATTCATGCATCTGGGGGAAATGTACCTCCAATATGTTCAAAAGTAGTATTGATGGCAGCGACCCATTTTTCTCGCTCTGCATTAGCACGATCTACTAGCATTCGCCTGTTGACCTCTTCAGCTAGCTTTGCTTCATGTGCTCTTCCTTCTGCTTCTGCCATAGCCCTTACTCTGATTGTTTCACGTTCGATCTCAGCCTTCTCTCTTTCAGTTTGCCTCCGTTGTGCTTGAATCTGTTCTTCTGTTGCACGTCGAGCTTGCTCCTGTCTGATTGATGATTCTTCTTGCATTTTTACTAACTCTTGATTCCTAGCTCTCTGGTACTCATTTTCTGCCTGACAATAACAATAAAATAATGAGAAACATTGCATCACCACATAAAATAAACACATATAAATTCCCCGAATTTCAGAAGGTTTAATACCTGCATCCTCTTCCTTGCCAATTCATCCTCATATTTAGCAATCTGGGATTTAGTTTGTGCTTGATGCTGGGCTAACTTTTTTTGTTCATCATATATAATCCTTTGTCTCTCCTGCGATGCAAGCAAATAACAAAATAAACACAAAACAAAGAGCAAAGCAAAAAGATTAAACATGAATATTCAACTATCATAGACAACTTCAGTTTACTATACCTAAACATTAATCATTCCAATTAAAATAAAATAAAATAAACTAGAACACGTCACGATGATCAACCTACAATTTCGTGTTGTGCTTTCATTTCCTTAAACTCTGCCACCTTTGCAGCCAATTCAGCTTGCTTTGTCTCCTCTTGTTTTTTTATAACATCAAAAACCTTTTTTTTAAGACAAAAAACACACCATATCAATTACATAAACAAGTACATAAAAGCCAGATTAAAATAACAAAAAGGGCATTATAACAAACACCCCCAGTGCAAAGTCCGAACCTTTTTGCCATGAGGAGATGAGGAAATCTCCTTGAGTGCCTTGACACCTCTCTCCAGAGCCTCAGGATCAAACCCAGCAGAAGTGGTCCTAGGATGGTCATTTCGAACCTTAGGCGGCGGCGGCGGCGCCTCCGGCGGCGATTTTCCATCGGAAGGAGGAGGCGGTTGTGGCGGTTGTTGGGGAAGGTTGGTGAAGGGAAAGTTAAAAGGGCCATCAGCATAAGAAGCAGTGTGGCTTTGAGAGAAACCAGCTGCGGCTGCTATGGCTGACAACAAACCCGCCGCATAGGTTGTTTTCGCCATTTTGTTCGATAATTCGGAAAATGAGAATGAAAAGCAAAAAGGGAGAAGAAGGTTTAACACAAAAAGATGAGGTTTTTAAGTGTTAGCTTCCATGGGAATGAAAAAAGAAGAGAGCTTTCGGTTTTTCATTTCAGGGGTTTTGGTAGGGTTTCCGAGTTTTTGCTTTTCTTGCACAGCAAACACGGAG
>NC_029787.2:11533295-11534090 GCF_000816755.2 Arachis ipaensis
GGTAAGGATTCGGTTTGGGTTTGGGGATCCGACCCGATCATGGCTTAACAAACCTTAAACATGTTACAAGACCTAATTGACAAAAGGAAAAAAAATTCACCAACTAACATTTAAAATCTATTAAACTGTGAATTTTGGGTGGATTCATTTATTGTAAAATTCTACAAAAAAGTGTTATTTTTGTTGTGATATGGATGACCACGTAGACTCACCTTCTCAATATTCTCTCTCATCTTGAATTCAATGCTCTTGATATATCTGGAAACAATTATTTATCATGGATATTAGATGCTTAAATCCATCTTGATTCAATGGATCTTGGAGATACCATTAAGGCTGAAAATAATGCATCCCAGAAGGATAAAGCTAAAGCCATGATTTTTCTCCGTCGTCATCTTGACGAAGGATTGAAAAATGAATATCTTACATTAAAAGATCCTGCAGATCTTTGGAAAGACCTTGAAGAAAGGTATAATCATCAGAAAACGGTGATACTTCCTCAGGCCCGGTATGAATGGACGCATTTGCGTTTACAAGATTTTAAATCTATAAATGAATATAATTCTGCAATGTTCCGAATCACCTCACGAATGAAATTGTGTGGAGAAAAAATAACTGATCATGATATGTTGGAAAAAACTTTCTCAACCTTCCATGCCTCGAATGTGCTCCTGCAGCAGCAGTATCGAGAGAAAGGATTTAAAAAATATTCTGAGTTAATTTCTTGCCTTCTTGTTGCTGAACGCAACAATGAGTTGTTATTGAAAAATCATGAAGCGCGCCCAGCTGGCGCTA
>NC_029787.2:11536935-11542981 GCF_000816755.2 Arachis ipaensis
GGGAGAGAATAAGTTTCCTGAAAAGGAACTTAATTGGAATGCATCATCGTTGATGCATTTAGATCCTCGATCAGGGCAATGTGAACTAGAAGTTCAAAAGATTATACATTTGCAAAGAATAGCAAATGATTTGCCTGATGTATTTTTCGATACAAAGAGGATAACTAAATCTTATATACGAGCGGAAAATGCCCCAATTCGAATTGATGTCCCAGTAGGACAAGTAGCTACTGAAGCGAATTCACGCCAGAAGCGTGGCAGGGCGGAAAATGTCCCAATTCGAATTGATGTCCCACTAGGAAAAATAGCCACTGAAGCAAATACACGCCAGAAGCGTGGCAGGCCTGTCGGTTCTAAAGATAGAAATCCTCGAAAGAGAAAAGAGGTAAATACTATTCCTGTTGAAAAAGACATAGTAGAGACACCCGCAGTTGTCCAAAATTCTGATATAATGCCAGAAGACGTTCAGGTACCTGAAAATTGTGAAAATGACGAGATCTCGATAAATTATGTCTTTACAGGAGAGAAATGGGACCGAAATAAGACAATTGTCAATGAAATATTTGCATATAATGTGGCAGTAGATATCATGCATGAAAGTAAGGATCTTGAGCCAAGATCAGTCGAAGAATGTCGACAAAGAAGTGATTGGCCAAAATGGGAAGCAGCCATGAAGGCTGAATTAGACTCACTTGCAAAACGTGAAGTCTTTGGACCTGTAGTCCGTACACCTGCAGATGTAAAACCTGTTGGATACAAATAGGTATTTGTAAGAAAACAAAATGAGAAAAATGAAGTTGTGCGCTATAAAGCCCGACTTGTGGCACAAGGTTTTTCACAAAGGCCCGGTATAGATTATGAAGAAACGTATTCTCCAGTAGTGGATGCGATAACATTGCGTTATTTGGTCAGTTTATCTGCATATCATAAACTGCATATGCATTTAATGGATGTGGTAACAGCCTATTTATACGGCTCATTAGATCGGGATATCTATATGAAAGTCCCCGAAGGACTAAAGATATCTAAACCATCCAATGAATATTCGCAAGGGTTATACTCAGTCAAATTGCAAAGATCTTTATATGGTCTAAAGCAATCTGGACGAATGTGGTATAATCGTCTTATTGAGTATCTGGCCAAAAACGGTTTCAAGAATGATGATATATGCCCGTGTGTTTTCATAAAGAAAACTGCTTCTGGATTCATTATAATTGCTATGTACGTTGATGATTTAAATATCATTGGGACTCCTGAAGAGATTCCAACAATTATAAAAATTCTAAAGGAAGAGTTTGAGATGAAAGATCTTGGAAGAACTAAATTTTGTCTCGGCCTGCAGATCGAGCATATAAAAAGTGGGATCTTTATTCATCAAACAACATACACAGAAAAGATCTTGAAAAGATTTTATATGGATAAGTCACATCCATTAAGTACCCCAATGATTGTAAGATCTTTAGATGTGAAAAAGGATCAATTCCGTCCTAAAGAAGAAAATGAAGATATCCTTGGTCCTGAAGTACCATATCTTAGTGCCATTGGAGCGCTAATGTATCTTGCTAATAATACGCGACCTGACATATCTTTTGCTGTGAATTTACTAGCAAGATATAGTTCCTCTCCAATCAGAAGACATTAGAGTGGAATCAAACAAATCTTTCGATATCTTCATGGGACGATTGATATGGGATTGTTTTATCCCTATGGATCCAAGTCACAACTAGTTGGCTATGCAATAAAATCACCTATATATAGTGTTATTATACATGTATTATTTTACAAAACTATAATGCCATATAGTTAGACAAATAAATGGTTATTTTTTTTACCAAATTAAGTAATCACTACTTCCTACTTTTTGTATATTAAAAAAAAGATTTAATGATGCTGAAGTGAAAAACATTCTTCGAATATAAAAATGTGTTGGTAAGACGTTTTTTCTAATATGTGATGCTTTGTATTTTGATTTATTGTAGCGATTTTGAAAATGGTCGAAGAACTTTCATTGAAAAGATAACTAAGTATATTAAAAATAAATATCCCACTAATGTCCTTTATGAAAAATAAATTATATATTGTCATCTCATACAAAATCATTATACTAAACTGGAATACAGAGTATCACATGTCAATAGAAGACTAAAAGAGTCTTACTAACACATTTTTATGTGAAAAATGATTTGAATTTTGAAACTATTGAATCTCCCTCTAAAAATCTCCCAATTTAAGACTTTACTTCTCTTGTGATCTCACAAATAATTTCTTAATTAATATTTTAACCTTTTTTTTTTTCATTTTTCATGTGGAAATGAATGAAATTTTGCGAATCATAATCACTTTTGAACCTAACCACATGTTACTTAGTATCTAAGTTGACATGTTCTACCACACTTGCCCATGGAGAAATAGTTCTTATAATCACTTCTTTTATTGTTCATTTTGTTTCTTGCTTTTAAGTGTTCTATTGCTGACATTCATGTGGAGGTACAATCCTCAAATATAGAGTACTTAAGATTTTCACCCAAATATTAAAGCCACAAAAAGTACATATCCACTTAACAAGAAAAATATTATAATCAAAGCTCTTTGTCAGCATCATTATATGAAAGGATATAGGAAAGTGCAAAAACAACAGAGTTTTAATTTCCTTCAAGGTAAAGAGATTAGTTATTTACTTTGATTGGAATGGATCTAAGGGGTTTACACTTTCTTAATGTTATTCCAAATTCTTCTTCCTTATCAATATCCTCAGCTTTTGAATCATTTTCAAGCTTCCAATCAAAACAATTAACCAGTGAACCTAACATCAAGAACAAAATCCTCATAGCATATGTTAAACCAGGACATATTCTTCTACCAGCACCAAATGGTATCAACTCAAAATGCCTCCCTCTAACATCAGTTTCTAATCCCAAGAACCTCTCTGGTGAGAACAAATTTGTGTCATTCTTCCATACATTTGAATCCCTTCCAATAGCATAAACATTGATTAGCACTTGTGAACCTTTTGGTATGGTATAGCCATTGATTTCTACATCAGTGTCAGCTTTTCTTGGGATCAAAAAAGGCACTGAAGGGTGCAAACGAAATGTCTCTTTCAATATTGCTTGTAAATATGGTAATCTTGCTATGTCTGATTCCTCAACTTGGTTTCCCTTTCCAATTGTTTCTTCAAGCTCCCTTTTAGCCTTTGTCATAGTGTCTGGATTGCTGAGTAATTCAGTCATTGCCCATTCTAATGTAGATGTGATTGTATCTGTTCCAGCAACAAATAAGGTCTAGCAATGAAAATCCAAGTCACCAAGTAAGAAAATAAATTGTAAAATCAAAATATGTAAGTATACATCAATCACAATCATATATGATATAGCTGTAGTTGAATTGAGTAAAGAAAGTATGAGAAGAGAGCTTATACCAGCATTAAATGTTCAATATTTATTTTGTCCATCTCTTTGCTATTCTCTTGAGAAATGTTAAGAAGAGCTTCTAACATGTCCTTATTGGTGTCAGAACCTGTTTTCAGTATCAACTTCTTCCTTTGGTAAATCAAGTCATGGAAGATATCCAATAACTTCCCAGCATAAATGGTATTGTGTGCTTTAATTCTTTGTGGATCAACCATTCTCAAGGCTGGAAAATAATCAGCCAAGTTTGGTTTTCCACTCTCTTTGGTGATATTGGCAACTAAATCCTTGAACCGTGCAGCAGAACCTGAAGATTGAACCAAATCCATTGAAAAAATTGTGTTGGACAATAAATTTATTGTAGTCTTGAAAGCTGCTTCTCCAACATCCACTCCTTCACCAATTTGGCTACTTTGATGGATCTCCCCAAGGAGTTCTTGCACTTTCTTGCGACGCAAGTCTTGCCTCGCGTCAATAGTCTTGTTGGCGAATAACTGATTGTTGCATATCTTCCTAAGGGATCTCCAAAGAGGTGTCATAGGCATGAAGGCAATGCTATGAATATGGTGATTGTGAACTCTTGCCGCCTCCGGAACTGTGCGATTCGATAAGAACTGATCATAGGTTTGAAGCACCATTTTGGCCATTTCAGCTGAAGAGATCACTATGGTGGTTAATTGTCCCAACTTCAAAGTCATTATGGGGCCATGAATCTTTGCAAGAATGGCTGAAGAATGGTGGGGTTTATTTCCAAGTTCATGTAGGTTTCCAATGATGGGAAGAGGAGAAGGTCCTGGAGGAAGCTTATAGTTTGCTTTGCTTCTTCTTACATTTAGATAATGGAGAGAATAAAGAGTGGTGCAAGTCAAAAGAAGCAGCAGCATCACAAAACATACTAAATCCATTACATGAACAATCAAAGGTAGAAAGTGATGATGTGTTAGAGGTTACTACTTACTAGTGTAATGATCTAAAATAAATGCTTGTAACTTAATGTAAAATGGAAACAAAAACATAGGAAAAAAATGTTATTTTTGCATAACTTTTGTGGACATTGTCCTTTTTGTCTAAGTCCCACATCTTACTCGGCATTTCTTCAGCAGCAATGTGTTCAAAGTCCATAGGTCAAAGCATCAGCAATATTTTCGATTGAAAATTCTAGTTGTTAAGAAATTTCACTAGTTTCGGTATGCACAAATTATGGAGCAAAGAGAAATTAATGGCTGAAAATAAGAAATATTTTCTTTATTCCAAAAGTACACTACGTCATGTTATAAATACAGTCTAATTACACATTCAAACACTTTTGTATCCAAATTTAATCAAGGTGGTTCGAATTCAACAAAAATCACTTTCATCACACCAACGTATATCACACGCGCGTTTCAATAACGCAACTTCTTCGTCTTCATCTTCTCCTTTTATTTCTCCATTTCCTCCTTCTCCTCCTCCTTCTTTTAAATTCGTGCACGTAGGTTTTTCATTATCGTAATCACCAACAACACTAATATTTTGCTAATAAAAACCAACATTTTGAATTGAATTTGAATTTATATAATCGACAATGTTCGATTTATTTAATACTATACAGTGATTTCACTTTAATAATATTTTCGATTCATTCTAGACGCAGGTGTTTCTGAATTCGAATTTATATAATGGACAAATGTTCGATTCATTTGGTATTATACAATGATTTCGCTTTGACAATATTTCCGATTCATTTTAGACGCAGGTGTTTCTGAATTCGAATTTATATAATGGACAAATGTTTAGGTTCATTTGGTATTATACAATGGTTTTGCTTTAATAATATTTTTGGTTCATTTGCAATTCAGGTGTGTTGTCGATGAATAATTTGTCTCAATGGTTGGAATGGCTTTCAAGACAAATTGAATAAAATGGAATGAAATATAATACAATTGAATAAAGTGATAATAAATAATTTCATTCTTTTTTGCTAAAAAAGACTCAATCATTAACAAAAATACATCGAATTTGGATCCAAATGAATCTCAATTAAATTAAGAAATGAATCAAAATTATTTAATGATGATAGCAAAGAAAATCAGAACTAATAAAAATGTTCGCAAAATGTTGGTATTATTAATGATGACGATAACAAAAAAGAAAAAGACGCAACATTGGAGGAGGAGGAGAAGAAGAAAATGCGGAAGGAGAAGGATAAGGATAAGGATAAGGATAAGGATAAGGAGAAGGAGAAGGAGAAGGAGAGAGAAGCGCGTAATTTAAAAAGTTGTTATAACAATTTGGTTAGACTTGGTTAAGTATTTTGCTTGGATGTAGAGCTTTATTAATATATACGGTGGTTATTATTATGGTAACTATCATGCCTATACGAATTTAATTTGACAACACTTAAAAAGTGTTACTAAAACTTAATGACGCTTTTTTTTATATTTTTTAATAATTTTTATTTATTGAAAAAGGGTTTACTTTAATTTTAACAAAATTTTTTAAATATTGTGAAAATTGTGTAGCTACCATAATTAGTGGTGGCAAATGGAAAAGTCCGTCCCATCCCATCAAAAGTCTGCCATCTGATGGGTTGACCCGTCCATCCCCGTCCTAGTGAGATAGTCCTGAATTCTTCTCTCGTCTCGCCCAATGGCGGGCTG
>NC_029787.2:11542995-11549028 GCF_000816755.2 Arachis ipaensis
TTATAATTATAAATATGTAATAAACATACTTATAAACTAAGTTTTTTGAAACAAAATAATAAAACCAACATTGTCCAAAGCAAAACAAACATTATCCAAAACATATAATTAAACATCTTCAAATTTATAATCAATCAAACATCAACATAATCCAAAATATAACTTAGAACATTTTTAATTATCATCTTCATCCTCTTGTAGATCAATAACATCATAAAAATTTGTAAAAAAATGGTCCTGACAAAAAAAACGCCTGGCCTAGCGAGGAAGCCCGCTTTGCCCCGCCGAAGCCCGCCAAAACTTACGGATTAAGCGATGCAGGTTAAGCGGAATTTTTAAGTTTGACGGTTTCAAATTTCCAGTCCAATCCGCCTTTTTCAGCGGGTTACGCGGACCGGCCCGTTTACCACCCCTAACCATAATTATCGTAGCAAATATATATATATTGGATTCTAGCATGACTATATTATGGTAACTACGGTGATTATATAAGTATTGTTAAAATTAAAATCACACTTTCTTTTTATATTTTGGTAACAGTTTTTTTAAGTAACACTTTTTAAAGATCGTTGTTTAACAATTAAAAAGCGTTATTTTAATTTTAGCAATACTTTTTAAAATATCATAGTCACAATAGTCACAGAAACATAGTTATACTAGAATCACCTTACAGATAGATAGATAGATAGATAGATAGATAGATAGATAGATAGATAGATAGATAGATAGATAGAGACACACACACCAAACAAGAATTATTTTACATTGACATAGCTAAACTTCTTCGATGGAGACTATATTTCTTAAATATACAATATATTTGGCCAAGTGGCCATCTTATTTGTTTAATATATAGTACATGATATGATTTTCTTGCTCAATTTAGGTGCTGATTTAATGATGAACTTCTGAATTCCATGGAAGGATAGTGTAAACTACAATTGGAATTCTGACTATATGATTCAAATGAACCCAAGTTATGGAACCTGAGATTATTGGAACCTGTGATATCCTTGGCCCTGTGACTTCCACATAGAAGAATTTTTCTTCTCCAACTTTAGAAAATGCAAGAGTTGATGGTTCCACCTTGACTTTGAGAATATTTGGCACATCAATGATAACATCATAGGTTGATTTTGGCATGCCAACATTTGTAACTGCCCTGACGAAATTGCCCTTGATCGCATTCCCATCTTTCACTGCTAGTGACAATGAAGGGTAGTTTAGATCCCATGGTTTCAATGCTTTGCTGCTTTTACAACCATTTCTAGGACCTTCCTTGCAGAAGAAGTCACTGTAATCTTCTTTAGTAGCATTAAAAACTAGGCCAGGATCCACTGCATAAAGTGGTCTAACATGGCCAGAACCATATGCAAATTCCTTCTCATACTCATGCATTTTGGGGTCCATAGGATTTGCTGCATTATATTCAAGAACACTTTGAATATAATCATTTTGACATGTGATTCATGTGTAAATAAGCAAGGAATCGATGAGGCGACGATACCTGTGGTCATGAGTGCAGACTTGATAGCTGCAGGGGACCAGGTTGGGTGAGTGGCCTTAACATAAGCCGCGGCGCCGGTAACATGGGGACAAGACACTGAAGTTCCAGAGATAATATTGTATTCAACACTCCTAAGATCTTCAGTTCCACTAAACATGGAAGGTGATGCAATAGGAGACCATGCTCCAAGAATATTTACCCCAGGAGCACAAAGATCAGGCTGTCAAATCAAATATTGAAATAACTATCAATTTGAATCAAGTGTTACATTTGAGAAATTAACATACCATAGGTATTAAATTATCCAAATACATGGAGTTTCTTTAGTATAGCATTTTGTCTAGTTTGACAGTTATTTTTGAAACAGACAGTGTAAATAGATATATAGTGATCCATTTTATTGATTACATACCTTGAGAATGTCATGATTAAAAATGTTGGGGCCTCTACTTGAGAAACTTGCTACATAAGGAGCATCCTTGTCCTCCATGGTCTCACTAAACATTATGTTTGCCTTTGGTTTACTGCATAAACTAACCTGAATAATTAGTACTATTGTAAATTCATTTTATGCCAAAGTTTTATATAGAATATAAGAATGGTATGATTTTACTTAGAGGATTTGATGTATTGTGATACTTTTGAGATCTCCTTGTTACTGATACTTGCTGTTTGGAAGAGGTAATTCTCAGCATAGTTTTGTTGTGGTCGATTTGGGGCTATGACCCCTGCCCCAGTTGCCATTTCGACTCCGGCGCCACCCTCACTGTTTTCACAAAGGACAATCTTTCCTTTAACTCTCTTTGAATTTAAGGAGCCAGGGAAGCATAGACTTGACTCTCTGGGAATGTAATTGGCTGAAAAGTTTGTAGCATCTCCTCCCAAAATCAAAGGATATGATATGTTCTTAACATTGTAAGTATTGATAGAATTTGCCTGCATAGTTTCATAACTAATAATGCATTTATTCCATAACTGAAATCTCTTCTTAAATATACATCAATATTTAGATTTTCAAAAAGGGCATTCACCATCACAATATACAAATAATAGTAATCAAAATGAAACAAGAGTGTTTGATGTTCTGAGAGACTCTGTTTGATAATTGTCTCAAGACAAAAATAGTTGAGAAATTTGTCTTGAGAAAGAGAAAGACAAATTTATGATACACAAACAAAAAGAAGAATTACTTACTGTGATTACATCTCCATTTCCTAGAACCAAAGGTGTCACAAATTTTCTGTAAATGGTGCTAGCTGCAACAGTTAGTATCCAAGGAGGGTGATTAGCTAAACCTCCTCTTTGTGGACCTTGATTACCAGCAGCTGCTATGGTTAATATTCCATTCTTCACAGCATGAAAGGATCCAATTGCTACTGGATTGAACAAGAACCTCGACTGCAAGTATCCTGCAAATGAGGCCGATATAATGTCGACCCCATCCGCAATTGCATCATCAAAAGCAGCTAAGATATCTGCAGCATAGCATGCCATGTTCCAACACACTTTGTAAACAGCAACTCTGGCATTAGGTGATCCACCCTTTGCAGTTCCCTTAGCTAGGCCAAAGTAATTGGCTCCCACAACCTCTCTTCCGGCCGCAATTGATGCAGCATGGCTTCCATGGCCAGATTCATCTCTTGCTGATTTAAATTGGTCTTCAAGACCAAAGCTCTGATAATACCGGGCTCCAATGATCTTACTGTCAGCATTTCACATTCATTTTTCAGTTTGTCACAATTGATTGTTCAAACTCCAATGTTATCTTAGAAAACTAAAATGAAAAAAAGTGCTTAATACTTATTGCAGGTGAAGTTATGTTCTGTTTGGCACTTTCCTCTCCATTTTTTAGGTGGTGGACCTAGTCCTTCATCATTAAAGCTTTCGGATTCAGGCCAAATTCCTTCAAGTTCATGACACAATCCAAATGGAATAATCCTATTAGTACTACTATTTCTCATTTCAGATCGATTTGATTAATCAATGTAACAAATTAGTATACTTTGAAATAGAAGGAATATTGAGTTGTTGACCTGTGTCAAACATTCCAATGATGATGTTTCTTCCATCAAAAGGAGGTGTAAGCTTGGATGCATCATCAGTGAATCCCATGAAATCCCATGATCTTGTTGTTTGAAGCTCCAATCCTAGGTTTGGAAAAACTGACACTACCTCTTCCATATCTACACATAAAATATGATATTAGTTAATCATTTTTTTGAGTAAATCAATGAGCAAGCTTGTATGCATTTTCTGTCTTAATTCTTAAATTTAATGACAGGTTTACCATAAATTATAGCAGCTTCTTCTTCAGATAGCATAGCTGCAAACCCATTAAAGCTTCTTCCATAACTGTAAATCAATGACTCCTTTGCTGCATCAATGCTACAATCACAATTTTCAAGTGCTAAACTTCCTCAATAACTATATTGAATAATGAAAGCTTTTGGAATATTTGTATCATAATTATGAATATAGCATCTTATAATAACTTTTAGTGTAAGCACCCAATTTGGTTCCCTAAAAAAAATTAGATATAAAATTTTGTCTATTATTATAAAAGTTTTTGGATTAATTCTTTTTTCGAAGACTAATTTATCTTACAATGATATTTTTTTTATCTAATTATTTTATAACAAAATTGATTAAAAATATTTTTATCCATGTATATTAAAAATTATATTAATACTGATAAAGTGACCTATCTAATCCAAAATTATATTAGGGAAACAAACTTTTAAATTTATTAATTATTGATAGGCACATAAGAAAATTTTATAACCTTTCATGAACCTCTAATAGCATGGAATGATGCAATGATTGTGTGGAGAATTCATCCCAGTTATTATTCTTCTTCTCCCCCATATACACAATATATATCTGCATATACATATAACACTTTATGATTTTTGCATTTATTGTTAATTATTGTATACACTAAATTGAAAATAGCTTGTACTAATATACCTGTTTGTAAGAAGACTGTGCATGCATCAGCAATGAAATTGTGAACAAGAGAGTGAAAAAAAGTGACTCTGCTGGCTTAGTCATTTTTTGTTCTAATTAAGTTTTTGCTTTTCTTTAATTTTCTCAAAACTGAAATTAAATAAAGATTTATAGGAGTTTACATTATTAATGGAAATATAAACTTAATTACTTAGTTGAGCAAATTATGATCTCTTGAAATAACTGAAAGGTGAAAGTTAACATTTAGAGAAATACCCTTTCCTTCACTCATTGAGAGAAAAATGGCCCATAACAATTGTGATGAGCTCAATAAGCTAAAGTGCAATTAAAATAAGACAGATACATCCACATCTTTTTTTTAGACAACAAAATATTTTTCTTTATAAGCAAATGCCTATCTCTGTTTTACCACATTTTAATTAATTAATCTTTTTTTGTTTCATGAAGAATATATAAACATAATAAATTAGAGAATAATAAACAATGAAATATAAACATAATAAATTAGTTATTAATAAAGATATTTTTAAATAATTTTATAACCAATCCTTGATATTTAGGTTACTCAATTTCTTTTTTCTTTTCTTTTAAAAAAAGAAAGGTTAGTCATAATTTATAGAAAAAAGCTGTTCACTTGGATTGTACTAATAGGTTGAGTTAATACAAAAGATCATTTGAGTAGCTTGGATATCATTGAACGGAATGATAATGTTTGTGTTATGTATAACAAGAAAATTGAATCTGTATAATATTTAATTATTACGTATGAGTATGCTCGGTAAGTGTGGTGCACATGAATTACTCATGTGGGTCATGTTTGAAACATCCTAAGATCCATAAAAGAACACTTTGAGAGTTGAAGGACGATGTCTTTAAAAAAAGACATAGAAAAAAATGGTTAAAAAAATTCTTCTCAGTTATATGAAATATCTAAATATGTAACAATAAATTTATTTTATAAAACAAGGCAACCGATGAGGTAGATTATGTTGTTAGGTCATTTTGTTGTTCTAGAGAATAAAATGAAAACTAACTCATATTGTTGATAGTTATACCAGAAATAACATAAAAATTATTTTATTTTATTTTTTTAATTTATGTATACTTCACCTAGTGTGTTGAACTTATTTTTTCTTTTAAAAAAAATAAATTTATGCAGTCAACAGCTCAATGCTCATCATCATCATCCACATACCCAATGTCACCTGTATGAAGCCAACCCTCTTCATCAATAGCTTCTGCTGTCGCCTTCTCATTATTCAGGTATCCTACACAATATATTTTTTACATTAATTGTTTAATCATAAAGTATCATGTGTCAAAGAAAAAACATGAAATTAAGAACATCAAATTTAAAAAGATAGTAACTTGCCGTTCAATTTATAAAAGAGTTCCTCTAAAAATAATTAAATCCAAATATTGTTGTTTGGTGCTCTTCATTCTACTATATACTATATCTTTAAATATTGTGAAATTGTAAAAATAAGAAAATTATTATCCAATCCGTTTTAATATATTGGTTCAATTTTTGAAAAGATAAAAAAGGAAAAAGCTGATGG
>NC_029787.2:11549404-11550538 GCF_000816755.2 Arachis ipaensis
ATTTAAGTTTTTAATGTTTTAAAATTATCTTAATGTTGTTTGTTGTTAGTGATCTGTTAACAAAGTTGTCGGTAGAACAATATTAAACCGATTTTAAAACGTTAGATATTTAAATAGGACAAAAATATTGTGAACGGCAAAAATAATGTTACTCTCAAAAGAATTATCAAATCAAGTAAAATAAAAAATAAATTTTAACAGAATAATTTATAAATCTTGTATGAGTTGGGGAAGAAAATAGCATAAATTATACTTTTCATTCTCTTTTATATCTAATTTATTATCAAATAAAATACAACAATAATAATTTTTATGTCTTTCTCTTTTTAAAAATATTATTTATATATTAAAATCAGCCACTATATATTTATATATAAATATATATGTAATTTAATTTATTTAGTATATATTTTATATTTTTTATGTGTATTTTATACTAACTAATTTTAGTGACAAATTTTAATATATATTTAATATAGCATAATTGTTCTCTTTTATGTCATGTTTTCATTGTCTATGTCATAAGTATAAGTTAAGTTTGATTAATTGTGAAATTGATTTGATTATGTGAATTGAATATATTTTTGTTTAGGATGACTAATTTTTTGGTGTATAAAAAATTATTTTTATAACAATATATACCTTTCATAATTTGTGGACCTCGGATGCAAATTTCACCCGACATATTACGAGGGAGAGAAGAGCCAGTTAGAGGATCAATGATCTTCATTTCTGCATTTCTAATGACACTGCCACACGATCCTGATTTAGTTTTCATTGGATACTTTGCAAAACTTAATGACATTGATATCACTGGTCCTGATTCTGTCATTCCTAAAGCCTGAAAGGACATATTCATAATTTAAAAAAAAAAGTATAAGTAGATAATGAAAATACTAAACAATGTGAACAATAAAGATATTAGATGTTCATTTTATTAGGTGTGCGGATAGTTATTCTAATATTAAAATTTAGGTGGATAATTTAAAGATGTAGTATGTTTTGATTTGATTGGTGTTGTTCATGTTGTTCAAAAAGTTATTGGTTATCTAACATTATCCTTTAAAAAATAGTCACATCTTATTTTATAATGATAAATTATAAAACGACTATTTATTTTAAAATATTTTTTAT
>NC_029787.2:11550636-11558621 GCF_000816755.2 Arachis ipaensis
AGTACTATTTTTTAAAATACTATAATTATCAAATCATCACTGTAATATAAATATATAAATATAATCATACTAAATTGACTCATATTATTTGTGTACCTGTCGAAGGATTGCTTGAGGCAACCTACTACGAAAAGCCTCCTCAATGTCATTTGCAAGAGAGGCACCTCCAGACATCACCATCCGGATGGAGCTAAGCTCATACTCCTCCACTGCCGGGTTCTTTGACAGTGCCACCACCAACGGCGGCACTGCCATCACTACTGATACCCTGTGCTTCTCCACAACTTCCAACATCGCCCTCATCTCAAACTTCTCCATAAGCAACACCTTACACCCTACTCTCATAGAGCATAACATCACACAGTGTAGTGCGTAAATGTGAAACAAGGGTAACACACAAAGCACTACATCCTCTTCCTTCAGGTGCAAGTTAGGGTTCTCTCCCTCCACCTGCTGAGCCACGTTTGTTACCAGACTCCGGTGTGTTAGAACCACACCCTTTGATAACCCCGTCGTGCCGGACGAAAATGGCAGTGTCACCATGTCGTCAGGGTTAATATCCACCTCTGGCAGCTCTCCTTCATTTCTGGAAACCGTCGAGAAACTCATGCACTTCTCTGGTGGCTTGTCCACAGTTATCACCTATATTGTATAAATACAAAAATACCACAATTTTAAATGAAAAAAATATAATAATATGAATATATATATTTGATACAAAAATAATGTATATGGTATAAATATTACTGTGAATGTGTTTTCTTCTGGTTGATCTTGTTTGAGCTTATGCACGTGCATGGCATGTGTGATGACGATTTTGGCTTTGGTGGCTTTGAGCTGCTTCGTGATTTCAAGAGATGTGTAAGAAGGATTGGCAAGGGTGGAAGCTGCGCCCAGCATAGAAGCAGCCCAAAAGGAGAACACGAATTCCGGCGAGTTTGGGAGTAGGATCATTATGATGTCACCTTTGCGGATTCCAAGGTTGAAAAGGCCCAATGCCAAGCTTCTAGAAGCGCGGTGGACATCACCATAGGTGTACTCCTTGCCATCGCTCGTGATGAGACACGGGCGGTTGTAGACTTGGGGGAGCTTTTGAAACGAATAAGTGTGGAGAGGAATGGTATTGTTGATGGGTATGTCTGGTAATTTTGATTTGAAGATGTGGGTAGTTTGGTAACTTTTGTTGATGAAGTTGGTTTCTTTTGGATCAACGGAATAAGTTGCTGCTAATGATGGTGCCATGGTATCTACTTATTTGGTTTGTACGGCCAAATTTATTTGTTATATCTCACACACACACACGCACTAGCTTAGTGATTGTATGTGTTATATGTAATGATATATTTTGATTGTAGCTAGCTTGCTTCAAATTTATAAGGAATAAAGGGGAAGGGGTTTTTGGTAATTTGGCTTCTCAGGTGGTGGTAGCATATCATCAGATGCATGCATGTGGACAGGTAGCTGCATGGAATCAAAAGCCAAAAGCAGCCACTAATAATTTGGTTGGAATCTTTCGTTTTGTGACTAATTTGGTTGGAATAAATATAATTGAAAGTGGCTATTCTCAATCACTATTGAATTATGATATGTGAATTTGTTATCTTGTTGTACATTTGATTAGAACTTTATTTTTTTATTTTACTTTTTTTTTTAAGAAAACATAATCGATCTCTTTCTCTTTTTATACGTATTACTAAATAATTATTTTAAAAAAAACTTATTTTTCATATAATTACAAAATAATTGACTCTTTTTATAATATTTGTAGTAGAGATCCGCGTTATTTTAACTACATGCGATTTTCAAAATCAGATTTGATTTCAAAAGGAAAAAAAAAACATAATAAATAAACATTTTCTTTCTTATTTGAAACAATGAAAAAAAAAAAAACACAAACTTCATTTAAGTTCAATTATTGATATTTAGTTGTATGCACATACATCTAATAAAAGTTATCAAATTAATTATTTAAGTTTCAAATTGAATTATTTAAAAAACTCTAAAATAAAACTAAAGTGATTAGATCAATATTTTTTTATTATTAATATTTTTTATTTAAGTTGATTATTAATATTTTTTATTTTAATAATTAACTTTAATAACTGATTTTAATTTTGATGTACATACATGTAATTCGATTTGTTTTTATAAGTAGAAATTTATGAACAAATCACGATGGAGACATGATGAAAATCCGTACACGCCGTAACGCATCTACAGACAACATGTAGGAGTACAGTTAATTAGGTCCCATCGGGTCAAAAAATTTGACTTTCAAGTTTATTGTGAAACTGCCTTCCTAAAAAATTGTTTTTCGAAATTTGTAAGTTCGATAAATATGAAAAAGTGACAAGTACAAAATATAAAAAATGTATTTGATGTTGTAAAATAAATAAAGATGTACTAGATATAAAATAAAGATATGTAAATAAATAACTTTAATAATAATATTCACCACTTCAATATCTCACACTAATAGAAATGTATTAATAGTATATATTAATATTTATATACTAACACCCACAGAGAGAGAAGAAAATAGAATTTATAATATTAAAGTGCATGAAAGAAGAGAGAGGTAAGAATGTTTTGTTATTGCTTGTGTATAATGTATCTGACGATGCCTACTATTTATAAATGTAAATTGAGTTCATTTTCAATCTTTATTTATTGGTTTTTGTCTTGTAAAGTGATTCATTCAGTATTGAAGGAAGATAGCCACCCAGACATACGTGGTCATCCATCTTTATCACAACACTCCTCCTTAGATGACCACTTAGGATTATTGCCTCATTAAAATCTTACTAAAGAAAAATTCGATGGGAAAAAATTTTAGTGAAGGTAAAAGAGTACAATATCTTTTTGTGATGGGGACTGCCTCATTAAAAACCTTGTCAAGAAAAACCCAATGAAAAAAAAACTGACTAAGGAAAAAAGAGTACAGTCTCCCCCTCTTGTCGACATCATTTAATATCTCGAAATCGGCGCATCCCAATCTCATGTACCAATCTTTCAAAGGAGGATTTTGGGAGTGACTTTGTAAATAAATTTGTCAGATTGTCACTTGAGTGGATCTGTTGGACATCAATTGTTCCTTGATTTTGAAGATCATGAGTGAAAAAGAATTTGGGAGAAATATGCTTTGTTCTATTACCTTTGATGCATCCGCCTTTAAGTTGGGCAATGCATGCTGTATTATCTTCAAACAGGACAGTTGGAGCTATCTTATGATCAATCAGTCAACATGATGACAGGATATATTGGATCAAACTCCTGAGCCAAAAACACTCGCGACTAGCTTCATGAATCGCTAGTATTTCGGCATGATTAGAGGATGTTGCAGCAATCGACTGTTTCGTGGACCTCCATGATATAGCTGTACCTCCATATGTGAACAGATATCCTGTTTGAGATCTCTCTTTATGTGGATCAGATAAATATCCAGCATCTGCATAGCCAACTAATTGTGACTTGGATCCATAGGGATAAAACAATCCTATATCAACCGTTCCATGAAGATATCGAAAGATCTGTTTGATTCCACTCCAATGTCTTCTGGTTGGAGAGGAACTATATCTTGCTAGTAAATTCACAGCAAATGATATATCAGGTCGTGTATTATTAGCAAGATACATTAGCGCTCCAATAGCTCTAAGATATGGTACTTCAGGACCAAGGATATCTTGATTCTCTTCTTTAGGATGGAATTGATCATTTTCCACATCTAAAGATCTTACAATCATTGGGGTACTTAATAGATGTGACTTATCCATATAAAATCTTTTCAAGATCTTTTCTGTGTATGTTGTTTGATGAATAAAGATCCCATTTTTTATATGCTCAATCTGCAGGCCAAGACAAAATTTAGTCTTTCCAAGATCTTTCATCTCAAACTCTTCTTTTAGAGTTTTTATAATTGTTGGAATCTCTTCAGGAGTTTCAATGATATTTAAATCATCAACGTACACAGCAATTATAATGAATCCAGATGCAGTTTTCTTTATGAAAATACACGGGCAGATATCATCATTCTTGAATCCGTTTTTGGTCAAATACTCAATAAGAAGATTATACCACATTCGTCCAGATTGTTTTAGACCATATAAAAATCTTTGCAATTTAACTGAGTATAACCCTTGCGAATATTCACTGGATGGTTTAGATATCTTTAGTCCTTCGGGACTTTCATATAGATATCCCGATCTAATGAGCCGTACAAATAGGCTGTTACCACATCCATTAAATGCATATGCAGTTTATGATATGCAGATAAATTGACCAAATAACGCAATGTTATCGCATCCACTATAGGGAAATACGTTTCTTCATAATCTATACTGGGCCTTTGTGAAAAACCTTGTGCCACAAGTCGGGCTTTGTAGCGCACAAATTCATTTTTCTCATTTTGTTTTCTCACAAGTACCCATTGGTATCCAACAGGTTTTACATCTTCAGGTGTACGGACTACAGGTCCAAAGACTTCACGTTTTGCAAGTGAGTCAAATTTAGCCTTCATGGCTTCTTTTCATTTTGGCCAATCATTCCTTTGTCGACATTCTTCGACTGATCTTGGCTCAAGATCCTTACTTTCATGCATGATATTTAATGCCACATTGTATGCAAATATTTTATTGACAATTGTCTTATTTCAGTTCTATTTCTCCCCTGTAAAGACATAATTTATCGAGATCTCGTCATTTTCACAATTTTCAGGTACCTGAACGTCTTCTGGCGTTAAAACTATATTAGAATTTTGGACAACTGCAAGTGTCTCTACAATGTCTTTTTCAACAGGAATAGTATTTACCTCTTTTCTCTTACGAGGATTTTTATCTTTGGAACCGACAGGCCTGCCACGCTTTTGGCGTGTATTTGCTTCAGTGGCTATTTGTCCTACTGGAACATCAATTCGAATTGGGACATTTTCCGCCCTGCCACGCTTCTGGCGTGAATTTGCTTCAGTGGCTACTTGTTCTACTGGGACATCAATTCGAATTGGAGCATTTTCCGCTGGTATATAAGATTTGGTTATCCTCTTTGTATCGGAAAATGCATCAGGAAATTCATTTGCTATTCTTTGCAAATGTATAATCTTTTGAACTTCTTGTTCACATTGCCCTGATCGAGGATCTAAATGCATCAACGATGATGCATTCTAATTAAGTTCTTTTTCAGGAAACTTATTCTCTCCCCCTAATGTTGGAAATTTTGATTCATCAAAATGACAATCCGCAAACCGGGCTTTAAATACATCTCCAGTTTGTATCACAAGATACCTCACTATAAAGGGAGAATCATATCCAACATATATCCTCAATTTTCTTTGGGGTCCCATTTTGGTGCGATTAGGTGGTGCAATGGGAACATATATCGCACACCTAAATATTTTTAAATGGGAAACATTTGGCTGCTGGCCAAAAGCTAATTGCATAGGAGAGAATTGATGATAACTCGTTGGCCTCAAACGAATAAGTGCTGCGGCATGTAAAACAGCATGCCCCCAAACCGAGGTCGGGAGATTTGTTCTCAATAGCAAGGGTCTAGCAATTAATTGGAGGCGTTTAATAAGCGATTCTGCTAACCCATTTTGTGTGTGAACATAAGCTACCTGGATGTTCAACACTTATTCCATTAGCCATACAATAAGCATCAAAAGCTTGGGAAGTAAATTCACCAGTATTATCAAGACGAATTGTTTTGATTGGATTTTCTGGAAATTGTGCTTTTAATCGAATAATTTGAGCCAGTAATCTCGCAAACGCTAGGTTGCGAAAAGATAATAAGCACACATGTGACCATCTCGAAGATGCGTCTATTAGAACCATAAAATATCTAAAAGATCCACATGGTGGATGAATAGGTCCACATATATCACCTTGAATCCTTTCTAAGAATTCAGGGGACTCAAATCCAATCTTTACTGGTGATGGCCTTAAAATTAACTTTCCTTGAGAACATGCAGCACAACAAAATTCACTAGTTTTAAGAATCTTCTGGTTCTTTAGTGAATGTCTATGAAAGTTTTCAATAATTCTCCTCATCATGGTTGTTCCTAGATGACCCAATCGGTCGTGCCAAGTTATGAAATCATTTGGACTAGTAAACTTCTAGTTTACAATGGCATGTGATTCAATTGCACTAATCTTGGTATAATATAACCCATATGAAAGTGAGGGTAATTTTTCTAATATAACATTTTTATTTAAATCATGAGTTGTGATACATAAGTACTCATGACTTCCCTCATTCATAGTCTCAATATGATATCCATTTCGGCGAATATCCTTGAAACTTAATAAGTTCCTCTGAGACTTGGTAGATAATAGTGCATTATTTATTATAAATTTTGTTCCTCCGGAAAACAAAATTATAGCTCTTCCGGAGCCTTCTATCACATTGTCTGAGCCAATAATAGTATTAACATATTCTTCTTTTGGCACAAGATGGGTAAAATATATATCACTTTTAAGAATAGTGTGCGAACTTGCACTATCCGCAAGGCAAATATCTTCAGAATATGTCCTTGCCATTTTTTTTCAAAGACAAATGATAATAATAATAATAAAATGAGTAGAAGTACATGCACAATAAAATTATTCACATGAATACTTAACAAACACATGTATCAAACTATTTTATCATTGATCAAATAGCCAATATTTCCTTCAAAATCCTTAAAGAAATTAGATACATCATAATGAGTGGTGGAATTTTCATAATTTGAAACAACATTTATTTCCTTTCCTTTGTCATCCTTTTTCAAGGATGCTTGATAAAGATCAACTAGGTGTCTTGGGGTACGACAGGTACGTGACTAATGGCCCTTTTCACCACAGCGGAATCATTTATCCTCAATTGATTTACATTGCCCATTGTTTCTTTCTTTATCCCACTTCTGGTGAGATTTTTTCTTGTGAACATAATTCATTTTCCTTCCATAATTTTTCTTGCTACCAAAGCCTTGCCATTTACCTCTTCTGAGGGTTATGATTTGTCGCATTTGCTTCAGGAAATGGGGCGGCGCCAGCTGGGCGCGCTTCATGATTTTTTAAGAGTAACTCATTGTTGCGCTAAACAACAAGAAGGCAAGAAATTAACTCAAAAAAAAAATTTTTTAAATCTTTTTTCTCGATTGCTACTGCAAGAGCACATTCGAGGCATGGAAGGTCGAGAAAGTTTTCTCTAACATATTGGGATTGAGGAAGTATCACATGATTGTACCTTTCTTCAAGGTCTTTCCACAGATCTGCAAGATCTTTTAATGTGGGATATTCATTTTTCAATCATACGTCAAGATGACGACGAAGAAAAATCATGGCTTTGGCTTTATCCTTCTGGGATGTATTATTTTCAGCATTAATGGTATCTTCAAGATCCATTAAATCAAGATGGATTTTAGCATATAGTATCTATGATAAATAATTGTTTCCAGATATATCAAAAGCATTATATTCAAGATGTGAAAGAGTTTCGACACAATAAAAATTTGTTACCTGGAGTCTTCCTAAAATTTGATCAGAGTCTCATGCTGATAACGTGTTGTAAAATAAATAAAGAAGATGTACTAGATATAAAATAAAGATGTGTAAATAGATAACTTTAATAATAATATTTACTACTTCAATATCTCACACTAATAGAAATGTATTAATAGTATATATTAATACTTATATACTAACACCCATAGAGAGAGAAGAAAATAGAATTTATAATATTAAAGTGCATGAAAGAAGAGAGAGATAAGAATGTTTTATTATTGCTTGTGTATAATGCATGTGACGATACCTACTATTTATATATGTAAATTGAGTTTATTTTTAACTTTCATTTATTAGTTTTTATCTTGTAAAGTGATTCATTTAATATTAAAAAAAGATAACCACTCAAAATATACGTAATCATTCATCTTTATCATAACATTTGGTATAATTATTTTTAACATTTAAAATAATTTAATAGATATAAATAAAATAAACAGTAAAATA
>NC_029787.2:11558640-11559121 GCF_000816755.2 Arachis ipaensis
GAAATATTTAAAATTTAATATATTAATAATTAATAATATTATTAATTATTTTTTCTATACCATTACAAACCATTTGGTTTGTATATTGCTCGGAAACAAACAAACCGTCATAACAACAGTATATGTATCTTTTAGAGATATTGTAGAAACTTACACCATTGAGTTATTCCTTATTTATTGTTTTAAGTATAAGAAAAATTTGTATATCAACTAGAAAAATTCTATATTAATAAATTTAAAAAGTATCTTCATATGTATTTTAGAAAACGATGAATGTTAATACGCTAAAAAAAGAGTTAAATTACAGTATTTTTTAAAAATTAATTTGTTATTAAAAATATGAGAAAATTCCACTCCCCTTTTTTGAGATATTAAAATGACACTCCCTTCTAGGGCTGGAAGTGAGCCGAACTGAGCCGAGCTAGACCAAGCTCAAGCTCGGCTCACGAAAATTGAGCTTGGCTCACGGCTCGGCCCATTA
>NC_029787.2:11559165-11575526 GCF_000816755.2 Arachis ipaensis
TTAACGTACGTAGCTATCCCTATAATGTAGCCAGCCGCCCATATTTATTCCTGAAAATATTTATATTCCAATACATTAGTAAAGATTAAGCTTATTAGTCTGATCGCAGAATGAGCACACCCTATGATAAAAATATAAGAAAAATGGCGGCTACTCCAATGATAAAAATATATGATAAATGGCGGCGCCAAAAATTTGTGCTGGACAATGGGAAAATTATTAATGTCCCATGTTAACATGTTGTTGATGATCTGGTGATAATTGGTTTATTAAATTAGTGTCGGGAAACTGAATTTAGCCAAAAACCCGAGTTTGAGCTAAATATCCGGTTTAAGTTGGAAATTTTTAAAAATTAGTTTAAAATTGATGGTAACGAGTGACTAAGAAAAAGTGGAGTTGAATTTTAGTCTCTTTTTCGTTTGAATATTAATTTCTGACTTTTAAAAGAATTTTAGAATAGGAGTAGAAGAGAGAGAATCATATTTATTTAAAAGTATCTTGATTCAGCTGCTAAGTGTAATGCAACCTACATTCAGTCTCTATCACAACAGTGATGGAATTTCACTATAATCATCAGATTACATGCATCAATTCTTCCCTAAGAACTACCATTTCTATCTGGGACAAATCCAGATTTTATCCCCAAATCTGAACTTGACTTGGACACCTACCAAACTTTCAACCGCAAAGTGCTAACCCAACTTGTAAGGGAATCCCCACAGGATTATGAAACACAACATACAAGTGTACAAAGGAACTCTTAGAAATCTATGGCTTTTTCTTTAATTTTGCTCACTGCCTTTTTTCTCTCACTGGCTTTTTCTTACAAACCTCACTCTGTTTGCCTTTTACCATGAGACTCAGACAGACAAAACTAAAGAAAAAAAATAAAATGAAACCCATTGAAGGAGAAGAATTCTGTTAGCTTAGGGTAGCTATGAGAGCTCTGTGATTTCTCTCCTTGATCTCAACCCTTAGCCGTTCACCCTTATTATAGAAGGGGAAGCTTCCAAGGTTGAAACCAGTTCAACCAAGCTAGCAACATCTTCTCCAACAAACAGCAGCGGTTCGGACAGAGAGAAGAGAGAGGAAAAATCGAAACAAAACTGTTCTTGCTGAGTTTGGCTGGTGTATAGTTCGTCCATCGATGAATGTCTTCAAGCTTCTCGTCGGGATGAGTTATACGTCGGCAAGGAGAGAACAAGGGGGTGGGTATCTGCAAAAGACATACACTCCGACGTTCAAGTCAGTAAGTGTTTAAGAGATATAAGAATAATTCTATGAATATAGAATGTAAGACATGAAATAGAAATTATTATGTGTTGTATATTATAATAATTCTATGAATATAGAATGTATCTAGAATGTCTAGTGTATATAGAAATCGGCGCCTTTTATAGGCATAGAGTTGATGAATAGAGTTGATGGTATGACCGTTGATCATTAAGTCAGAATAATGGTCATTAAGTCGGTAATGAAGGTGTTGGTTACAGAATGAATGATAATTAAGGCCGAGTTATAACTTATAATGCACAATAAAGACCGAGTTATAAGGTGACGGATCATAGCCTCCAAACTTTGTCTGCCGATCATATGATCCAGGCTAAGCTTAGAAAATAAAATGATTTATAACTCGGTTAAAAGATAAGTGAATAATGATATGATGAGCCCCAAGCTTAGTCGGGTTATTATGTCGGCACTTATTCAAAAAATAATTGAGTGATAAGAGTTATTCAATCAAGATAGTTGTGTGGGGGATACTTTTCTGCTTAAGAACAATTTTAGCATTTGATTGTATGTGAACTGAAAAGTTCAGAGATAGATATCCATTGACGGAATCGATTGTATGATCCTAGGATATAATGGTTAATTGTTTTGGGAATTTTTCCGGCCCACAACAACTTATTGATAAATTTCTCGCTCATAGCAATTAGTTATTGATTATTTACAATTTATAGTGAAGGTCTGACATGAATAAGATAAATTGAGAAAATGAATAGGTATAAAGTCGCAACATATATTGAGTAATATATATTGTAAAAGTAAAATAGTTAAAAGTAAAAAATATACCTTAAAAGTTGATAATTGTAGAGAAGAAGATGACATATATGAATGTCATACATGCCAAATGTGAATATCTGAATTTTATTTTGTAGACATGCTTTAATTTGATAATAAAACAATAAGATAACAGTTATTGAATTATACATTTAGTATAATGTTTCTAGCAGTTACAGTATGACGAAGGATATTCCTCGTGTAATAATAGTAAATTTTGAATGTTTGCATGTGTTTTTGTTTAACTTTTTGTATTAAACAAATAGTAACATAAAAGTTAATAGCATAAAGTGAATAGTGTAACAGTTATATACAATTGATATACACTTAATTTTTTATGGAATCCAATTTTAATATTTGAACTCATCATTATCGTCATTTAATTGTATAAATGAAATCATTAAGCAATAAGAATATAATACATAATGAAATAAAAATGCAATTGACATGGTTGTTATATGTCATTATTGTATAGGACATATATTGAGGTTTGAATATAACTAATAAATCAATAAATATTAGTTTCATAAAATATAAATGCAAAATTATGTTGAATAAAATATATAATTTTACTTGTGTAAGTAGAGAACTTTGAAAAAGTTAGCAAAATTGATAGGTGAGTTTGTACTTGGATTGATTGAAAACCGATTTTTTTTTGGATTGGTTGAAAGTCGAGTTTGTTCTCGGATTGATTATGACATGTGAAATATTATGATACGTTAGATTAAAATTTGATAAAATGTATTAAACAAAATCTTAAACAGGATTGTTGAACTTGGTTCAAAAATTTAAATGTAATTCAAGTTTTATGAACCTGAGAAGAGTAGGAATAATTTTACTCGCTCCCCACAGACGGCGCCAATTGTTCTTGCTGAGTTTGGCCAGTGTATAGTTCGTCCGTCGATGAATGTCTTCAAATTTCTCGTCGGGATGAGTTATACGTCAGCAAGGAGAGAACAAGGGGATGGGTACCTACAAAAGACACTCCGACGCTCAAGTCAGTAAGTGTTTAAGATGTATAAGAATAATTCTATGAATATAGAATGTAAGACATGAAATAGAAATCATCATGTGTTGTATATTATAATAATTCTATGAATATAGAATGTATCTAGAATGTCCAGTGTATATAGAAATCGGTGCCTTTTATAGGCATAGAGTTGATGAATAGAGTTGATGGTATGACCGTTGATCATTAAGTCAGAATAATGGTCATTAAGTCGGTAATGAAGGTGTCGGTTACAGAATGAATGATAATTAAGGCCGAGTTATAACTTATAATGCACAATAAAGACCGAGTTATAATGTGACGGATAAAAAACTAACATGCATGTACCTCTCTCAACCATTTTCATCAAGCTTCTTCAATCTGAGCCATTGATCTTGACTTTAGTTCTAAGAAAGAAGTCTGACCCTTGATGAACCTCTGATCCTTGACAGCTCCTTCCTCTACGTAGCTCCAATAGCTACCTTCTGTCTTGGAATAACAAAAATGAAAATGAGCTTTACCCACTGAGATCTTCTTCTCTGACCAAGATTGATCTTTCCTATTTTTGGCATGAAAGATATTGAAACTTCTTCTTGAAATTTTGCCTTCAATGGCAAAGATCTAGCCACACCATGCTTCGGATCTTCCTTTTGTAAATGCCATTATCAACCTAGCCTTTTTCTTCTTCATAGCTTCACTGTAATTGTACTTCTATTCTGATAACTTGTTCACTCTTCTTTAATGAGTGAAGTGATCAAAACAAAGAGAGACAAAAGAGAGAAGATACAAAGCTTTCAATGTACAATTAAATGAAATTGAAATCCCACTAACAGTCCCCAAGAAGTGGAGTAACGTGTGAAACATTTAATGAAATTAAATCAATTTAAATTTTCTCTTTCAGTTACTAAGGCATGAACTTAAATTAATTAAAATTTAAATTCCATAACCCATGGAGGTAGGTAACAGAATAATGCATGCTCCACTTCCTTCTTTCTTCTTTCAATTTGGACCATGATGATGTTAGGCCAAGAGAGAATTTTTGTTTGGGCTTTAACAACTTCTTGGGCTAATTTTGAATTTTCACACAATTCAACATTCAGCCACTTATGTTGAACCAAGAGATGTGTGACTTAATTTTGTTTGAAAATCAGAATGGGCTTCTAATCATTGGCCAATCAAAATATTATTTTACTTTTCCTGCACATTAACAAACACATTAACAAAATAATTGGAAGCAAATATTAACTTAATAATTTTTTAATTAATATTTTTAATAATGCTTTGATTATCACAATTGTCACATGAGTAAACACGTGGAGTAACTTGTTAGAGTAGTTAGTAGCTGAGTTAGTTGTAAATATAGTTAGTTAGGAGGCTAATTGTTGTTATATTAATTGTTGTAACCAGCTGTAAAATAAGTGAAGAAAACCCTGATCAATAAAGAATGAGTCTTTGAGACTGTGAGAGAACTTTTATTGCTCTCTGGTCACAATTCCCATCCTGTGAAGTTCTTCCATTCTCTTCCTGAATGCTTCACCACTGCAACATGGTACGGTGAGCGTGGAAGGAAGAAATCAGTGAGGAATTAAGCTTCAAAAAGGATGAATCGATAGAAACTTCGTTGAATTTCACTACTGCAGTTTTTCCCCCTTTCTTTTCTGCTGGATTTTCCCTTCTCTTTTCTGAATCTTCTCTCATTCTTCGTCTACTTTCTTTCTGTTCTACTACTTTCTTCTCTTCCTTTGAGACTCAAACAATAGAGACTAATGAGATCTGTGTTGTCTGAACAAGATTCAAGATTCAGGTAACCATTTTCGATTAGCGAGTCTTGGGAAGAAGATTACGCAATTAATTGTGAATTCCAACGTCAGTCGCAAATGGCATCAGAGGCGAATCCAACAATCGATCTGCAAACGCTAACAAATCTTCTGAGTCAGCTAAATCAGATACAGTCGAATTCAAGTAGAAACCAGCAGAATCCAGCATTAGATCCCTCAAGTCCATATTTCTTGCATCTTGGAGACCGTTCAGGAACAACCCTAATTCCTATTGCATTAGAACACAACAATTATCAAGTTTGGGAAAGAGCAATGTGGAGAGCCTTGAGAGGAAAGAACAAGATCAGGTTCATAGATGGTTCACTTCAGCGACCAACACAAAAAGATCCACTGTTTGATGCGTGGGAAAGATGCAACACATTCGTGGTTTCTTGGATCAACCACTCATTAAGTCTTAACATAGCTAAAAGTGTCATTTGGATCAACTCGGCGGAAGAACTATGGAGAGAACTGAAACAACGCTACTGCCAAGGAGATATGTACAAGATTGCTGAATCGGAAGAAGAGATGTATGCAAGCAAGAAGGGAGAACTATCTGTGACAGATTATTACACGCAATTGAAAATAATCTGGGAAGAATTAGAGAACTTTTGCCCTGTACCAAACTGTTCCAGATGCATTGATAGGTGTACTTGCAAGCTAAGTATCATGAGAAATTATAGAGAAGAATCCCAAGTGGTAAGGTTCTTGAGAGGATTAAGTGATCAATTCGCCACTGTGAGATCACAACTCATTATGATGAATCCCATGCCGAAGTTAGAATCTGTGTTTGCCTCCATTTTGCAACAAGAAAGACAACTAAACATGCTTGAAACTCTGGATAGCAATGCACTGATGGTGAATGCAAGAAGCAGTAATGCGAATTTGAGAAGCGAGGTCAATAATGGAAATATGAGAGGCAGAGGGGGCAGAGGCAGAGGGGGAAGAGGTCAAAAACAATGTACCTACTGTGGAAAGTTAGGCCACTTAATTGACGTATGTTACAAGAAGCATGGATATCCTCCCAATCTCAAGAACAATCAGAGCTCATTTAACAACATAGTTGCTGAAGATGATTATGAAGACAGCAACATGCAGGTGCAGTCCCAGAGAGAGATGGATGATAGGTCTGAGCCTCATTTTACTTTAGAGCAGAGGGAAGCATTGCTTGCTCTCCTGCAAAACCAAGAATCTCAACCAAGGCATAGCATCAATCAAATCAGCACCACCACTCTCCCATCCAACAAAGGTATATCCTACATCATGTCACTTTCTGTTTTTAGCCCAAGGTCCTGGGTTATTGACTCAGGTGCCACCAACCATGTAGCTTACTCACACAAATCCTTCCACAGAATTTATAAAATTAACCCTGTGATCATTAACATGCCTGATGGAACTAGAACAATTGCAACACTAGCAGGAAATGTCTTTTTTCTTAATAATTTACAATTGTTTAATGTGTTTTACATTCCAACTTTTAAATTCAATTTGATATCGGTTTCAAAATTAACTATGGATTCTGAATGTCAACTGATTTTTGATGAAAATGGTTGTGCAATCCAGGAAAAGAAAACATTGAAGACAGTTGGTGTAGCTAAACAGAGAAGTGGATTGTATGCATTTGAAAATTTTCAACCTGTTGCAGCTACTAACTACTCTAACAAGTTACTGCACGTGTTTACTCATGTGACATCAAATTCAGCATGCATCAATACACACACATCAAAATCATCATATCCTGACCATTCTGCATTGTGGCATCTTAGGTTAGGGCATTTGCCAAATCATAGAATAAAGGTGATGCAAAAGACATACACTGATTTACAATTTTCTAGTTGTAATAAGCCATGTGACTCTTGTCACTATGCAAAGCAAAAAATAAATTTCTTTGTACCAAGAATTACACAAAGTAAGAACAGATTTGATGTTGTGCATATTGACATTTGGGGTCCAATAAACACTGTATCAATTTCTGGTTTTAAATATTTCTTAACCATAGTAGAAGATAAAAGTAGATTCACTTGGATTTATTTCATGAAAGGAAAAAGTGAAGGTGCTGAATTAGTTAAAAATTTTGTTAAATTAATTGAAACCTAATTTGGTATCACTATCAAGAAGATTAGAACGGACAATGGACCCGAATTCAAACTTAATGCTTTCTATGCACTAAAGGAATCATACATCAAACATCATGCGTCGAGACGCCTCAACAAAATGGAATAGTTGAGAGGAAACATCAGCATATTCTAGAAATAACAAGAGCACTGATGTTTCACTCCAACTTGCCCAAAAATTTTTGGAATTATGCTGTGGCACATTCAGTTCACTTGATGAATAGAATTCCCAGCAGTATTTTAAAAAACGTCTCACCATATCAATTATTATATGATAAACAGCCGGATATTTCATATCTAAGAATCTTTGGATGTTTGGTGTATGCATCTACACTAGTGAATCATAGAAGAAAATTGGATAAGAGGGCTAGAAAGTGTGTCTATCTTGGTATAAAGGAAGGAGTTAAAGGACATTTACTGTATGACCTTAGCAGTAGAGATATCTTCATTTCAAGGAACACCATTTTCTATGAATTCGTTTTACCTTTTACAGTACAGGAAGCTGTACAAAATGAGAAAGTTGAGATTGAGACACACCCAGACTTTTGCATACATGATTTGCATACATTTGATGATCCCTTGTGCATTGAAATTCAACAATCACACACACAACCAGGATCACAACAGCAAACTGCATCTAGGTTCCCATCCTTAGATCAAGCACCATCAGCATCCTCTCATACTAATATTCCTATTCCATCACACACTCCCATTATGCAACCTTTAAGAAGGTCCACTAGGGAGACAAGAAAACCAGCATACCTTGCGGATTTTCAATGCATGACTACTTCATCAGCTCTATTAGCTACACCAGATTTCAGCACAACTCATTTTTCACAATGTCTTCATGAAACTTTTTTTGAACATCAGTTTGACATTATTCATGATTTAAAACAAAATTTCTTTGAACATTCCACCCTGCTATTGTTTGAATCCGCCATACCAGATTCAGCTTTACCACTCATTCCATTATGTCCATCCTCCATTGAATTTGCCAATCAAGTCACCTTTCAGCCAAAACACATTGAACCCAAATGCTATGCTGAAGCTGTCACTGATCTAAAATGGCAAGAAGCAATCAATGTGGAGTTAAATGCTCTAAAAGAAAATAAGACTTGGACTCTAACACATCTTCCGGCTGGAAAAAGGACTGTAGGCTACAGATGGGTGTTTAAATTGAAACTCAATGCTGATGGAACGGTGGAACGCCACAAGACCAGATTAGTGGCACAGGGCTTCACCCAGACGGCTGGGGTGGACTATCTTGAAACATTTAGCCCAGTTGTGAAGATGACAACCCTTCGAATCCTACTTGCCATAGCAGCAGTCAAAGGCTGGTTCGTGCATCAATTGGATGTCAACACAGCCTTCTTACATGGGGATCTTGTTGAAGAGGTCTATATGAAGCCTCCTCCTGGACTGTTCCTCTCTGACCCGGGACTGGTATGCAAGTTAGATCGTTCCCTTTATGGTTTAAAACAAGCCAGCAGGTGGTGGAACACTAAGCTCACTTCCACTCTTCTCTCGATTGGTTACTGTCAGTCTCGAAGTGACTATAGCCTCTTTACCAAATCTACAAAATCTGGTTTCACAGTTATACTAGTATATGTTGATGATCTAATTGTTTCAGGGGATGACATGGCAGAGATAAGCTTCATCAAACAGCATTTGCATCTTTTGTTTAAGATCAAAGACATTGGTGAACTCAAGTTCTTTCTTGCCTTGGAGGTGATTCGAAGCAAGAGGGGGATCATGGTGAATCAAAAGAAATACTGCCTCGATCTCTTGAAGGATTATAACCTACTAAATGCCAAGCTAGTAGCAACACCAATGGACTACACCATCAAATTGACCAAGAATTCAGAAAATCCGTTGCAGTCTAATACAGAGTATAGGAAGCTGATTGGAAAACTGATCTATTTGACCAATACTAGGACAGAAATTGGATATGCTGTTGGGAGACTAAGTCAATACCTGGATTGTCCCACAAACATACACTTTGAAGCAGCATTGAGAGTTTTGAAATACTTAAGAGGAACACCAACCAAAGGGCTGATGTTTGCAGCCGACACAGATTTAACACCCACTGGTTTTTCGGACAGCGATTGGAGAACTTGTTCAGATACAAGGAGATCAACCTCAGGCTACTACTTTTTCATTGGCACTTCAATTGTGTCCTAAAAAAGTAAGAAACAAAGTACAGTCGCCAAGTCGCCAATTCTTCATGTGAGGCTGAATATAGAGCTCTAGCAATGGCTATACGGGAGGCACAGTAGATCACTTATGTGCTGCAAGATCTGAGAATAAGGCTTGAAAGACCCATTGGAATATACTGTGATAGCCAATCTGCATTGCATATTGCCGCTAATCCCGTATTCCATGAGAGAACCAAACATATAGAGATGGATTGTCACATTGTGAGAGACAAATGGCAAGAGCAAGTCACAAAGTTGCTACCCATCTCCACTCACAATCAAGTGGCAGACACATTGACAAAAGCACTGGCTCCTAACCAGTTTCAGCAATGTTTGAGCAAGCTGAGAATGATGGAGAGCATCGATTCTAGCTTGAGAGGGGGTGTCACATGAGTAAACACGTGGAGTAACTTGTTAGTGTAGTTAGTAGCTGAGTTAATTATAAATATAATTAGTTAGGAGACTAATTGTTGTTATATTAATAGTTGTAACCAGCTGTAAAATAAGTGAAGAAAACCCTGATCAATAAAGAATGAGTCTTTGAGACTGTGAGAAAACTTTTATTGCTCTCTGGTCACAATTCCCATCCTGTGAAGTTCTTCCATTCTCTTCCTGAACGCTTCACCACTGCAACAACAATAATTTTAAGTTTTCCAAACTCATCAAAAATTATAAATTTCCATCCCCATCCCCATCCCCATCACCGATATTTCTTCCTTTCCCATCCCCTTCCTTCTGCTTTTTTTGGATTCCCCCTTCCTCCCCCTCTCCCACCTAAAAAACTCCAATTCTTCTTCTCTTCTTCAACAACAGCAACAACTAAATCTAACAACAACAATTTATCTTCTCTTCTTCACCAGCAACAACAACAAATCCAGCAAATTCAACAATAACAAATTCAGCTTCCTTCTGCTCTTTTCGGACTCTCCCTTCCTCCCCCTCCCCCTCCACCTCCCCCACCCAAAAAACTCCAATTCTTCTTCTCTCCTTTAGCAACAGCAACAACTAAATCTAGCAACAACAATTCTTCTTCTCTTCTTCACCAGCAACAACAACAAATCCAGCAAATTCAACAATAACAAATTCAGCAGCAACAACAACCACAAAATAAATCACTAAAATTTAAATTTGACAACAATTCAACAATCATCAATTGCACTTCAAATCCAAAATCAGCAACCACAGAAATTAAAAAGAATTAAAAAAAATATTTATGTTCTTCAAAAACAAAAAGGATGAACGAAGAAAAGAGGAACGAAGATGAATCCAAAACCCCCTAAAATAGCCAAACACCACCAATCCACGCTTTCTCTGCTAATAGAGAACATGCATTACGTCTTCCGAGGCTTCACCAACACTCTCCAATCCTACGACTCTGAGCTCCGAACCGATCTTGGAAAGGGCTTCCACGTTGATAAGATCATCAACTTCTCTTCTCCGCTTCTTCGTCGTTCACGCCTTGCAAACCAATCGCAGGGACAGAGTCACTGACTTCTTCACTGTCCATGGCAGTGACCTCTTGCAACGCTCACAAGATTGGACTCGCTGATTTGGTGCGTTTTGCTGTCGACGGAGACGGCGATGTGGGACTGGGCGGCGAGGTTGTGGACCTCATCAGGGAGAAGAAGGTAGAAAAGAAGGCGGGGGCGGAGATGGTACGGTGGCGGAAAGAGAAAGAAGAAGAATTGAGGTTGTGGTTGGGAGGGGGTTCGAAAAAATGGGTAGGAGGAAGGGTAAGAAGAAGGGGATGAGGAGCTGAGAGAGAAGAAACTGAAGAGATGCAGGATTTGGGTTCGGGTTGGGGGGGGGGGAAGGGGGGGAGGGGGTTGTTTTGTTTTTTGGGGGGAGGGTGTTGTTTTGTTTTTTTAATATTATTTTTATTAATTATAAAGGGTTGTCAAAATAATAAAATTGAAGTAGTAAAGGATGATTTTATAACGTTTTACAACGTTGGGGATGATTTTAATAACAAAAAAAAGTCGGGGACGAATTTGATTTTCCCCTCAGACCTTAGGGACGAAAACAGTACTTAACTCTTAGTTATATCTATAGTAAATATTTGTACAAAAGTGTAAATCATAACATGCTATTAAAATGAAAATAATATTATTCTTACCTAAATATTATTAAAAACCTCTTTGAACACGACATTTGTTGTTGATGACTTTGGATTGCCGTCTTCGTCTAGAATTAAAACCCTGAGGCCACTGCGACTCTTAACTCTTGACAAAGCAACATAAAGTTGTCCATGGGTGAACACTAATTTTGGCAAATAAAGCCGTACATGTGATAATGATTGACCCTGACTCATGTTAATGGTCATTGCAAAGCATACTGTTAATGAAAATTGTCTCCGTTGGAACTTAAATGGCAATCCTGAATCTGAAGGGATCAAGTTCATTCTTAGAATGTACACTTTATCTCTAATATTTCTACCGGTCACTACCGTCGCTCCAATTACGTTGCTGCCAAGTTCGTTAACTATTAATCTTGTCCCGTTGCATAAACCTGAAGGCTGGTCTATGTTTTACAGTAGCATTACAGCGACTCCTGGCTTCAAAGTCAACTTGTGATTGGGTAGTCTCGAACATTTGATGTCATTTAGGAACTCTAGTGTGAACCACTCTTGTTGTACATCTTCATTCTCATCAGCTTGACATGTAGCGTCAGAGCTCAAATACTCCTTTTCTATCCCTGGAAAGATTGTCAAGACAAAATCGTTTACCTTCTTGACACTCTCAACCGTGGGTGCAAGAATTGTCCTACTCTGAAAATACCTGTAATCTGACATATTTTGCAACAAATTTGGATATGCAAAGTCTACCAAATGAGAGAAAAGGTCATCAGTAGTTGTAATCAATAGATCATCTGAAATTTCAACTTCTGATTCAACACCAACAACAGAACCAATATTTCTATTTCCAACATCAAGTATCCAATTAGCAAATCTCTTCATTTCACCTTCATCTTGATCCGAAGAAGACATTATAAGCCTCATATTCGTATGCAGTTTCAGAACCTTACAAAATGACCACAGATGGGATGAGTTAATAGCGGATGCCAATATATCGTGTCTACTTCCTTTCGGAATCACCGGAAGTATCTGTCTGAAATCACCTCCTAGAACAACAATCTTACTACCAAATGGTTGATGTGTCTTATGTTGATCGGTAACTGACATAAGATCCCTGAGCGTCCGATCAAGTGCTTCAAAACGGCAGTTGTACCTTCCCTCGCATACAACATATTGAGAACTCAAAATTGGATCCTGTTTTGGACTTCTCTGATCTCTCCTCATATCACATCATGGCTTCGCAATGCCGACAAAAAAATTCTGGGTCACCAATATCTATCACATCTAATAATCACCAAGATAATAAATTGTTTCAGTTATATCTGCAACAAATACTTTATATAAAAATATACCTTTCTTTCACCATGTTAAGTATAAAAATAATATTTATAAAAGATTACCGAAGAATGCAATTTATGGATTAAAAAGATGAGATCATATAATACAATTTCATTCTGACAACCTCAAGATTTAAGTTTTACATGCACGTTAATTAAACAATAAGAATTACAATAAATCAATGTTCAAATACAAAAATTATAATATATAACCATATCTTAGTTTGAATTTTAAAACTTGAACACTAAACGATAATTTTTTATTTATAAAAAGCATAATAATAGTAAATAATAAAGTACTGATATTGCTACTTCTTAAATTACCTGTATTCTCAGCAATATCGAATATGGCTGGGTATTCAATTTGCACAGAATCATCTAATATAGTCGTATTTTCAGTAATATCCTCAACTTCTTCAAAAAATTTTGAAAGATTTATAGTCAATTCCTTCAAGAATGTTTTTCTTTGTATCAGGTGTCTTTCTTTTTCAGCTATGCACACTTCTTCTAAGTCTTTAGTATCTAAATTTGAATTAGATGTACTTGCTCCTGTAATCATTAGAGATAATACATCAAGTACTTTATATTATAAAAAAAGAAAAATGAATATATGTTAAATGTTTGAATCAGCTGAATTATGAATATATATATTATGAAGGTAGTATTAAAGATAAAAGAAGTAAAATTTTAGCTTTGTGATAATTACAATCTATCATGCTTATCTTACTATGTCTCTTTTGAAGTAGCATAGTCTTCCTATTCAGTCTTGCATCCCTTTGCAATCTAATTCGATTTGTGTACTCCCATGAATCTATAATAATTATTTTGCATATACCAAAGTGCATGTTCCAAAAAAAATTATCCAAAAATAAATCTGTATTAATGCTATTTGTAATGTTCGACAACACCGATTGAAAATGCACACTATTGGAACTATCGCTCAAATTTTCTGTAATTTTTTCATAAATAAATTTAGTAACATATTACGAAGACAATGTAAATTAATAATTTATTACTTGTCTATAGCTAAATAATATATAGAAAATATTGTATTTTATGGGCTTTCATTCGGCCAAAATACTCATGACATGTTAGTTATTTTGTATACCCAATAAAAACTAAATATATAGAACTGACATACTTAAAAATACCAAATAAAAAAAATATATTATTCTAACCTAAAAACAAAAATGATAAAATAATTAATTTATTTTTTTATATAAAATCTACCTTGAATTGTGCTTCACTTTGTATCTTCTTTGTCTTTTAATATCAATTTTCTCTTCAATATAATCTTGCTTCTCTTTGAACTTCTTGCATCTTTCAATATATACCTAAAAATATTAAATAAATAAATTTTTTATCCAATTAAAAATATATATACATTATACATAATACATTTTTATTATCAAATTTTTTATATTATTAAAAAAAATAAAGTAGTACACATATGACAACGTTTGTTTTTTGTATACATGTCCATCAAAATATAGATATTTGTTTACTGAGATAAAAATGATGGAAGGCATAGTCATACACAAACACCCATTAAAAACATGTATTTTGTATCTCTCTAAAATGTTGAAACACTAATTTTTAACTTGAGACACTAATTTTTTTACAATTTTTTCTCATGTCTAACTTACCAAATAGAATATGAACTTAGTATCTTCTTAATTATGTCTATGTAAAATCGCACAGGTTTTATTTTCAATGGCTGCTTTAATTTTTTTTTTATTCTCATTTATTTAGTTACGTAAACATATTTTACAGAAAATAATATATATTTTTTTATAAAAGTATCTTTTTTCAAATAAATATAAGTTTAATCTCAGATCAATAAATTTAACTTATAGTTAAAATCTTTTTTTTTTTCATTTTCTTAAATAAAGAGATTGAAAATGAATAACTTATAAGTAAAAAGAGAGAAAAAGATGAAAGTACTTCTATTGTTGTGTTGAGATAATCTAAAAAATAATCAAGTAATAACCAAATAACTTCAATTTATATTTAAAAAAAATTCTAAATTCCAAACATAAAAATCGAAAAGAACAAAAAGAAAAATAACAACTCAAGAAAAGACAATGTTTCCACTAAAACAAACATATGCTTGGCATTATTCTATTAGATAGACTCTAAAAGGGATTCTAAAACATGTGCATCCAAATTCTCAAGTTTCTTTCTCAATCTTGATCTTCTTGCAAGTTGAGGTATCTCCTTCCACCTTCAAATCTTCCGACTCCGAGAGAAAAAAATAACAAAGGTTAGAATAGTGTCTTCTATACAAAAAGCCACGTTAAATTAAAGACTTCTTTCTAACCTTTAATTTTATCTCACTAATATTTTTTGAATAAAATTAAGATCTAATTTTGAGAGAACAAACAAAAAAAATATATTTTTTGAACAAATACCTTAGCACCTTCTACTTTCTCCCCTTCAATGATTGAGGATGTCTTTGAAATTTGAAAACCATTGGTGTAGTCAACATCCTAAAATTATAATTAATTATTATTTATAAATTAGATACTACTAATGACCAAAGAAGCAAAAAATAAATTGATTTTTAATAGAAAATACAATTATATATACTCACAATTTGAATAGGGTGAGCCTCTTTAAATTTATTTATGAGATCCACATTATCAATCATCTTCTTAACTTTATAAGAAGGTGAAAAATGTGGATTATCAGATATTTGAACTTCAACGATGAAGAAAAAGATCTTATCAATTAGGTTGAGCAAAAGTGTAGGTGTATCCGATAGATCTCCTTTCTGCAGGGTATTACATAATATATTAATAATAAATAATATAAAAAGTATCAATAAAAATATCTTCACTAATGCTTTTAGAAATAAATATTGGTTAGATCTTACCAATATGAGTGGATCAAGTATCTCTACACAACTCTTTTCCAAAATTTGTTTTGCCTCCTTGTCAAAGACTACATAACATGCACAGTTAGAATCATCAATGACACCAAACTTTATTCGATACATGCTTAAAAAAGAAAATAACATAAAAAAAAGTTAAATATAGATTTATTCAATATCTAATCCAATGTACATAGACTTTAATTTAAAAAAATAAATAAATAACCTTGGAGTCATGGATAAAAGGATATTAGTAGAAAATTCGCGTCTTCATCGAGCCAAACCATCTCAATTGAGTATGACAATGGAGAATTTTCGTAACTTGATAGTGTCCGTAACCGTATCACTCATATACATACACACAAATTGTCGATTGTAGGATTGATGTCAACAATTTTGTGAATACCAGCCATTGAAATAAGTAGGGAGATTTTGGATATATATAAAGAAAGGAATTGATGTACTTTAAATTATGGTGCTTTACATCTCTCATAACTTATCCTTTTATAGTTGCATCATAACTAAATTTTTTTAAATTTGGTTGACTTTAATTTAAAATTTAAAAAATAATAAACTAAGTAAAATAACCCAAACTTAAAATTTGAAAATAACAACCTAAACAAATAATAATTTAAAAATTCTAAACTAATGTAAATCTTTATTTATAGTAATATTAGTATGTAACAACCGAAGAATAATTAACGTAAATTTTTTTAAAACTCTAAATTTCTTTAAAAGAATTTATGTTGCTGCAATTTAAAAAAAAATCAACAAAATTTTAAAAAATAATGCTAAAAAAAATTAACAGATTTTTAAAAAATAGTGTTAAAATATAAAAAAAGAACAATCTAAGTAAAATCTAAATAAAATTTAAAAAATAACAACTTAAATAAAATAATTTGAAAT